>NC_072830.1:3505000-3820000 GCF_027744805.1 Dunckerocampus dactyliophorus
CTTCCTTCTGCTTGAGGATGCCCCACAGGTGCTCATCTCTTCATCTTTCTCATCAAGTCATCTTGGAGGTGTGTTTGGACATCTTGTCATGTTGGAAAACTGACAAAACTGATTCCCAATGTCATGAACATGTTAGAATTCACCTTTTTCCTGTGTGAACCACAGCTCCGCCTGTGCCGGCAGCACTCATGCACGCTACCACCCCCATACTTGCAGACACTGCAGTAGAAACCTCACTAGTTTTGTCCATATTGCCAATTTTAAGTCACTAATATGTATGAAAGAACTGTGCTTGGTAGGCTACTTTAATAACTTTAATAATTACTTTAATAATTATCAGGACAATGCATGATATGCTGCATGTTGTTATGTAGCATTAAACACAAAAAGAAAAAAGCAGGGGGACTGAGTTCTTCACAGTGTGACAGCACATGTTGGAATTGATCTTTTCTCTCAATGAACCACAGCTCACCCTGTGCCGGCAGCACTCATGTGCGCTGACAGACAATGCATGATATGCTGCATGCTGTTATGTGGCATTAAATGCAAAAAGGTGGGATCAAGTTCTTCTTCACAGTGTGACAGTACATTTTTGGAATTAATCGTTTCCCGCAGTGAACCACAGCTTCCCCAGTGCCGGCAGCACTCATGCACGCTACCACAACACTTGACTATAGGCAAGACACAGTGGGCCCACCAAAAGAGAAAAAAAGTCACTAGTTTTGTTGATATTGACAATTAAAGTTGCCGAGGACCGGGAACAAAATGCGTTTGCTGTGCGGCTACTTTAATGACCCTATCAAGACAATGCATGATATGCTGCATGCTGTTATGCGTCATTAAACTCAAGAAGGAGTTTAATGAGGGCATGGGGGGGGGGGGGGGGGGTTCAAGTTTGTCTTCACAATGTCACAGTGCATGTTGGAATTCATCTTTCCCCTCTTTCAGTTGCAGCTCATCCAGTGCTGGCAGCACTCATGCACGCTACCACCACAAAACACAATGATCTCATCAAAAGAGCTCAAAAGTTGCCAAGATTCAGGAATTTTGATGTGCAGCTCCTTTAATGCATGATATGCTGTGCGCTGATATACTCAAGAAGGGATGGGGTGATACTCTGCTCAACAATGAGACAGAACATGTTGGAAGTCCCCTCCAAAGAACCACAGCTCCCCCAGTGCCAGCAGCACTCGTGCATCTCTGGACTGTCATGCTGCCACCGCCATGCTTGAGTGCACGCAAGAAACATGTTATCTTGCTACTCACTTGTGCTGCCACTATGATTTCCCACAATTAACCGCAGCTCCCCAGTGCCAGCAGCACTCATGCAGCACCAGATCGTGGCACTACTACCACCATGCCATTGTTTGTACAGTCAAACATTTGATTATTTATGTGAAATTTGGTCCTGTTTTCTTTTAAATGCAATTTAGGTGCCAAAATAAGTGTGTTGTACTGCAGTGGTTCTCAATTATTTTCTGTCATGCCCCCAGTGGGGGACAGAAATATTGATTTGAAATATAACTGAGAAACTGATAATATCTCTTTATTTATCTGTACTGTACAGACAGTCTCTCACAGTTCACCGTGCCCCACCCGGGGGCCCGCCCCACTATTTGAGAAGCACAGGTTGTAGGGTGATGTGCAAGGTTTCATTACATCTGATATTCGTATGAGCTCGTCTGTTTGACGCAATTTAAAGCAAAATAAGGTTCGGACCTTCACTGCGAAAAAAATTGCATAAACAGACCTGACTCAATATTAATTGAAAAACCCTGGTACATAGAATTATGCCTAGGCAAGAAAAACTGTAATAAGAATGCTTGCTGAAAAGTGGGGGCTGTGCCAAATTATTCTTTTCTCCGCTCACGTCCTCAAAGCTTCCTTGTGTTCCTGCCTAGCTTCACCTCCTCCCTCCCTTCCTTCTTCCTCCTTACATCTTCCTGGAGCGATTCCGCCGTCAGACACGCTCATAAAGCTCATCCCGCGGATTTAAGCACAAGAGGCTCATCAGGCGGGCCTTGTTCCCACCATGCCCACCTTTGTCTGCTAGGCTGTGGTTGCGCGTTAATGATCCCGTCTTATTGCGTCCGGAAAAGACCCTATCCCTGATAGGTGCGAGCAGGTTTGTATTGGCGCAGGCGCACAGCCTTTTGGTGCTATGTAGGACAACATGGTTGCTCAGCACACCTGTGCCGCCTTGCAACAGCTGCGCCACCGCAGCCTTTGTGCAGGAATGCAGACCTTTGTGGTCGTATTGTGCTGCCAGTGCCTCGCTTCCTGCCAGAGAGTGGCCCGCTAGACAAAAACATCCCCCATCACGGCGCTGCAAGGAGGACCGCCTCTCCTGACTTTATTATTTCATGCATTTTCTGCTTGGGGGACGCGAGGCAACGCAGGCGGTTTAAACCCAGTCACCCTTCACTCTCTCACTCTTTCGCTCTCTTTTTCTGTGTGTGTGTGCTTTTATTGCATTAATAAAACATCCAGCGGGCTTGTCTGTGAGTGATCGAGCACTTGTAAGTCTGCCCGAGGTCCATCTGTCCTCAAACAGTCTGTCCATACGTGAGGACAGCAGTCCCCCTGCAGGCTGACGACTCTGATTAGCTCTTTCTGTCCTAACATGAAGGCTGCTTGAACACGCTTGATGCTTTTTACCTCGCCGTGAGGACACGGGAAAAGAGCAGGAGGAGTTGGCAGGAATATAAAGACAGGAGGCAGGGATAGAAGAGCAGAATGAGATGGTAGGGACATAAGAGGATGAAGCAGGAATAAATGAGCAGACGGGAATATGAGGAAGGGGGGATAGAGGCGGTGGCAAGGAGGGTAAAAGAGAGAAGCAGGAATAACAGAGGAGCAGGAACCTGTCGCTTGCACAAGCATCTGTACCGACCTGCTTTAAGTCCACCATTATAGTGCCCGTACCCAAGAAGAGCAACGTGACCTGCTTAAATGACTATCGCCCTATAGCACTCACTCCTATTGTAATGAAGTGCTTTGAAAGGATAGTCATGACCCACATGAAAAAGAGCATCCCGGCAACTGTGGACCCTCTACAGTTTGCATATCGCTAGAACCGGTCCACGGATGATGCAGTCAACACTGCCATCCACACAGCCCTTTCTCACCTACAGGGCCAGGACACATATTTCAGAATGCTATTTATAGACTATAGCTCTGCATTTAATACAGTCAGCCCCCACAAACTCACAGATAAGCTCCTCACACTTGGCCTGTCACCCTCCCTCTGTAACTGGGTGTTTAACTTTCTCACGGGCAGACCCCAGTCAGTCAGAGTCCACAATCGCACATCCAGCTCAAGAATTGTGAGCACTGGGACCCCACAGGGGTGTGTGCTGAGTCCTCTACACGCTCTTCAACTATGATTGCGTGGCCTCCCACAACAACACCAGCATCATTAAATTTGCGGATGACACTACAGTCATTGGCCTGATCACTGGTGGTGTTGAAACATTATACAAAGGAGAGGTGGCGGACCTCATAGCTTGGTGTCATGATAACAATCTCCTTCTCAATACAGATAAGACTGAAGAGATGATCATCGACCCAAGAACAAGGGAAAAGGAGCTGCATAGACCCCTGTTTATTGATGAGACTGAGGTGGAGAGGGTGAAAACCTTCAAGTTCCTTGGCACACACATCAGCGAGGACCTCACCTGGTCTAACAACACCCAGCAAATTATGAAGAAGTCCCAAAGGAGACTGTACTTCCTGAGAAGACAGAGGAAATTTGGCATGCCCACCAAAATCCTCAGTTGCTTCTATAGATGCACGATCGAAAGTGTCCTTACAGCCTCCATCACTGTTTGGTACGGTAACTGTACAATACGTGATAGGAAGGCACTCCAGCGGGTGATCAAGATCTCACAGAACATTGTTGGGGCAGCCCTCCCCACACTGCAAGACATTTATAAATCTAGAGTTCTACGAAGAACACACAACCTCATCAAGGACAGCACACATCCACAACACTCATTTATTACAACATTATTCACACTCCTGCTGTTAGGCAGACGCTACAGGAGTTTGAAGTCCAGGACCACAAGGCTGGCAAACAGCTTTTACCCACAGGCCATCAGGCTTCTCAACGAAGCACTCACACATGCCGCACGCATGCACACACTCATAGCACTTTTATTTATTTATTTGTATTATTTATTTGTATTAATGTCTCTTCTGTTGTTGTTGCTTAATTTATTGGTATTTATGTTTCTTATGTTCTTATTCTTTTTCTTGTGTTTTCTTTCTTTTCTTGGGAGAATGAACAGAATAAGAATTTCATTGCATAGCAGAACTACCTGTTTTCCTGTACATATGACAAAAAAAATCTTGAATCTTGAAGGAATGAGGGGACAGGAATATTAGAGAAGGAAGTTCAAATAGAGATGGCATGGTTATGACAGGTGGAAGCAGGACTAGTGGGGCAGGAGATGGTGGGTATTTGTGACGAAAAAACAGGACTAGAGGAGCAATATGAGAGGATGAAAGGGGAGAAGCGGCAGGCATAAAAGAGAGAATGAAACAGGGATAAGGAGGTAGCAGGATAAGAAGCGGATGCAGGAATCGATGGGAAAAAAGGAGTCAGGCATATGTGAGGAATATGCGTACCGGGAATATGAGAGGATGAAGATGGACTAGAAGAAGGTGTATGAATACTGTAAAATGGAATAAAGCCAGTGGAGAAGGGAGCCAGGGGTAACATTATAAGCAAAGATGAGAAGGAGGAAGTGGGAAGAAAGGGGACATGAACATGAGAGGATGAAAGGAGGATAAAAAAGTGGTGCTGGCACAAGTAGTGGAAGAGAAAACAACGTATGAGCAGAAAGTAGGAATTAAAGAAATCCAAAACATAGGAGGAAGAAGCTGGAGTAGAGGAATCAGGAATATGAGAGGATGAAGGGTGAATACAAGAAAGTGTAGGAATTAGGCCAGAGGAGGAGACGTGAAGCAGGAATGATTTTGGAATACAGGAAAACAGTGGTGTGAAAGTGTTTGCCCCATCCTGATTTCTTATTTTTTTGCAAGTTTGCCACACTTACATGTTTCAGATCATCAAACATATTGAAATATTAGTCAATGACAAATATTAGTCAATGGTTTATCACACCTGAGTTCAATTTCTCTAGCTATAACACCATTTCTAAAGCTTTGGGACTCCAGCAAAACACAGTGAGAGCCATTATCCACAAATTGCGAAAACACAGAACAGTGGTGAACCTTAACAGGAGTGGCCGGCCAATTAAAATTACCCCAAGAGCGCAGCGACGACTCAGTCAAGAGGTCACAAAAGACCCCACAACAACATCCAAACAACTGCAGGCCTCTCTTGCCTCAGTTAAGGTCAGTGTTCATGACTCCACCATAAGAAAGACACTGGGCAAAAACGGCTTGCATGACAGAGTTCCAAGACCAAAACCACTGCTGAACAAAAACAACATTAAGGGTCGTCTCAATTTTGCCAGAAAACATTTTGATGATCCCCAAGACCTTTGGGAAAATACTCTGTGGTCTAATGAGACAAAAGTTGAACGTTTTGGAAGGTGTGTGTCCCATTACATCTGGCGTAAAAGTAATGCAGCATTTAAAAAAAAAGAACATCATACTAAAAGTAAAATATGGTGGTGATAGTGTGATGTCTGGGGCTGTTTTGCTGCTTCAGGACCTGGAAGACTTGCTGTGATAAATGGAAGCATGAATCCTGCTGTCTACCAAAAAATCCTGAAAAAAAAATGTCTGGCCATCTGTTGGTGATCTCAAGCTGAAAGCAACTTGTGTTCTGCAGCAGGACAATGATCCAAAACACACCAGCAAGTCCACCTCTGAATGGCTGAAGACTTTGGAGTGGCCTAGTCCAAGTCCTGACCTGAATCCGATTGAGATGCTGTGGCATGACCTTAGAAAGGTGCTTCATGCTGGAAAAGCCTCCAATGTGGCTGAATGACAACAATTGTGCAAAATTCCTCCACAGCGCTGGAAGAGACTCATTGCAAGTTATCGCAAATGTTTGATTGCATTTGTTTTGCATTTGCTGCTAAGGGGGGCCCAACCAGTTTTTAGGTTTAGGAGGCAATCACTTTTTCACACAGGGCCACGTAGCTTTGGATTTTTTTTCTCCCTTAATAATAAAAAGTTTCATTTAAAAACTGCATTTTGTGTTCAGTTGTGTTGTCATTGACTAATATTTACATTTGTTTGTTGATCTAAAACATTTAAGTGTAACAAACATGCAAAAAAAAAAGTAATCAGGAAGGGGGAAAAAACTTTTTCACACCACTGTAAGTATGAGAGGATGAAGGGCCGAAAGAAGAGGTGGTGGTGGCAGGAATGGAAGATTCAGGAAAGCAAATGGATGGAGCCGGAATAGATGGGGACGGAGGCAGGAATATAAGGAAGAGTGGAGGCGTGGGCATGTGAAAATGAAGGGGGAATAGAAGAGGAAGCAGGAGGAGGAGGATAATGGCGGGAAGAATGAACGTATGAGCAGGAAGCAGGAATAAAGGACGAGGAGATTGGAATATTACAGGAGGGAGCAAAAATAGAAGAGAAGGTGGAGAGACAGGAAGGAGGATGGGAAACAGGAAAAGAGGAAAAGAAGTACAAGAGGATGACGCTCGTACATGAGACTACATCGTCAGCACGATACAATGTCCTTAATGAACTTTTGCTCAAACTGAATGTGACTCTCGTCTCTGGCTGTGTGGGCGGGGCTATTTATATCTATAACGAGCTCCACGCATGTGGCTGGGGTTGAAGGTCGGATTAATTTGTGTTCCTTGTCAGCCACCCACCTCCCTGCTAATCAGTGACGGCGCTGCCGTGTGACAGGCTACAATGGCGTCTTGTTGATTTCTCTGTTAAATGAGCTCAACCACGAGTTCATAAAGCAGTAAAATGTGCAAAAAGTGCTTACTAAGCCCTTCTTCAGTCAGGAAGAAGAAAGGGGGTGGAGTCACCTTGTTAACCTGCTTGAATGACTGACAGGCAACAATGTGGCGCGGCATGAATCCTCCATTAAACAGATGATTCATTTGGGCTCTCCTCCTCCGTGAGTTGCTCCCCTCAAATAGTTTGGTCAACCAGGAGGATGTCCACTGTGGCTTTCCAGAAGTTGGAATAGGAGAGGTGTAAGTGTATATCCCCCGAGAGAGTGTCTGAGACAGCACTTTGTCAAGGAGAAGGTGGCCAAGGGCAAACGGTGGCCATGGTGGGACAGGCGGAAGACGAGATGCGTGTTAAAGCTTCATGGCTTCTCACCCCCTCCGTGCGATCGATTCCGAGAGAGATGTTGGCGTCTCCTTGTGGGGCCTCACAGCAGGAAACAAAAGCGTCAGATTTGTGTGTTTAATCTGGCACACGCTGCCGAGAGAGCGCATTGTCTGCGCCCCAAAAAGACCCCTCCCCTCCACCCCCACACCTCTCTTTTAACGTTGCCGGGATGCCTGATGGAAAAGAAATTTAAAAAAAAGAAAGAAAGGAAAGAAAAAGGCACGCCGGCGTCTCCTTCACCATCCTTAACTGGCACGACATGACACGTATGCAAATGTGCTTAAAGCCAATAAACTGTTCTAGCTTCATCGCCTGCAAGCTGATGCTTCACTGCCTTCTAATGAGGATAGTGGCATCGCTGCTGTTGCCATGGTGACCCTGGACCACATCCTCATCATTTTAGACCACTTCTGGTGCTAGAAGAGATTTGTTAGTCACTAGAATCCAGGTTTTTACACTCAATTTCATAACATAACAGTACAATCCAACATGTCATCATTGCAATATAGCATGGGTTTCACAGTACATGTATTCATTCCCACACGGAACACATTTAAGTGTAGCTGCCTCATAATATCATCATGCACCTACTCGTTATACAAATACAATGCAGCCCAGCCTTTGCCTAGTGGGAGTCAGGCGTAACGACGCCATTGCTAATTTGCATAATTGGCCATGATGCATTTGCATGACTGACGCTGTAGGAGAGAGGAATAACATTGTGGGAGACAAAAAGTGTGTAACAAAAAACATGAAAAGCACAACAAATATGTTTAGAACTGCAGATGTCGCTTCTTTTTGTCGTTTTTTTTTATGTCACAAACAAGACGGTTGGACGTCGACAGGGCTGCCCGTTGTCATTGTCACTGTTCATTACATTTATGGACATAATTTCTAGGCGCAGCCTGGGTGTTGAGGCGTTCCAGTTTGGTGGCTGCAGGATTGGCTTTTTGCAGGCAAGTGTGAGGCGGCTGGGATGAGAATCAGCACCTTTAAGTCCGAGTCCTTGGTTCTCCCCTGGAAAAGAGTGGTGTGCCATCTCCTGGTCAGGGAAGAGATCCTGCCTGAAGTGGAGGAGTTTAAGTACCTCGTGATCCTGTTCACGAAGGAGGGAAAGATGCAGCATCTGCAATGACTCTGCATGGGTCCGTTGTGGTGAAGAGGGAGCTGAGCCGAAAGGCAAAGCTCTCAATTTACCAGTGGATCTACGTTCCTACCCTCACCAATGGTCATGAGCTTTGGGTAGTGACCAAAAGAAGATTGCAAGTACAAGCAGCCGAAATGAGTTTTCTCCGTAGGGTGGCTGGGCTCTCCCTTAGAGATAAGGTGAGAAGCTCTGTCATTCGGGAGAAATTCAAGAGTAGAACTGCTGTTCCTCCACATTGAGAGGAGCCAGATGAGGTGGCTCGGGCATCTGGTCAGGAAGACCCAGGACACGTTGGAGAGACTATGTCTCTCAACTGGCCTGGGAACGCCTCAGGATCCGCTGGGAGGAGCTGGACGAAGTAGCCATGGAGAGGGAAGTCTGGGCTTCCCTGCTTAGGCTGCTGACCCCGCAACCCGACCTCAGATAAGCGGTAGAAGATGGCTGGATGGACAAACAAGACGGAGCAGCCTTAAGTGCTCTGAGATGGCGGAGGAGCCCAGAGTAGCACCCGCTGCTCTTTGAGGAGAGCCATATGTACTTTCATGTCAGGGTCTCTGTTTGACAGCCCACCATTATATGTCTGTTTTATTGATAGTGTTTTTCAATCAAGCATTAATATTTCACACTTTGTTCGGAGGTTCTGCAACACACCATAGTTATGTGCTATGAGAAGATTCCACAGCTAAATAAATCCACCAAAGTTATACCTCTTTGGACTGCTTCAATCTCGGGAGACATTTCACCCTTTTGAGAGCCTCTCCGTTTTAGTCTCCAAAAGTCTCTTCACTAGATTCGACGCTAGTCACGTTTTTTTTTTAAAAGAGTATCTAGAAGGTTCTGATTACTCTGAGATGGCGGCACTGATCCTGATCCACATCTTCGTATTCTGTGGCAGACCAGGTGTGTGTGAGTTTTGTTAACAAGCAGAGTTACATAGTCCCATTATAATGTGTTTAAATGTATTTGTGGCAGGCCGCCACACTGCTATTATGTTATTTCATGGTGATTTAGATTTTGTATGTGGGAATTTTATTTACGTCAAAAGCTAAGCAGTTTTTTTCCCTCGCTGTACTCAATTGAACCCAACGGTGACCTTAAACCGGAGGTACAGTACGTACCAAACTGGTGATGCGTAATCTCAAGAGAATGCAGGTGTTTTATATAACACTAGGATCCAACGTACTATCACAGCGCAGCGTCATTCTGCTTTTTCTTGATACATGACTCAGTTTTCAGCTTATTAATTATTGACAAGGAAATTCACTCTCAGCATCACCTCTTTTTTTTGGCAACCTGCTTCATATATCCATGATGTTTCCTGAGATTGCACTGTTTTTTTTCTTGCAACGCCAAAATTCCATCTCGGCCGTTTTTTGATGGGAGATAAAACCCAATCAAGCGCGGAAGAGAACTCCATTACTTTGATGAGATATGAATTTAGCTCCCAGCGCAAAATCCGAAATAGTCTGCCTCTTTCAGACGAACCCATTAAAAGTCATTTGATCTTCCGCGGCTAATTATAGCGCCCTCAGAGCAGCCGGGACCCCACCCCCACCCCACCATGCCCCCTCCACGGCCGCCCTCATCCCGTCAGCGTTAATCTCATCGTGTTTTTAGGTCCCGTGAGACGATTTATCGCCAGAAGTGCAGGCGGAATCGTTGAGACTCTGTGTGTCGATGCCATGTTTGAGGGGATTCCCGTCGGGGAAGCGGCACGGCAGGCGGTCATGTGATCAAAGACAAGGTCAACAGACAAGCCGAGAGGCGTGGGCCGGCCGCTGAGGAGTTGTCGGACATGACTGATTAGCCTCAGCGTGTCTCGCTAGTGTGATGGAATGACTTCCTCGCTCCCCCGCAGACCTGCTGTATGACAGACGAGGACATCTACGTCACATTCATCATTTTCCCCCTCATGGGCCGTCACGCCCGCCTCCTTCAGGCGTCTGATGGATGTGATTGGGATTTTCATGGCGGCGCCTCGTGACACACAGCTGCTTTGTTGGGCTTGAATGTGACAACATATGGACATTATTGGATATATGGACTGGTGTCCTTATTTGTCTGCGAATCTTAATTGAAAACAACTTTTCTGATCCCAGTGCACATAAAGGCATGCTTGGAGGAATTTGGTGAGGAAGAACCTCACAAATGGACACAAATTCCCACAGACACACCCCACGCTCTTGAAGAAAGTCTCCCAACAAGAGTGGAAGGTGTTCCAGTTGCAAAGACTCCACATTTTCTTCACTTTCTACTTGCATGTGTCCACTTATTTTGCTCAAATTTCGTATTAAACTAGGGTTGCGACTAACGATTATTTCCTATTGTATTAATAAAAAAATAATAATTATATTAATTATGCATTAATAAGAAATGAAAGAATAAGGCGGGCGGAATCAGGCCCCCAGGCCTTGAGTTTGACGCCTGTGCCCTATAGGAACCAAATCAAAACGAAGCAAACACCAACAGTTAGTGGTTTGGTCCACAATATATCAGAAAAGAGGCAGTAACGCCGATCACTGTTGTCCAAAGTCAAAGCTGATGTGTGTGAATATCTTGTTTTGCCTAAAACACAAGCATAATAGCTCTGCTTTCATGGATGAGTCTGGAAATTTAAAAAAAAATTCTTTAATTCTTATAAACTTGTACAATGTACAGGCATTGTTTCAAGTCACATGTTTTTACCTGCTTTACAAGTGTAAAAAGAAGTAACCACCAACAATATTATTTGTGGCGGCCAGCCACAAATAGATTTGGCTCTACCTGTTCGCCCTCGCCCGTAAACAAAAACGCACCTGCTCTGCCATCTGCCAGGGAATATGAAGACGGAGCAGGAGGGATTGGTGTTGCCAGCTTAGCGACGTTGTTGCTACATTTAGCAACTAATCAGACCCCTGTAGACCAGGGACCCGTGGCTCTCCCCCATCGAAGAGCGCTCATAGGCGACTCTGTCTTGTTTGTGACGAAGATGTTTTGGGCATATTTTCCTCCTTTAATATTTGGTCAACTTCGGAATCGTACAACCTCTGGGGCGAGATTGCACTGTTTTTGTGTCTTTGTCGACTAGAACTGTTCATCCTCTCTCCGCCTTTTATCACCGTCACACTTCACCGCCACTTTTGCTTACTCTGCAATTACATGCTCATAAGCGCAGGGGCCGTGGGGGGGAAACGTTGGTGCTGGAGGCCTCGTTATGGCATCCCCGCGGTGGCTCTCTGTGCTTATTGACAGCTCCGGTGACAGCAGACGGGAGGAAGGAAGGAAGGATGCACTTCCCTCCTGTGTAGAGGGCAGGAGAAAGTGAAGCGAGCGCAGGTCATCCCTTCTAAATCCCTCCTTCTGAGCACCAGAGATTAGCCGGGCTGCGCTTCTCGGGCCGATGAGAGTGAGGCCCACTTCTGCGGCTAATCCTCCTCTTTTTAAACTGCTGAGGGTGCAGGACAGATGGAGGGTGTGGGGGGGGCGCCTACACAGGAAACAAAACACGGCCCGCTGCCTAAAACAAATTGAGCCCCATCACACAATCAGCTAAGCCTTAAAGCCGCCTCCTTTTCCCCCAGCGAGACCCTGCTATCACCTCATCTAATCGTCCGTGCACATCACCGCATCCTTCATTGACTTCACCGCCCCCTCCCCACTTAATGGACCTTCCATCATACACGGTGAGGCTGCGGCTAATTTAATCAGCCTAATGCGTGCGCTACAACGGGAGGCTTATGGGCAGTTGGATCCCCGTGGCGGCCAGGCTGCAGGGGACGGCGAGGCCCATCCCTTTGGACCTTTGCGCGAGTTAATAAAGACAGCAGCTTCTCGATAGCACTGGAAGAAAGCTTCCTGAGAGGCGGAGGAATCACTGCCTCGTTTGGGATGAAGGAGCGTGCGACTTGGCAGGGAAAGGGGGTGTATTTTTGTAATAAACATCTGGCGCAGGGACGCCAGGAATGTAATCCGCTGTAGACCACGTGGACCCTAACTAAGCCCTGATGGCAAGTCACGGGCAAGTGGTCGAGGCAAAATGCTGCCCCGGACGAGTAGAGGTCGGTTTTTCAAAGTCTGCATGAAACCATCCTAATGCTCTCTGGGTCATTAGGGGCAATTATCTTCCTTTTGTGGAAACTTGTTGTTGATGTGCATGATTTATGCCATCATACGCCTGCGTATCTTAGCAACAAGCCTCGCTCTAATTAGGTCTTTATCGCCACATCGCACCCTCATTGTTGAGCTTTCCGTTTACTGGCTTAAATGGAGGTCCACGCCGCAAAACCTCAACTCAGCATTTGGCAGATTTATGTAGCGCCTTACAGAATCACTCAGTATGTTTACATGGCATCAGAGAAAACAGAATTATACGATAATTGTGGAATCATGCTAAAACATACCAAATCCCGCAAAATCATAGTTGCCCTATCTACTACTGCCTTTGACTATCAACTGGTTAAACGCATGTAAATATTCTCATTGGTTAAAATGTCACAAACAAGACTCAGCCGCCTGTGTTTGCTTTTAGATGGGGGGAGAGGCCCACAGCGGAGCCCACTGCTCGTTGAGAAGAGCGATATGTTTTTCATGTCAGTTCCCTAAAAGACCAGAGACGGTCGGAATTTGTCGCTAGAGCATCTAGGAATGGTAACTACATTTGTTGCTTTCCTAAAAGACCAGAAATGGTCGCTAGATTTGTCGCTAGAGTTTCCTAAAAGACCAGAAATAGTTACTGGGTTTTGATGCTAGAGGTTCTGAAAAGAGCGTGAAAACATCACAAATGATCACTAGAACTGTTTCTAGAGTTTCTAGAAATGGGCACGAGATTTTCCTAAAAGACCAGAATTGGTCACTAGAATTGTTGCTAGGGTTTCCAGAAATGGACGCTAGATTTTCCTATAAGACAAGAAATGGTCACTAGAATTGTTGTTAGAGTTTCCAGAAATGGACGCTAGATTTTCCTAAAAGACCAGAAATGGTCGCTAGAATTGTTGCTAGGGTTTCCAGAAATGGGCGCGAGATTTTCCTAAGAGACCAGAAATGGTCACTAGAATTGTTGCTAGGGTTTCCAGAAATGGACGCTAGATTTTTCTATAAGACAAGAAATGGTCACTAGAATTGTTGCTAGGGTTTCCAGAAATGGACGCTAGATTTTCTTATAAGACAAGAAATGGTCACTAGAATTGTTGCTAGAGTTTCCAGAAATGGGCGCGAGATTTTCCTAAGAGACCAGAAATGGTCATTGGAATTGTTTTTAGAGTTTCCAGAAATGGACGCTAGATTTTCCTAAAAGACCAGAAATGGTCGCTAGAATTGTTCCTAGGGTTTCCAGAAGTAGCAATGGATTAATCGTGTGTCAATCAAGCTAAAATGAAGTGGTTACTGCTGAAATTCTAGTTAGAGATAGAAGTTGTGTTGCCTAAAATCCGATTGGCTTGTCTTGTTTGGCACTTTGTTGGGAAGTCACATCTTCTCGATCCCGTCTCCCGGCACCTCCATTTTAGTAGTCGTAGTAGTTAAGAGCTTTTGCAGCGTGTTGGGGGCACTGGCTAGGGATCGAACTCAAACCCAAACCCCTGTCTCTAGTTACTTCTGCCTTGGAAGCTCTTACGTTCAAGTCCTCGCTATCACTTGTCTTCTGCTGGCTCTAAAGTGGCATTTGCCAGCAAATCTCAACCAAAATCTCTCCTGGATCCTCACAG
Source organism: Dunckerocampus dactyliophorus (assembly GCF_027744805.1). Taxonomy (NCBI): domain Eukaryota; kingdom Metazoa; phylum Chordata; class Actinopteri; order Syngnathiformes; family Syngnathidae; genus Dunckerocampus; species Dunckerocampus dactyliophorus. The sequence goes on from NC_072830.1 coordinate 3,519,116, forward strand.
CTTGGAGGTGGTGGCCGTGTTTTTGCATAAAGAAGTAAACGTTACAATGGCGCTAGGTGCCCTTTTGGAACCGCATGGTCAATATATCCGCTTTGGTCACCAATGTGTGGTTGTTATGAGAGAAGTAGCCAAAAGACTAGTAGCGCCACCTGCTGGTGGGGAGGCGTGCGTGCAACATGAGGACGTGTCAGCGCTAAAGCTTTTAGGCGGCATGTGAGTAAATTCGTCATTAGAGAATGCAGACGTTTCACATTTCAGCACATTGTCTCATGCAGAAATCACCGGGACGATCACAGCTACTTTTAATGGAACTCCTGGCAGCATTCCACCTTAAACACACAGGAATATTCTACCTCTCTTGTCTCAACAATCCCATATGAGCTTTTAAGAAGACGCCTTAAAGGAAATTTATAAGATCAATATTTGGTGAAAGGCTAGAAGTAAATCCCGGTGTGTGTTTAGGCTCCGTCGGCTGCAAGACGAGACCCCGCCGGCCCAATGAGTGGAGCAGCTTATAAATAGTCCAGATGTGCCTTCTCTCTTTCTATCCAGCGGAAGGAACCAAGGAGAGCGCTTTGCTCCAATTAACCGTCCTCCCCGGGCAGCGTACCTTGCCATGGAAAACACGGAAACAATTTGCTGTTGGTAGCATCATAAAATAAGGACAGTAATTACGTTGATGCAAGCCGAGGCGGGTCAAAATGAATAGCTAGAGAGCACTGCTTCCATGCAAACACATTTAAATCATTCAGCTCCATCTTTTTCAAAGGTCCACCATTTTGTAAAAAAAGCAGGCTTCGCTACAGATCTTAGAATAAAGCCCCGCTACTATCTGCCTGTCGGTTACAGACGTGGGAGCTGTGAGTTTGATCGTGTCGTTTTTTTTCTGCGAATAGGCTAACTTAGCATGATGTTGCTGTTAAAATGGTAGTGTAATGCTAGCACTTTAGCTCACATAGCCATGCAAGAGTTGCCAACATTTGACGTTGGGGCATATCTTTCTCAAAGTTTGGTCTGTATTCCAAATTGTGCAAACTTAGTGGTATTTGACAGGCTTCGCTACACATCTTAAAATAAGGCTCTGCCAACTATCTGTTAGTCCGCTACAGACGTGGGAGCTGTACAATTGATTGTGTTGTTTTTCTTCAGCAAATAGGCCAACCTAGCATGATGTTTGCTGTTAAAATGGGAGTGCAATGTTAGCACTTTAGCACACATAGCCATGCTAGCGATGCTAACATTTGACTTTGTGGCATATCTTTCTGAAAATTGTGGCTGAATTCCAAATGGTACGACCTCGGTGGTATTTGACAAATGCCGCCTGGCGCTCTGCCACCTATCGGTCAGTCCGCTACAGACGTGGGAGCTGTATGTTTGAGCATGTCGTTTTTCTTCCGCGGATAGGCTAACCTAGCATGATGTTGCTGTTAAAATGGGAGCGTCATGTTAGCACTTTATCCCACACAGCCCAACTAGTGTTGCTAATATTTGACTTCGGGGCATATGGTTGTTAAAATGTTGGCCCATTTCCAAATTGTACGATGCCAGCGGTGTTTGACGTCAGAGGTTTCGCATCTTTCATGACGGTGGTCTGCCCCCCCACCCCACTTTCCCTGCCCCAGTCGTCTCCCTCTGCACTGACTACAGCCTTTGTGAATAGCTGGGATGCCTTTGTGGAGCGTTTCCATAGCAACGGACCGTTTGAGCAGCTCATCATTCAGGTCTGTTTGCTGTACACTAAGGGAGAGAGAGACAGAGAGAAAGGCTGTGTTATCTCGTCACACCAAGCGGCGTCTCGTCTCTTCTCCACATCATCCAGTTGCCGTCTAATTATAAACGCCAGCGTCTTTATGGTTTGCCTTTGTTTCAAGGTGGGACACAAGCAGCTTTGACTAGAGTGACACTCTGTACCAAAGTCAAGAAAAGTCACTTTGTGTTTTTTTTTTTCCGTTGTGTGAGCTAGCAAACCACTTCCTGGTTCACGGGGGAAGACGTAAGACGACAGGACCGTACCATTTCTCATTCGGGGACAAAAGGGAACAATTTGACTGTCGCTCAAAATGGCAAAAATTCTATCAAAGAAAATAAATCCAGCTCACGAAAATGAAAATAAAAATAGTAGTGTAAGCTACCAAACTACTTTCTGGTTCATGGAAAATGTTAGAAAAAGAGAGACGGGACGCTACCATTTGTATTCTGGGGCAAAAACAGAAGATGAGAGTCTTCTATACACATTTATTGGTAATATTTATTGACGTTTCTAGTCTACGGTGGCGTGTGTGCTCAGAATGCGGGGGTCGTTTGTTTTTTTTTTTGCTCATTTGGTTTGTCGGCTGTATGTTATAGGTGGCAAAGTGTAGTCCATCCATCTTCTATACCGCTGACAAAGTGGAGAATTATTCCTAATTGTTTCTCAGTACAATATTCCTTTTTACTCATTTTTCCCATTTTTTTCTAATTTCTTCAATGTGCTGAAGTACAGACAATCATCTTTTAGTTTTTATATTGAAATGTTATTTTAGGTCAATATTATTCATAATAAACATGTTTCTTAAAAGTACTGTATTAAAATGATGATTGAAAAATTATTTAAAAAATTTAAATTAAAAATTAAAAAACAATTAAAAAGCTCTTATTATAAAATGATATATTTGTATAAGATGCAAATCATGTAAGTTAATTCTAAAAGCAAAACAATATAACAAATGTGTAAAAAAACAGAAAGAACCTTTTTCTTTTAGCTAAATGTTATTTATTCAGTCATTGAGTGCACAGGTTCAGCGTCTTACTTGAGACACGAAGAGCAAATATACGACGCTTGCGTCATGCGAGACTTTGTCCCTGTCTGGCTAGCTTGTTAGCACGGGCGTGTCGAATCGCGCCGAGTGGAAAGAAACACAAAAACTCTCCAGTGGAGGCACGCTGCTTAGCACCTGCTTGGCCCATGACCGTGACCGGAACACTCTGCTCCAGTTCCATCCTGTCTGATAGCGACATAACGTTAGCTTTGTGCAAAGACGATGTTATTAGTCTGCACCTTGAGGGACACGCCTTGAATCAACAACACTTTCAGTCATCCTTTTCTACTTCAATTAACACTCACACTGCACACAGAACACATAGAATCCAATAATAAAGAGATAAACACATGAATTCATCTCTGTGGTTGTCTTGTACTCTGAAAGGGGCGTTGCAAGTGCCGTAGAACCTCCACTAGTTTTTGCCACGGTTATCATGCCGAAAATTTACACCACAATTTTGCTTGCATTCTCCGGTTGGCGTACAATTCGCCGTGTTATTCATTTACTGCATGAGTCCAACTGTGTTTTTTTTTAAATCAGAAAACGCCCTTCTTTCTTTGCTAGCGTCCTCTTAGCTCGCGAACAAAATGGCCCGTCTGTGATGTCATCGGCGGTTGACTATGAAAAATATGAACACAAAACACGTATATCATTTCTTATGGGAAAAATTGATTGCATTAACGTCCGTTCCAGTCAGAGTCGGACGAATGAACGATGCAAACCAAGATTCCGCTGTATTTTTAGAATGCACCTCAGACCAATGAAAAATACACCCTGCGGCCCGAAAATGGCCCCCGGGCCACACTTTGCACACCCCATCTAATAAAAGAGCGGATTGTCCGTGTCAAATGCTATTATAACAATCATATCGTAATTAACAGTATATTTATTGTATTGCTTGTAGTGTACTGCAGTTATTTTCACCCTCTCGCGTAACTACGGAAGCGAACCGAAAGGTATGGAAAAAACCACACTGGTGGTCAGGAATGTCCAAATTGTGTTGCAAAAGTGTCCTCCCTCCCTTTGTGAGCTTGCGTCCAGCTAGGACAAAAGAGCATTTCACTTGGACAGAGAAGCTTATTTGCATTCCAGCGCCGTTTTGCCCTTCGGATTCAGAGCATGACACCTTTTTTTGTCCTTTTATGACTCTGTTTTTACTGTCCGCCCTTTGCCGAGGGGGACGGGCCATCCTATCAGTGTGTGTGTGTGTGTGTGTGTGTGTGTGTGTGTGTGTGTGTGTGTGTGTGTGTGTGTGTCTCTGAATGGCGTCCTTCCTCTTGTTGTGGATGTGATGTTTGTGTTCCTTGTCTCAGTCCTCAGCCTTCCCACGACTTTACTGTGGCCGTGAATCATGAGTGTGTGTGCGAGTGTGTGTGTGTGTGTGTGTGTGTGTGTGTGTGTGTTTAGCTGGCTTGTTTGCAAGTGCTGTGGAATGCAAGCAGGAGTGAAAAAGGTTGGACAACGTTGTGATGTTCTGTCCGTAAAGACAAGTCAAGTTAGCTGTAGCTCTGAGAAAGTTGGATTATTAACATTTGCAAATGAACTCCAGTTTGGCCAAAGGTCTGTCAACCAGCATGATATGATGAGACCTGTCTGACCTTTGCTCCCCGCCATGTTGGTCTTTATGGCACACTTAACCCACACCTGGAGGTCCACAAGCAACTGTGCTACAAAAGTGACTTGGTAGTGATGTCCCAACAGTAACTTGTGTCCGCAGAGTGATAAAAACATGATAAAAATCTATGATCTCCCTCACTTCTTTCACTTTTGTTAAAAAAAACAACAACCCAGGCTTCACTACAGATCTTACAATACGGCCAGGAGCTCTGCCGACAGACGTGGGAGCTGTATGTTTGATCATTCAGTTTTTCTTCATCGAATAGGCTATCCTAGCATGATGTTAAAATGTGAGCGTAATAAGTTAAGGTTAGTTAGTGTAGTTAGTTAAAGTTAGCATTTTAGCATCACTAAGCTAGCTATACTCCTGCTGTTTGTTTCCTCCTGTCCCACTTTTCGGTGTTAAGTTGTCACATGTGATATGCGGCGTCTATTATGTTGGACAAGTGCAGAGTTACAGTGCGTCTCGTACACCATAGTGCTTTGGGGAGACACACACTCTGCCCAAGACCAACACACCTCATTAGCATTAACACGACCACAACGGCAAGTTACTAAAAGCACTTTTAAACTAAAGAAAAAAAAAAGCAGGCTTTGCTACACGTCCTAAGAATGCTGCCCGGAGTTTTGCCAACTATCCATCAACCAGCCACAGACCAGAAATGTGTAAGTTTGATCATGTTGTGATTCTTTAGTGAACCTGGAATGATACTGCTGGTAAAATGTAATGACATTAGCACGTAGCTGTGCTAATGTTGCTAGCGTTTTTCCATTTGTGACGAGAATTTGAAGCCATGATGACGACTTTATGGGCGTATCTTTATGTCTGAATTTCAACGTATTTGAAGTTGGCGTTCCAACATTTGAGTTTCCGATTCAATTTATTGATAAGCTAGCAACATTTTGTATCTTCAAAGCTCGCTCAACTGAGTACTTGTGGTTGTGTGTGATTTTTCCATGTGTGATCTTTCATGAGAATTTGCGCGACGTAGATGCTTATGTAACAATTATGTGTACAATGACGTAAAGGAGGCGTCATGCACATCCAAAAATGGCGCCCGGATCTCTGCCAACTGTCCATGGGAGCTGAAAGTTTGATCATGTTGGGATTTTGTCAGTGAACAGCATGATGTTGCGGTTAACATGAGTGTAATGTTAGCACTTCAGCTCACATACTCCCGCTAGTGTTGCTAACGGGCAACATCAATGGAATCCTCCTCGTGTAAAAACAACAACAGCAACCTTAAAGGGTCATCCTAAGCTGACACTTGGTGTTGACGTTCCGTGTCAGACGTCACCTTAAGCTCGCTAAGCCAAACGTGAGAGCTCGTTAGCGACGCTGATCACTCCTGACTGCAGCTTATTTATTCCTCTGGTATTCCAGCGGGCTTTGAGGGCTTTAGGTGCGTCCCCGACATAAGGCGCCCGGTGTGATGCACAACGCTCTCGGGCTAGCCACACAGCATCAGTCATGCTTCACAAAGCTTGCACCATGTATGTAAATGGACAAAAAAAAGTGGATCAACTGAACAGGCACTTACATGGACACCTAACATGGTGGACATTCAGAAGTCATGCAACCCTTCCAGATGTTTGACCTATGATTTGTTCACATTTTTAATCCATTTTCCATATAAGAAATAAGTACATCCCGCCCATGTGTCATAGAGAATTGGGAGGATGCCCAGTGGAGTACATTGTGGTCATTAACGACCATGCCTTTCTAGTTGAAATATTACCAAGGTCCGAATTTCACCAGTGTGACACTTTAAAGTGCAGTTACTCGTCATTTAAGTGTAAAAATAAGTCATTCAAGTCACTCATTATTCATGGGTTTTCACGATTTATTGGAAAGTCAAGATCCAAACCTACAAAAATGCATCATTTATTGCGATAATTCTTTTTTTTTTCACGTCTCGTTGCAGTATAATCAACAGAATTTCAAGCTCACCACAGATAAAAGACATTGGTTTATTTTCTCGACTGTTTTATGACTATTTGAAGCAAAACAGAAAATGAACGCAGCAAATTGGGTATTAAAAAAGTGTGTAAAAAAAGAGGAGTTGTAATCATCCTGCTGCGGCAGTAAATAGACAAATTACAAGGCTGCATTTTAACACACACACTTTTAAATGCAGGCAGTGGGAGAACATTTATTCCCAGGTATATTTCATCCGTGTGTGTGTGTGTGTGTGTGTGTGTGCATGTGTGTGTGTCTATCCTGCTTAAGTGTCAAGTCACCACAGGGGAAGGATTAGGCGGATTAACCATGCCAGGCATTTTTCCGCAGTCACATGGGCCCCTAAGCATTCTGGGAAAAGTCCTAAACCGACGCGCTTTTTATAACAGCGAGACGGCCTGGAGGTCCATGCCAAAATTAGACGAGGTGCCGGCCCCGGCCGGACGCGGGCAGCCCATAAAGGTCACGCGCAGGGCAGAGTGGAAGAGACACTTTGTGGCTTCTTCTTCTTCCTGTTGACTTGCTCCTGGGACGCTTGGGTGTTTGGTTTTGCTTCCCCAAAGGGCCTCACGGTGTGTGTCCCAGCTCTCACACACACACACGATGATTGGATTAGCTTCTAATCTTTGGAACCGACCCAGGTGGCGGTGTAGCGAGTGACCCATGTTGTCTTGTCAGGAGAAACCTCATCATCGGCGATAAGACACAAGAACCCACATTGTTCTTGTCAGAGGGTCACAATTAAACGTCTCTTGGGGGGCCGGGGGAGGGTGTTATAAAGAACTTACTGCAAAAACACTAGTCGAAGATCCTCTATATGACAGCAGCACTTTGCTGCTTACAAGAACCTAATATTAAAAAAAAACACACGTCAAAGATCCTCTATATGACAAGAGCACTTTTGTGTTTATGAGGACCTATTGTAAAAAAGAAAAAATGGATATGTTATCCACAACCTACGGCACTAGTTGAAGATCTTCTAGATAACAGAAGTGCTCTGCTCCTTTTAAGGACCTACTGCAAAAATTCAAGTCAAAGATCCTCTAAATGACATGAGCACTCTGCCATTATTAAGGCTCTACGGCAAAAATGCCAGTCAAAGATCCTTTATATGACACAAGTCCGCTGCTCTTTTTAAAAGAACAACTGCAAAAAAAAAACAAGCCAAAGATCTTCTATATCAGCGGCCCCCAACCTTTTTTGACCCACGGACCGGCTCGTGTTCCCACAAATCTCCGGCGGACCACTGCTCTATATGACCGAAGTTGCAACTGCAAAAATACACGTCAAAGATCCTCCACATGACAGCAGTTCTTTGCTGTTTTTAAAGACCTACGGCACAGACGGCAGATTTGGCCTGAAGTGGTGGGCCAGTCTGAAGTCATTCAGTGTGAGGCCCAACGTGCCGCCAGCTGAAGACATTTGCACAGCGCTGCATCTTTACGTCTTGCTCTGTGCATCTCTGCCTTATATACCATCACGTCACGGCATATTTACAAACGGTGCTGTTTTTTTGTTGTTTTCTTTGTACCCAGCTGACCTGACATCGCTCCAGAGCGTCATCGTGGTCACACTGCCCCTCCTCCTCCTCCTCCTCTTCCTCCTCTTCCTCCCTATGGATTCCATGAGGCTCTCACAAAGGAATGAGGAGAGCAAACAAGCGCTTGGAGGAGGAGACATGAAGTGTTAGCCTTTGAACATGAGTCAATGTGGGCGTGTGCATGCTGGTTATTGTGCGCGGTGCTTGCTAGTGTGTGGTGTCAGGTTGTGTGTGTGCGCGCTAAGCTGCGTCCGGCTCTGCAGCAGATCATCACGCGCTCCAGCCGGCTGCTGATTACGCAGCATTTGTTTTGTTGCAGTTCGTCTGCCGGGGTGGGGCGGGGTGTAGGAGCATTGTCAGCCCTCACCCTCGTTACACTAGAAGATGCCTCTCGCAGCGCTTTTCCACCAAACAGTACAGTTCAGTTGAGGCAAACTCTGCCCGGGTTTGTCTTTCCAATACTGTATATAAAGTCAAGCTGGATATGCTTTCGAGTAGTCAGTGAAGAGCACATGTGGCAGTGTACTCTGAAAATGAGTCAACGCACAGCTCGCAACACAAGTACAACGCAAGATAACCATGTCTCGCGGCGGTAGTGTCATGGCCTGGTGCGGCACGAGTGCTGCCGGCACCGGAGAGCTGCGGTTCATCATGAAGAAAAAATGAACTCCAGCAGGATTGTGAAAAATGTAGGACACCCCACGGACATGTTTGCAAGAAAAAATGCTAAGGCCAATGCTAAAACAGTCCCAAAAAGAGTAAGCATTTTATTTAGTCTTGTCAACTTTACTGTAGAGTAGTCAGTGTACAGCTTATCATCTTAAGTATATCCAACGTTTTCCACCAAACACTGAAAAAGGAAAGAATATTTTGTAAAGGTATGCAAAGATTTCAAGAAAACAACCTGCCTCTCAGCTTTGTGAAATCGGTGAAAAAGCCTATTATTAGTCTCAACTTCAGTCTTTGCTCTTTTTTTCCCCATTTTTGATGGGTTTTTTTTTCTCCACATATTTCTTTTTAAATAATCTTGGGAAATTTTTGTTCCGTAATTGTTCCGTAGTTTTGTTTTGGTTGTTTCTCATAATGTTACAACTGAAAAACATTTTTTTTAAATATTTCAACTCCATGCTTCTAAAATTATATTTTCGTGTAATTATTTTTTGTTTATTCTCGTACAATTGGGAATTTTTTTTATTTCTTGTTCGAATGCGACTTTTTTCCCTGAATATCTTGAATATCTTCACTTCATGCTCATAAAATTCCAGCATTTTTTTTTCAATTTTGCTGTTGGTTTTTTTTGACATTTTCCAATGATTGGAACTTTCTTGTAAATGTTCTTATTCTCGTAATATTAGAACATTTTTTCCCAACTTAATGTTCCAAAAATTCCAACCTTATTTGTTGCTTTCTTTGTCATTTTATTACAACTTAAGAAATAACACATTTTCTTCAATATTTCAACTCTGTGCTACTTAAAAAGACAATTTTGCTCCTCATAATATTACAAGTTTATTCTTGTCAAATTGCGACCTTTTTTCTTTTTCGAATATGACTTTTTTCTCTTAATATTTTGACTTTGTATAATTTTTTTTTACATTTTCCAACGATTTGAACTTTCTTCTTGTAATTTTTTGTCTTGTAATATTATGACCTTATTTCCATAATATTATGAATTTGTTCCCAACCTACTTTTCAAGAAATGACAGCTGTATTCATTGTTTTGTTTGTTTGTTGTTATATCATGACTTCAAAACTTTTAATATGTCATTTTTCTTTATGCTATTACGACGTTATTTTTGTAAAATTTTAACCTTTTCTCATTAGTCTACAACTTTTTTTCTTAATATTTTGACTTTATTCTTGTAAAATGACGCCATGTTTCCATTTTTTTGGGTTTTATGTTGTTTTCATGTTAAATTATATTTGTCGGATGTGCTGCCGGCCAATAAAAGAACAACTGCGGGCTGCGTATGGCCCCCGCAACGCACTTTGGTCACTCATGACTTAGAACAAAATTCTCTCATGTATGTAACACAGCAACAAGTTAGATTTTGGCGGGTGTTTTCCTCCACTGCAGAGTTGAAAAGGTCAGATATCCGCAGGCAGGAAGCTGCTCACAGGGGAAGATGACACGTTTCCCCTCCCGTGAAGGCGCCGGGAGGTATAAAGATGAGGAATATTCCAGCTCATATCAGACCAATAAGCATCAGCGTCTATCTGTCCACATGGAAACTACATTATACTCATTGGAAAGTGTCTGAAAAGACCCGAAAATGTCGCTAGATTTGTCTGTAGCCACTTTTTTTTTAGCCTGGATGAGTCTTATTTGTGGTTGTCTGCCATGAATACATGAATGTATGGAAACACTGGCATTTGTCACACCCCAAGGCACCGTCATTGTCATTTCTGATGACTTCTGATTGGCTGCAATGGTCTTACCTGTACATTTACTTGTTACAGTCGCTTTTTTATGCACTGGGAAGTGGAAAAATGCTAGCGAGTAAATGAGAGATAATAAAGAGTAAATGATCTATCTTTGGAGGAAGAAAGAAAGTTTGTGATGCGTGACCAAGCGCCGCTACAGAGTCTAAACCCGGTGCACAAATCCAGTCCTGACACTGTTCGTTTAACCATCAACCTGACCGAAAATTCCCAATCAGGTCATTTCACCGCCGTGCTGGCACTTAGATGAAGCAAACAGTGTCTCCATCTTGTGGAGGGCAACAACCCACGTCTTCTCTGTCTGTTTCCTTCTCCCTCAGGCTCTGGCAGCCAACGCGGGCACTGGTTTTGCCGTGGCGGAGCCACAGGTGGCCATGTTCTGCGGCAAGCTCAACATGCACGTCAACATCCAGACCGGCCGCTGGGAGCCTGACCCGTCCGGCACCAAGAGCTGCGTGGGAACCAAAGAGGGCGTGCTGCAGTACTGCCAGGAGGTGAGTCCCTGATTGAAAGCGCCTCGTCTCCACGCCAAAATGCACTAGCACAGTGCCGCTCTTGTGGCGATTCTCTGTAACTACACCTCCACGTTCGCTAAGCATATCAAGCGCAGCACGGTTATGTTTTCCCGGCGTTTATTTGTTTGTGTTCAAAATAACTTGAAAAGTTCTGAATGGATTTGGAATTGTGGGAAATGGGATATGGAAGAACTGATTACATTTTGGGGGTAATCCGGATCACCGTCTGGATCCAGGAATTTTTTGAAGGATTCTTTAACATTCTGAGAGAGGACCATTTTCCACAAAAAATGGTCAGAGCAGTTGGAAAAAAAAATACTGAACAAGTTTCTAACAGGTTCGGCAAAAGACTCTTATTTTGGTGTGAATCCCATTTTTTTTTTTTTTTTTACAAATATTTTAACTTTCTTCTTGTACGTTTTTTTCCTTTGAATATTATGTTTTTATTCTCATAATGTTTTCACTTTACTATCATAATATTCTAACGTTTACCCAACCTTTATTGTAAAATAGCAACTTTATTCTTTGTTTTGTTTTTATTTCTCAAAATTACTTTTTTATTCTTTAATATTTCAAATTTATGCAATTTTTTTTCTGTTAACATTTTGACTTTATTCAGTCAAAATATTTTGTCTTCATATAGTCTTTATTATTTCAACTTAATCCATCCATCCATTTTCTGTGCCGCTTATCCTCACTAGGGTCACAGGGGTATGCTGGAGCCTATCCCAGCTGACTTCGGGCGAGAGGCGGGGTACACCCCGGACTGGTGGCCAGCCAATGGCGGGGCACATATAGACAAACAACCATTCACACTCACATTCATACCTATGGACAATTTAGAGTCTCCAATTGAACTAACATGCATATGTTTGGAATGTGGGAGGAAACCGGAGTACCCGGAGAAAACCCACACACACATGGGGAGAACATGCAAACTCCACACAGAGATTATTTAAAATGTATGCAAATTTTAAATGAATATTATGGGTTCATTCTCCTGATATTTTATTTTTATTCTGGTACAATTACTGATCTTTTTTCCATTTTCCAAAAAATATTTAATTGTATTTTTAGAATGTGCCGAAGGCCAATAAAAAACTGTCCGCGAGCCATAAATGGCCCCCGGTCGTACTTTGGGCACACCTGTATTAAAGTCTACATGCTTTAAATGGCAGAGTCATGTGATCAGTGCATGCTAACAAGCATAGTGGAGACCAGCATTAAAAAAACCAACAATTTTTGCTCCAGGCCTTGTCATGGAAATGAATGAAAGTAACGTTGTTTTTTCTAATGAAGGTGACTGCGAGGGAATCATGCCTTCCTTTTACTGTGATTTGTCGTTGAGCGAGGATGGAGCTTTTTCATAATATTTCCCTTCGCCGATCTTGACTCTTTGTCGGCGTGCTGGCGATGCGGATATCCTCACGGTGTACCCTCACCCTGTTGGTTCCACTGTCGTCTTTGATTATGCAGCTGTGCGAGAGAAGTGAATCGCTTTCAAGCTGCGCGTTTGGATGACATTTTGGGGCGAGAGCATCTAAAGCCACTGCTCTTGTCTGCATGCAGCAGATGGCATCCGGAGACGAGAAGGAGGAGAAGGCTGGGATTAAACTACATACGCTAAACGAAACAAAATTTGGTTGAAACCAGCTTTTTAAAACACCATGTAAGCACCTTAATTTGACTTTCCATCACAATCTATTTAACCCGCGCTACACATACAGTCATCCCTCGTTTATTGCGCTTAATCGATTCCAGACCTGACCGTGATAAGTGCATTTCCGCCAAGTAGGAGTCCTTATTAAATACATGGAATATTTTTGTAGTTGTGTTCATGACCTTCTAAATATGATTTTTAACATTATTAGAGCCCTCTAGACATGAAATAACCCCCTATAGTCACCTTTAAACTCCTATTACCCAATATAGACTTGACGCTTTACGTTATATGGAATTCCTTCCGCAATACGATGCGAAAAATTTACATAAATTCTTTACGTTTAGTGGAATTTACGTAAAAGGAGGTTTACGTTATGCGAGGTACTACTGTACTAGACAGACGGGCCATGTTGTATTGTGAAGGATTTTACGCTGTTTCATAAGACATGGGCGGGCATGGAAACAAACTTTGATCTGGCGATTGGCCACTAAAGTGTAAACGTTAGTAATTCAGCGCCACAAGGTCAGATCTTCATCGTAATTGGTACATATGATGAAGACGACACCTCGAAGCTTCCTGAACTTGTCTCAGTGCCACCCGGTGGCGACAGGAAACGGCATGCGCATGCCCTCTGACTCGTGTCAACCCTGCGTTGCGTGGGCACGCTGCTCGCGGCTTTGATATTTGTATTTTGCTTCATTTAGCCATTTTTATGCTCGGAAATGCTTAATTTAGGCAAAAAAAATACATACAATTTGCTTAAATATGCTTTTTTGAACTTATAATAGGCCGTATTCCACTGGAATGGAACACTGGTCTGAACACCGACTAAATAGAGCGGTTTCGGTGCCATCTACTGTATGGAGTTGGAACAACAAGCTACAGTCCCGTTATAATGTGTTTATGGTTGAGGGCCAACAAGTAGCGACAAATCAATTTCATTTAATTGCAAATTAAAATTAAATTTAAAAAACTATGTTACCGAAGCGAGGTTAATTGGCGACTCTAAATTGTCCACAGGTATGAATGTGAGTGTGAATGGTTGTTTGTCTATATGTGCCCTGCCATTGGCTGGCGACCAGTCCAGGGTGTACCCCGCCAGTCGCCCGAAGTCAGCTGGGATAGGCTCCAGCATGCCCCCGCGACCCTAATGAGGATTAAGCGGTATAGAAAATGGATGGATGGATGTTACCGAAGCAGTAAGACTTAGCTATTAGCATGTAGCATTCTCTTCCTGTTGAGAAAGTCCTCCATACTAGAGCAAAACTCTGCCCCCTGGTGTTTGGGAGGCGCACGATAGAATGAGAGACATTTCACACACAGGTGTGAAAAATGGAGAAACTATTTGGGGCACAGGATTTTTTTCAGTGCATGTCACCGTAGCCGCTGACGCTCCACTTGTCACACCTTCTCCCCCGCCACATTCCTCCGCTTATTTGAATACTTGTTGTGCAGATGTACCCCGAGCTGCAGATCACCAACGTGGTGGAGGCCAACCAGCCGCTGCGCATCGAGAACTGGTGCAAGAAGGAGAAGAAGGTGTGCAAGGGGCACGCCCATATCGTGGTGCCTTACAAATGCCTCGGTGAGTGTCTTCGACGTGCTTTTGTTGCAAAGTCTGAGGGCGTGTGTGGGATCTGCGTGGCCCCAGGCGGCAATCTTGCACTTGGATTTGGGTGACTAACGCCGGCCCTGAGCCGCAGACTGACGATGTCACGCCGGATGACTCCAGGCTGCCGCTGGCATTGCTGGGGAGGCTTGTTAAACAATAAAGCACAATCATATTTCCCTGCTCAGACAGAAGCCATAAACCCACACAGACATGCCGGGTCAGCGAGCTGGAGGTCTGCTTTATTGGATTGCACCCTCGCACTGTGCATACTAGGTATCGGGATACCGACAGCGAGGGAAAATTATGGAGTTGTTGGAGCTCGAACAGCTTCTACTCTTGTGGGAAGACTTTGTCAAGGTTTTGGAGGGTCTGGGGGATGTTTAGTCATCCACTTATGAGCCTTTTTGTCATCCAAGAACATCCAAGACTCCAAAATGCACCGAAGCGTCATTAAATTATTCAATCCCCCGACCCCCGATTGTAAATTGTATGTATTTGCAAAGTTTAGAAACTATCAGTAGTTTATTGAAAAGGCTCAACTACGTTACAGCAGTTACGTCTTCTTTTTAAATTAGTCGTCAATTCAAGATTTGTACATTTTTGAAAATAAATGTAATTTATGGGGGGTTTAACTGCTGTAAATAGCCATTATTTACCATATTTAAATAATAATTTGAATTGTCTTTATGTTTATTTAACTTCAACATAAAAGCCCTCCATACTGCTCAGAAAAATATGGATTGTATATTAAATAGAAATAATATTATTATTGAAGTTGAACCATTTTAATTTTAACTGCAACTGCAAATGCAAAAAATACTACAAATAATTAAAAAAAATACTAAATGATTTTAAAAAGTTAGAAAATATATACATTGAATGTGTAATAAATTATTAATATTTTACTTTAAAATTTCACAATTGATTTGTTGGCAAATTTTATATATTTTTCACAAAGTAATTCATATTATAATTGTTCAATAAAAGGCTTTACATTAATTTCACGTTGACAGAAAAACCCTTCAAAATGCTAAGAAAAATATTTATTATATAATAAATAAGAATAATACTGTTATTGAAATCAAGTAATTATGAGTGCAACTGTAAATGCCCATTAAATAAATAAAAATAAAAAACACTGTCAAATCATAAAAAAAAAGTCCAAATATAATTTGGAGGTGTAATAATTGATGACTATTAAGATTATGTTTCACGATTTAATTAATGGCATTTTTTTAAACATTTGAATTAATTCAGATTTTAATTGTTTTTATATTTATATAATTGTAACACAGTATTTATTATATATGAAATCACCCTGTTATATAGAAGAAGGCCTAGGTACAGTACTGTACATACATACTGTATGCGTGTCATGAAGTGAAATATCGTTAGGTGTCCTTGGGTCCCCTGAAAAGTCGTCTAAACATCCAAGTCAGTCCAACCTCTGGTGGGTTGATTGATGTGTTTCAATACTTATGCCCATATGGTATTCCAGTGTATTAGCAGTAAATGTTGCTCATTGTGTGCTTTATTGGCTCATTGTGTGTTTGACTTGGACTAAGACAACACACTGTAGCTGGCAAGCACAATGACAAAAAAATAACAACATCAAAACACCCACCCCTCACCCCCCCTCCCTCATTTATACCGCTTCCTCGGTCCAAAAGCCTTTTTTGCTGATTGAGTCAAGCGGCTGTCCGGGATTGAAAAAGCCATTAGCGTTTGCGCTGGACTGTGAAATGGGCGACAATTCAAGAGCATTTTTGGCACAGGAGGAGGAGGAGGAGGAGGAGGAGGAGAAGCTTTGGGAGATTGCTCGCACGGTAAACATCCCCACTGGACGGAGAGGCTGAGAATACCCATGAAGAACATTTTAGGCCCATTTTAATTCTCCACCGGACTTTGCAGCGTGCTTGCGGATCCAGAGAAGCACAGACTGAATGTTAGCGATGTGCTGCACTTGGTTTAGACTCGCTTATTATTAACAATAAGAATAATATATATATACAGTATACACACTGCTCAAAAAACACTGGGAGGAGATCCCCCAGGACACCATCCGTAGTCTCATTAGGAGCATGCCCCGACGTTGTCAGGCATGCGTACAAGCACGTGGGGGCCACACAAACTACCGAGAATCATTTTGAGTTGCTACAATGACATTTTGGCAAAATGGACCAGTGTGCTGCATCATTTTTTCACTTTCATTTTTGGGGTGTCTTTGATTTCCCCCCTCTATAGGGTGATCATTTTCATTTCTATCAAACGATGTGGCATCATTTTGTTACTAATACATCACCCACTTATTATCAGGAAAGATATTCAACATCATTTTCCCCCCAGTTTAGATCTGATGTGTTTTCAAAGTGTTCCTCTAATTTTTTTGAGCAGTATATATAATATATCCATCCATCCATCCATTTTCTATAACACTTCTCCTCTTTAGGGTCGCGGGGGCATGCTGGAGCCTAATATATATATATATTTTGTTCAAATAATCTTATTTTACTCTTTTATACACAAAAAAATCACTTTAGTTGCAGAGTTGAGTAATTATTCCATGAACAGGCTTAATTTCTGGTTTGGTAAGCTTCCTCACTCTATAAACGTCAGAGTGATAGGGATAGTACACATTGTTAGAACAACATTTTCAAATACTACTCAAGTGAACTTGAAGACAGCAAAGGGTACTCTTGATCTGAACCATGCA
Organism: Dunckerocampus dactyliophorus; assembly: GCF_027744805.1. NCBI lineage: Eukaryota > Metazoa > Chordata > Actinopteri > Syngnathiformes > Syngnathidae > Dunckerocampus > Dunckerocampus dactyliophorus. The sequence continues at coordinate 3,535,979 of NC_072830.1, forward strand.
CATAAAGTAACATCTGCACAGTTCACTATGTCTCAAAAGGAGAGTGTATTTAATCGTACACTCCCCAATGTCCATTACTGATCATTCATTCACAACATTTCTTTCACATGCTTACTTATAATGTTAGCAGGAAAAAATAAAATGCTAATTAGCAAAAATGACAGTATATCGTTAGTGCAAGGGTGTCCACAATTTCCAGCGAGGGCCACATAGTGGAAAAAGAAAGGATGCAACTTTGCCACTTAGATATTTTGTAAAGCAACACATGTAGATATGCTCAGAAGTTAAATGTATTTCAACAAAAAATGTGAGATCGGTGAAAAATATTATTAGTATAAGCTCTTTTTTCCCCATTTTTGCTGTTTTTTTTATTTTCAACTTGCTTTTTAAATATTTTTGTAAATGTTCTTTTCGTAACATTATGACTTTATTCCCAAAATATTTTGACTTTATTCCCATAATATTACATTGGTGCCTTGGTTAACGTCATTAATCCCTTCCGGATGGTCCAACTCAAACCAAAACGGACTCTAACCAAGGCAAGTTTCCCACTGAAAATAATGTAAATCCGACGAATCTGTTCCAGACGTCCAAAGATTTTAATACATTTTACAGACAATACAACGTAACATTAACATTATTTAGATTTGTAACTAAAAAAGCAAAATTAAAATGAAATGTGGACGGCATCGGAGGAAAGGATGAGATATACGGGCCAAGCTAAAAATGCTCTTCTAAAAGTTTACAAGATGAGATATGATGGCTTCAACTACTTGGCATTGATTATTGTGTGATCCATCAATAAAAAGCTAAAGAATATAATAAAGTGCCTAAGTGTGATGATAACCATAGAACCAGACATGGAAACAGAATAACGACTTGACGTAGCAGCAAAACCAGTATGCCCATCTCTGTCCTGGCTGCTAAGTACAATCAGGCCTAAGCAATGACAAAAAAACAGATAAACAATAAGTCCTTGTTCAGAGGGAGGGTGCCGCAGTCCAACATAAGTTAAACAAACGTCTGTCACTCCCACTGAAATGTGAGGTTTGAGTCGGTGTGTTTCAATTATATGGCTAAGCCCCACCCACCCCAAAAAAGGTTTTTGGAAGAAGGAAATGTAGCATTTGAGTCAAGCTAATGGCATCCTGTGAATAATGCACACACTGTGGAACATCTCACAGCCTCCAAGCCGCCATGTTTGTCGTCAGCACCAGCACCAATCTTCCAAGGCGGCGCGTGTGCGTGCGTGTGAGAGTCAGCACGGGATTATTTTCTTTAGAAACATCTTCACGCCTGCCGAGAGAGAGAACACTCTGCGGGCTGTCATGTGGCGTCGTTGACAGGCCGTGATTTAATTCCCTCCAACTGCACATTTGAGGAATCCCATTTCTTTCTCTCCACGCTGCTCTGGCGCTGACATTCCTCCTAAAGAGAACATTTCACACAAAACATATAAACACACCTCTGTCTCACAAGTCCTCCACATGCTTATCACATGATTCCAATAGGCTTGGGTGTCTAGGCATGTGAGTCAACCCTTCATTGTCTCTGAGGTATTACGTGATGGCGGGTGAAGGTCTTCTGTGACGGTAGGAGGAGGGTGTGCACCTCCTGGGCGGAGACGAGTAGCAGCTGCAGAGTTCTCTGCTATTTGCAGCTCTCTCTCTCTCCTCCTTCCATTCGAAACCCTCTCATTTTCCAAAACACTGCTTTCCACCCCGCACAGGAAGAGGTAACCGTGACGCTCCAAACGAGCTGTTATAGGAGAGCTCCACAAATTCCTCCAGACCCTTTTCTGGTGTCCTCAAAGTGCCACTCCAGCTAAAATATTACCCCCAGGGATGTCCAAATGTTTTCCACTAAGGGTCGCATACTGAAAAATCAAAGGATTCGGGAGCTGTTTGGGGGTTTTATGCTTAAAAAAAAATGGTGTATATTAAAAGAAAAAGCAGCTTGCATGTGAGCTGTGTGTTCAGGGACAGTGATTCTCAACTGGTGGCTCGGGACTCAAAAGTGGGTGGCGGATTCATTCTGGGTGGGTTGCAGAAGGCAAGTCCAAAATGACATTAAAATATGTAATATACAACATATGTCTGACCTATTTTGAAGTCAAATTGAGCAATATTTTTGTCATTTTCCTCCTTGGTATACAGTATGTACATTCCACAGTTATTTGGGTATTTTGGATATTTCAATTTTACTTTGTGCATTATTTTTATGCATGCAGTTACCATGTTCTTCCTCATTTCCTTGACAAAATGCCTTCAGAAATTCCTCTGAAATGCACTTTACACATGTAATTATGTTTATTCACGTTTTAACAGATGACAGGTGATTAAAAAAATAATAAAAATACATTTGCTTGTTTTGGCTTAAATAAAAGTGTACAAAATGTAAAAAAAAAAAAAAAAAAACAAAGGAAGGCATGAATAAATAAATATAAAATGATGAAATAAAAAATAAAAGTTTAAAATATAATAAAAAATAAATACAAATAAAAATGACTTAAATAAAAACAGAAAAAAGTATATAGATAATGCTAAAAATGAGTAAAATAAAAGTGTAAAAATAATTAAAAAAATAATAGTCTAAAGGATGTAAATAAAAGTGTAAAACATAATTTAAAAAACTAAAATGACTTTAATAAAAGTAAAAAAATATAAAAGTAAATAAATATAAAATAAAAAGACTTAAATAAAAATGTAAAAAAAAACAACATAAAACTATGTATAAATAAAAGTGACTTTAATAAAAAGGTAAAAATAAATCAATAATACTAAAAATGACTTAAATAAAAGTGTAAAAAAAAAAAGACAAATAAATAAAAATTGAATACGACTTAAGTAAAAGTGTAAAAAGTAATACAAATAAATAAAACTAAAAAATACTTGAGTAAAAGTGTAAAAACTAATAAAAATAAAAAATGACTTCAAGTGTCAAAAATAATAAAAAATAAAAATAATATAAAATAAACATAAAAAATGACTTACAAGGGTAAAAAATAATACAAATCAATAAAAAAAGACTTAAATAAAAGTGTTAAAAATATCATATCAATAAATAAAAAAGACTTAAATAAAATAATACAAATAAAATAAAAAAATGTAAATGACGTAAATAAAAGTGGATCACGACTTAATGATATTGGAAAATGTGGGTCCAAGGCTGAGACCATTTGAGAACCTCTGTTCCAGGAGACAATGCATATTATTAGTATGAACATACTGTATACTTGTACAATATTGCAGATTCCTTAGTGGCCGCAGCGTCTATAAATAAAAGTATTGATTCATTCAGCGACGTATAATTCAGAATCAAACGCCTCGCCTCTTCCATCTGTGGTGGCATCTCACAGCTCCCGGGAAGCCATGACTCACATGTTTCTACGACACCGACCCAGCATTCGCATTCGCAGCAGGAGGGTGTCCTGCTGGTGGTGGTGGTGCTACGGAATGGGCGTCGCTTTAACGGCACCTCTGTTTTGATGTTGCAGTCGGCGAGTTTGTGAGTGACGTGCTGTTGGTTCCGGAGAAGTGCCAGTTCTTCCACAAGGAGCGCATGGACGTGTGCATGAGCCACCAGCAGTGGCACGGCGTGGCCAAAGAGGTAAGATGCTTGCAATGACGGCGTGCAGTATGCAAAAAAAACAAACAAACAAAAAAAAACTCTTTTTAAGGGATTAGCGTGGATGTAATGCTGCTAATCCCAGTTTGAAGTAGGGAGGGGAGGGGGCACTGCAGTCATTCTAGAAGCTGCCGGCCCCCCTGACTCTCACTTTCTACCAACATCTGCAGTTTCATACATGCAGCTGCACCTTTTTCCATGCAGATATGGCTTCCTCCTAAACCACGAGTAGAGGCTCCACTGAGCTGAAGTCTCACCGAATATACGGAAGTTTTGTGCAACTTGAGAGGCCTTTTTTCCCCCCAGGTCAAATTCTCTATTGTACATCTTTAGGGGCCTTTGAGTTCACGGCTCTTTGTTTTATTAGTTATTTTTCAAAAATGACAACTTTCATTTCTTATGTTTATTTCTGATCATGCTACGATAACGTCTTTTTTCTTTCACATTTGAGCTTTATTTTCCCTTACAATATAACACGACGCAAATCTCAGATTACGACTTTTTCTCTTTTTGTAATTTTATTACTTTGTAAATATATTCTTGTAAAACTACTACTATAGGTTTTTCCATTTTAGCTGTGGTTTCTTTTTGCTAAATTATATATTTAGAATGTGCCGCAGGCCAATATAAAAAACAGCCACGTGCCGCAAATGGCCCCCAGGCCACACTTTGGATACCCCTGCCTTAGCCGCTCGTTGAGCGTGTGTCTTGTGTGACTTTCAAAGTATATTTTTCCCATTTAGGACTTCCATGGTGATCATTACACATTTTGTCATTACCTGTTTTTGTGGTGACACCATAAAAACTTGCAAAGTAGTTTTGTGCAGCTATAAAGGCATCTTTTTCCGGACATCTTAACTCAGTTTCCACCTCCCCTCCTCTTTGTCCCTTGCAGGCATGCTCCAAGAGCTCCACGGTGCTGCACAGCTACGGAATGCTGCTCCCGTGCGGCACTGACAAGTTCCAGGGCACCGAGTACGTCTGCTGCCCGCCCTCCCGCTCGGGCCAGCCTGACACTCCCTCGCCCCCCGCCCAAGAGGAGGAAGAAGACGAAGAAGAGGAGGAGATAGAGGACGAGGAGATCGATGAGGCGGACCTGGATGATGAAGATGAGCTGAAGGAAAGGTGAGGAGAGGAAACGTGGGGGTGACCTCCGCCAGCTGGTCTTCCTGGTTTGATGAATGACTCCTCTTCTCACTTATCACTCTATCAGCGAGGCTCCAGCTGACGAGCAGCCCACGCGGAAGGAGGAGCCGCTGGATGACGAAGACGAAGATGAAGAGGAGGATGAGGATGAGGAGGAGGAATACCACTATGTCTATGAGGATGAGGAGGCGGATAAGGACGATGACGACAAGCGAGAGAGCAGCAGAATGTCAGACAGTGAAGAGGAGGACAAGACTCTCCATGAAGTGAAAGGTCTGAGAAGATCACATCCTCGCTTCAGGTTAACCTTTGAGATAGAAACACTCATGGCACTTAGCGCCACTTGTCCTTCTATGTGGAGGATAATCGCCGGGGCGCCAACCTCGTAGAGCGACCAGGGGGTCCAAACGTTTAGCTAGCAACGCATCCACAAGAACACAGGGAAGGACAGGGAGAGTCGGCAGGGGTCAGACTACGACTGCGAAACCACACTTTTACGGACTATGAGACCGCAACCGAATTATGACTCTGGTTTTTCACCACATTGCGTCAAGTGGTGGGGCACTGTCCCACTTGCCCCTAATAGCCTTTTTCCACTCAGTTTGCAGCCATCTCTCATTTAGCGTGGTTAATAGCTCCCAGACTCGACCGTGATAAGTGAGTTTCTGCCAAGTAAGATTCTTGATTGAGAAAATGTAATATTGTCATAGATAGAGCATGTTTAAGACCTCCTAAATATGATTTTTAATATTATTAGAGCCCTCTAAAATAGTAGACATAATAAAAGAAAATAAGACATTTTAGACATATATCTAAAATAGTAGACATAATAAAAGAAAATAAGACATTTTAGACATGCATAAAAAAGCCATAATATAGACTTATGTTAGCATTGAAAGAGTTTGTTGTTGTTATTTTTACTTCCTGTTCTGTACAATATGTCTGGTGGCTCTTGTGTCATCAATGTAGCATTACTGACACCTAGTGACCAGTGTAGAACACTACATGTCATCACGTCTTTGAATGTGTCTTCTGAATGCCTTTATATTATATATATATATTATATATAGACGTGTAAAGAAAAACAGCATTGTGATAAAGCATATTAGTAGTATGAATGAACTTTTTCAACTTTTTTTGTGTGTTTATTTTTTTTTTATTTTTACCAATATTTCAACTTTCTTCTCATCCATTTTTTTCCCTTATTATGTCTTTATTCTCATAATATTTATGTAACAATATATTAATATATATAGTGCCACTTTATTATTGTGAGATTCTAACTTTTCCTCAGCCTAATTTTCCTAAAATTGCAACTGTATGGTAAGACTTTAAAAAATATCTATATTATTATAGTCTTTAATATTTCAACTTTATGCTATAGTTTTTCTTAATATTGTGACTTTAGTCTCCTAATATTTGGTCTTTATTCTCGTAAAATGACTGCTCATTTTTATCATTTTTGCAATTTATTTTTATTTTCTTGTTTAACTGTGTTTGTGTGTTTGTTTAATTGTGTTTAATTGTGTTGCCGAGGGCCAGTAAAAAAAACAGCCGCCGGCTGCAAACGGGCCCCAGGCTGTACTTTGGACACATTTTGATTGATCAGTTTTTGTGCTTAAAAAAATATAGGCAAATGTCTCAAATTTGCTTAAACATGCATATATTTTTTTACTAATTAAAGCCTGTATTTAACCACAAAACATTATGATTTATTATTTGATCAATTTGTGGAAAACTGTGATAGAGTGAAGCCGCAAAATTTCAATGGCAAAGTGATGAGGGATGACTGTACTTGCTGTTGCACAGGTACCACCAGGTACCACCAGGTACCACCAGGTGATGTTTGTAGCACAGTGTGTCAAATTTGGGAGACATTTTGAGGATACGCGGATAAAAACAGCATGTGGTATTACCCTGTTGCGGTATTACATAGCATACAGTATGTACTCACAGTCTCCATTTTACTGCAGCGCCTCGTTTTTTTTATATAATTAAAAATGTTAATAATGAAAAATCACCATTAAATAGTACACATATGAAGTTGTGCGTACATATCTCATGTACTGATGTACTTGTTTCTCCCCTCTGCAGCCGTGTGCACCCTGGAGGCGGAGACGGGCCCCTGCAGGGCCTCCATGCCCCGCTGGCACTTTGACTTGAACCAGAGGAAGTGCGTACGCTTCATCTACGGAGGCTGCGCCGGCAACCGCAACAACTTTGACTCGGAGGAGTACTGCATGGCCGTGTGCAAGCGCCTCAGTGAGTGTGACGCTCTCTCTGCAGTGTTTATTTCTCTACTGGTTAGAAGTAGCATCAGTGCGAGGGAGGCAGGGGGGTGCGTTTGCGTGACAGGGAGTCTGAGCACGACCCGGCCGTCAAACGGGGGAGTTTTTTTTCTGTTAGCCTGGGCGATGCGTGCTGTCAGCAAAAGGCCAGCGGGAGGATGAAAAGAATGCTAAAGGAAAGACTGTCAGCTCCTCTTACGTTCACCATGTCGCGCTCGCTTCTTAAAATTTCTTCCTCTCTCGCCCTGCCTTCATTTTTCCTGGTTTTCCCGTTGCAGCCGCGCCCCCCACTCCTCAGCCCACTGACGACGTGGACATCTACTTTGAGACGCCGGCCGACGACAAGGAGCACAGTCGCTTCCAGAGAGCCAAGGAGCAGCTGGAGATCAGACACCGCAACCGCATGGAGAGGGTGAGCACTTGTAGAAGTTCCGACTTCAACTAAAACCAGACACATTATCGCCACAGGGCCGAGGACCTCCTGTATACATGTCACATGACATTATTATTGCGTACACATTGTTACCTTACAGTATCATTCATTGCTTTCCCTCTCCCGTCGTTCCAGGTGAGGAAGGAATGGGAAGAGGCGGACCGCCAGGCCAAGAACCTCCCCAAGGCTGAGAGGCAGACTTTGGTCCAGGTGCGTCCACAGCGCCCGCCTGTGGTCGGGTCAGATATGACCGCTTACACAACCATCTCAACACACTTTTTTTAACATCTTAAAAGAAGTGCAAGGGTTTGATATGATGGTCATTGACTAGAAATGTATTTAGCCAAAGACGTATTGAGAGATTTTATGTAAATATGCCCCCTGGTGGTTGTGAAAAGCCTCGTGATGACATGATGGTGGCATCTAATTGGATGCTTTAAGGCAGGGGTGTCCAAACTTTTTCCATTGAGGGCCACATACAGTAAAATGAAAGGATGCAAGGGCCACTTTGATATTTTTCAGACCACCATATGTAGATATTCTAAATCATTATATATATTTCAAGAAATAGAAACTGCATCTCAGCTTTAGGTGAAAAGGCCTATTATTAGTATGAAACTTAAATAATCTCCTTAAATAATCATCACTTTATGACTTTATTCCCATAATATTTTTAGACCCAACCTAATTTTCGAAAAATGACATTTTCACCGTTTTTACAGTTTCTCATAATATTGCAACTTAAAAAAACATCCTTTTTTTTCCTTTAATATTTCATGTTTGTGGTACTAAAACGACATTTTTCCTCATGATATTTATATTTATTTATGTATATATTTATATTTATTTATATTCTAACAAAATTAGGACTTTTTGGTAATTTTTTAATATGTTGACTTTTTTCTTGCAGATGTTTCTATTTTTGCTGGTTTTTTTTAGTTTTCTTGTTTTAGAATGTGCCATGGGCTATAAAAAACCCCACCTGTGTGCCTCACATTGGACACCCCTGCTTTCAGGCAAAGACATAACGTTATTGAAATACCTTTGCGTTTCTGTTCATTTTATTTCGTGTTCTTGTAGCGAGAGGTAAATATATCATAAATATATATACCAAATGGCAACTAAAATAAGAATGATTTTAGGTTGTTGCTTGATTTGGGACTACTTTGATACGTGCGGTCTGTGCGCATTTTTTTGCAGCACTTCCAGGCCATGGTGGAGTCCCTGGAGGAGGAGGCAGCCAGTGAGAAGCAGCAGCTGGTGGAGACCCACCTGGCCAGGGTGGAGGCCATGCTGAACGACCGGCGCCGCCTTGCCTTGGAGAACTACCTGGCGGCTCTGCAGGCAGACCCCCCCAGGGTCAGTCAACACCTCACACCAACTCTAGAACCCACAGGCTTGTAGGAAAGTCATACGGCAACAAACTGGAGTCTTTAATTCAATTTAATGACTGAGTTAAATCCAGGTGTTGCGATGCTAACACAGGTGTTTCCTCTTCTGCAGCCTCACCGCATCCTGCAGGCTCTGAGACGCTACGTGCGCGCCGAGAACAAGGACCGCCAGCACACCATCCGCCACTACCAGCACGTCCTGGCTGTGGACCCCGAAAAGGCTGCTCAGATGAAGTCGCAGGTCAGTGAGTGGACTAAACCACTCAGATTGATAACAAATCACCTACAGCAGGGGTGTCCAAGGTGCGGCCCAGGGGCCATTTAGTCATTTTTTATTGGCGGGTGTCAAACAAACCAAAAAAAACACAGAAAAAATTGGAAAAATAGAGCAAAAGGGTAAAGACAAAAAGCCGAAATGTTAACTCATTCAATCCCAGCCATTTTGCAACCCCTTGAGTAGCGGCCATTTTAGACGATCTTGACTGATCCTTCAAGACACACAGAATATCGTGTTGTATGGCTATATAAACATGGAACCTGCCCAAAGAAATATTAGACTCCCGTCTTTCATCAGTAAAAAAAAAAAGGTTTCTTTCTTCCTTTTTCTGTTTTTCAGTAATCAGCAGTAGAACATACATAGGTAAGTTTCAGGAAAATATCAGTTCCCAACTAGAAAAGGGAGAAAAGCAGCTTTTTGTGAAAAGATACATTTCAAGCATCTTTCACTTTGACACAGATATTTTTTGCTTTTGTGTCAGCTCAAATATCTAAACAACACAAATACATCAAAATAAGAATGTACTTGTATTTACAAATATACTGTAACACCATGAACTTTATACAGCTTTCACATTTGGAACTGAGCCATGCGTGTGCACACGTGTGCGCGTTTCCCTACAATGCGTAACCTTCTGCACGCTACACTCCTCCATGCTCTCGCACGTCGCCCTTCCTGTCATGTGTGTTTTGATCCCCGCCGAACTCTTATCAGATGCACTTCTGCCACCTTGCGGCCGTTTTTATGGCTTAAAATTGCTCTGAAGTGAAATCCATTAGTGGGCAGTTTTGCCATCACCTCTTTTTGCCTCTGGTGCAAAGAGATGTATAAATATGTATAAATACGAGCATTCATGTTTATAAAAACGTCATTGGAATTGAATGAGTTCATTGTAACGTTTGGTTTTGTAGCCTTTTTACAAAATATATGATAATAATATAAGATAATATATGATCATCTTGTCTACTAATTCTATTTTATTCCATTTTGAGTACATGATTCGGAGCAGGGGTTCAAGTAGAGTTGCGCGGGAAGTTGTGGAAAAGGAGCAGTACCTCCTGCCTTCTGACTCACTCATGAGTGTGGCGTCATTGTGCAACTTACAAACAAACACTTCTTGTTTTGTACAATCTGCAGTCCTCTTACTCGACACTTGGAAGCTTGCGGAAGGTCCTCTTAAAGTATTCCTGCTCATCCAGAGGAGCCGTAATGATGTCTGCTAAGAGTGTAGGAGGAGAAGTGAGGAGGTCTGTCTGGCTGAGGGAGGAGGCTCAGGCTTAGACTTGCAGGTCTTGTATAACAGTACTGCTGTGTGTGTCTGTGTGTGCGTGTGGCCTCGCTAGTGTCTATTGTGTTTATTTGTGAAGTCGCTGTGCCATCGGCTTTCATCCAAAATTCCATTATCCGTCTGCACAACTCTCTCCCTCTCTCTTTGCACATTGGTGTTATGAAATAAAAAGTGTTCTATAGAGACCCGCATAGCATGACAGCCATTCTCACAGACTCAAGCAAGCATGAATCCACCACGACCGAGAGCTGTTTTTAAATGTTGTTGCTAAATGAGCGAGCATGTAAAAGGTGCGGTGGCTGCGTTATCATATTTGTAAAGCCACATGTCTTGTATCGGACCTCATTAGAACAGGGGTGTCCAAATGTTTTTCCAGCAAGGGCCGCATCGTGAAAAAAGAAATGTCAAGCAACACATGTAGATATGCTAAGAAGTTACAGAGAAAAAACTGCATCTCAGCTTAGACGAAAGAGCCTATAATTAGTATGAACGTTGCTCTTTTTTCCCAATTTTTGCTATTGTTTTTTATTTTCCAAATATTTCAACTTTCTTCTTAACTCTTCGTACATTTTCTGCTCGTAATATTATGACTTTATTCTTGTAACATTTTGACTTTATTCCCCTATTATTATAACTTTTTCCCCAACCAAATTTTCCAAAAATTACTACTTTATTTTGTTTTTTTTCTCATATTATGCTTTTTTTTTTTTTACTTTTTCTTTAATATTTCAACTCTATGCTACTAAAATTACCATAATTTCCAGTGTATAATCTGCACCCACTAAATTTAGAGAGAGAGAAAAAAAAGATTTGTACATCTATAAACCGCACCGGACTATAGGCCGCAGGTGTCCATATCATAAAATGGGATATTTAGTGCACAGAAATCCGGCTATTTTAACAGCGCAGCGCAGCGCAGCACATGGCTAGTTAACAATGCCAAATATTGCACGTAACATAGAACATCGCCGTCATCTTGGAAAATAAAACCACAAAAGTCTTCCTCGTCCGTGTCAGAATTGAACAGCAGCATAATTCCTTCGTCACACGTCGGCCTCTCTCTCTCTCTCTCTCTCTCTTTCGGTGTGTTCTCGGTGTTCTCCTCTTCATCTAGCAGTAGTGCAGCCTTTTCAAACCCGTTGGTGTTTTTTCTACCCTACGCTGTAAATATCCACCGACAGACCTGTGCAAAAGTTGCACAGTTCCTTCTGTGACAGCCAACTTGAAAGCGGCACCATATCCATTTCTTCCTGTCTTTTCTATCATGGAAGATCGTGACTGTAAGGTTGTCAGTGCACAAGTGCACAATGCGTCTACATTCCGGTACAGGAGGTGGTGGTATGCATGTTTTCCGAAATACATATTTAAACGGTTAGTAGCAGCATACGAGATGTCACAAGATTAGAACATGAGCACATAATAGCCGCACCGCTGTACAAGCCGCAGGATTCAAAGTTTGAGAAAAAAGTAGCAGCTTATGCACCGGAAATGACGGTATATATTTTATTGTCGTTAGAATACAACTTTAATAATTTGACTTTATTCTCATCAAATTAAAGCCATTTTTCCATTTCTTTTTTTTTCCAACTATTTCCACTTATTTCTTGTGTCTTCTTAATTATGACTTTATTTTTTATATATTTTGACTTTATTCACATATTCTAACTTTTCCCCAGCCTAATTTTCCAAAAATGCCAACTTTATTCTGTTTTAGGTCTCATAATATTATGACTTTAAAAAAATGACATATTTTTTCTTTAATATTTCAACTCTATGCTACTAAAATGACATTATTTTTCCTCATAATATTACAGGTTCATTCATGTAAAATTGCGACTTTTTCTCTCATTAGACCTTTTTTCTGTTAATGTTTTGGCTTTATTTTGTAAAATTACAGCTGTTTTTTTCCCAACTATTTCAACTTTTTTTCTTGTAAAATTTCCATATGAATTATAATACATATACTTATAATACATAATATTCTAACTTTTTTTCTCAACCTAATTTTCCAAAAAGTACAACTTTAATTTTTTTTGTTTCTCATAATATTACGACTTTTCTTTTTTCTTGAATATTTCAACTTGATGCTACTTAAATTATGTTATTTTTCCTCGTAATATTACAACATTATTCTCATTTGTTAGATTACAACTTTTTTCTTTTTTTTATAATATTTTTATTTTTATTATATTCAAAATTATATTTTTAGAATGTGCCCTTTGCCAATTAAAAAAGGCTGCGGTACTCACTTTGGATCCCTGCATCAGAGGATGCAGATGTGCCTAATATAGAGGCTGGTATGTGCTGTCATTGTCGTGTGGGGAGGTTTGAGCACGCCCCCTGTAGGTGGAAAGGCTCACTGTAGCCTCCTATAGGCAGTGCTGGATTCCTCCCTTTGACAAACAGACTGTCGACGTGTGCGTGCGTGCATGTGAGTGAGAGAGATGATGATCGGGCCTTGTGGGCTGAGGCTGCTGTCAAGTGACTTGAGACATTGAGCAGATTTCAATATTAGACGCGGCGTTGTGTTTCATGTCGCGGTGTGTTAGCGTGCGTTGGTGCTGAGGAGGAGTGAAGAACGCGAAGAAGAACACGAGCGGCTTGTTGACTCCCATCAACACGTCAACCCTGCGTGTGTCTTACGTGATGATGTCTTTTCATGTGTCCTTGTCAGGTGATGACCCACCTGCGTGTCATCGAGGAGAGGATGAACCAGAGTCTGTCTCTGCTCTACAAAGTTCCTTACGTGGCCGACGAGATTCAGGATGAAATTGGTGAGTGGTGTGCTCCTTTGGTGGTTTTCTGGCAAACACCAAAGGACCCTATTGCTTTTAATGCCGTCCAGTCTGTGATGATTGTTGATGCAAAAATCCAAGCTTACCGAGGCGGTGAGCATCAGTACCAATCTTCCCTCTTCAAAAGCAAGAGTCATATTGATTTTGAGTATATTGATCCAAGATTTGAGCTCGCTGAGGTCAAAGGTTAGATTCGGAGGCATTGGTTGCATTCTGGTGCTCTTTTGAACCAATCTTCATACCTCGTGTGAATATTATCCTGTATTAAAGTAAGAACCCAATTGATTTTAAGGATATTGGTTCCAGATTTGTGAGGTAGTTGGGGTCAAAGGTTAGGTCAGGAGGCATTAGTTGCATTCTGGGACTGTTTTGAACCAATCTTCATACTTTGTGTGAATATTATCCTGTATTAATGTAAGAACACTATTGATTTTAAGGATATTGATTCAAGATTTGTGAGGTAGCTGGGCTCAAAGGTTAGGCTCGGAAGCATTGGTTGCATTCTGATGCTCTTTTGAACCAATCTTCATACTTTGTATGAATATTATCCTGTATTAAAGAAAGAACCCTACTGATTTTACGGATATTGTGCCCAGATTTGTGAGGTAGCTGAGCTCAAAGGTTAGGTTAGGAGGCTTTGGTTGCATTCTGATGCTCTTTTGAACCAGTCTTCATACTTTAATGCAATATTATCCTGTATTCAAGTAAGAACACTATTGATTTTGAATGTTTGATAGAAAAGTGAAAAGTCTTGGGAAGCAGGGGTTATTATCGTGAGTCAAAGCATAACTTTATTGATTTGGAGCAGGCTGAGGCCAAAGTTGAATGGGGGTTTCGTTGAGTGTTCCACCAGTACGAGCGTCTCCACCTCCATGAGCGGCGCCCCTCGTGTGTCAGAGATGAGATGAAAGTGTAGCGAGCTTCCTGACAGAAGTGGGTCATGTTTGAGCTGCTGCTTCCCCCAGAAAAACAACACTAATTGCTACTTAGCAGCCACGACAGCACATCTCCCAGCTCTGTCAACATTTTGCTAGCACTAATTAGTTGAAACCATCAGTTGAGTGTGTATTTAAGTGTCCCGTCTCCTCCTCTCCTCGCAGACGAGCTGCTCCAGGAGCAGAAAGCCGACATGGACCAGTTCTTGTCTTCCATTTCCGAGTCCCAGCCCGACGTCACCGTGTCCTCAGAGGAGAGCGTGGAGGTACCCGTGCCCGAGGTGAAGCCTTACCGGCCCATCAAGGTCACGTCCCTGGGGTCCCGTCCAGAACCAGAAGGTAAGCAGCTACACCCCTAAAGACTCCCCACTGTGTGAATCGTGTTTATAAAGTGCTACAAACATGTCAGGGTGCCAAGAGTTCAGGTTCTGGTTCTGGTCCTCAGCAGGACTGTGAAATAACTTGATGGAAAAATGATGGAAGAAGACGCAGCCAGCTTAATACTAAACACTTCTCCCTTGCTTGATTTCAACTTTTATTTTCTGACTCTTCTTTTGCATGAAGGATATCGGAGCCATGCTCAAGGGAAAAAAAGTGTCGGAATGTTTCAAGAACATGAAATCGCAACGTTACGAAAATAAGGAATAAAGTTGTGACATTTCGTAGAAAAAAGTACGAATGTGAAGACAATTAACTTGTGAGGTAACAAGAAAATAATCAGAAAGGTGTAAGAAAGAAGTTGTAATGTAAAAAAAAGTACACTACACCAAAAAAGCGGCAGCGCCAGCAGGAAAGAGTCATAAGCATGCAAGAAAAAAAGCAACGTCACGAGAATAAACTTCAAATGTTACGAGGTCAAAGTCAAACGTCATAACATTAAATAAAAGAAAGTGGGAATGTTGCGAGAAAAATGTTATATAAGGTAAGTCAGAGTTGCAATGTTACAGGATAAAAGTACGACAATTAAGTTGTAACTTTAAAAGGTAATAGTTGTAAAGTTACCTGAATGAAGTTGCAACGTTCCAACATAAACGTAGGAAAGGGAATACATTGGAACCTTGCGAGGTAAAAGTTGCAAAACTTAAAAGAATAAAATTGTAATGTTGCAAGATAATAGCCATAAAGTTACCAGAATAAAGCTGTAATCTTAAAAGATACAAGACGTAAAGTTATGAGAATAAGGAAAAAACTTGTAAAGTTACCAGAATAAAGTTGTAATGATGCAAGATAAAAGTCAGAAAGTTCAGATGATAAAATTATAACGTTTCAAGATAAAAGTTGTAAAGTTACCAGAATAAATTTGCAGTGGTGCAAGATAAAAGCTGTAAAGTTACCAGAATAAAGTTGAATAATATTTTTATTTTACAAGATAAAAGTTGTAAAGTTACCAGCATAAAGTTGCAACGTTACAAGATAAAAGTTGCAAAGTTACCAGGATAAAGCTGCAACTTAGCAAGATAAAAGTTGCAAAGTTACCAGGATAAAGTTGCAATTTAGCAAGATAAAAGTTGCAAAGTTACCAGGATAAAGCTGCAACTTAGCAAGATAAAAGTTGCAAAGTTACCAGGATAAAGCTGCAATTTAGCAAGATAAAAGTTGCAAAGTTACCAGGATAAAGCTGCAACTTAGCAAGATAAAAGTTGCAAAGTTACCAGGATAAAGCTGCAACTTAGCAAGATAAAAGTTGCAAAGTTACCAGGATAAAATTGTAACGTTACAAGATAAAAATAATCCCAAAGTTAGGAGAATAAAATTGTAACGTTACAAGATAAAAGTCACAAAGTTAGGAGAATAAAGTTGCAACGTTACAAGATAAAAGTTGTAAAGTTAGGAGATTAAAGTTGTGACTTTGGAAGGTAAGAGTTGTCATGTTACTTGAGGATAGTCCTAATGTTATATGTTATGTTTTGTTTTATATGTTATGTTTTATTATGTTATGTTATATTATGTTATGTTAATGTTACATTACAAGAAGAAATCATTCTTTCTTTGTTGCCGTAAAATGTTGGTGTGTTAAGAGAAAATGTGGGAATGTTATAAGTTTGAAAACTCTTCATGTTAGGTTTCAGTGTTAGGAGGAAAAGGTATTAGCGTTAGCTCGCCTTGGTAACGCTACTTTGTTGATGCTTATTAAAATTCCAAACGTATTCTCATTAAAGTACCTCTTTAGTTAGTTGTGACACTTGTCATCACAGTTAGTCAAATGAACTGTATTGAATTGTTTTTGTAAGAATAAAGGCGCGGTTATTGTGTGTGTATTCAGTGTCCCTCATACTCCTTTTATACCCCCCCCCCCCCCCCCATTCACTTGTTAATGCTGTCTTTTCTCCTCTCACTCAACTTCTCTCTTCTTCTTTGTTTTTTTGTTTTTTTTTACGTGGCTCGTTTGTAACGACAAGGCGATCTTTCTGGTCCTCCACGAGCCTTCAAGAAAGGTTGGTCTTCTGCCCCCCCTCCTCTTTATTTCCTCATGTCCTTCAAGCGTCCTTCCTCATCTCCTCACCTCCATTCTCTCCTTCCAAGCTGTCCTTTCCCCCCCGTGATGCTAGCATCTTCTTCATTCCTGGTGTTGACGTATTCATCTCAGGCAGGATGAGTCGGGTGTCACGTTGGAGACGTGTTTTGTGTTTTGTGTAAAAGTCCACAGTCCTCATTCTGTGTTGCGCACAACAAAGCTTTTATTCTCACCCACCATGGAGACGAGGCGGGCGTGCGCGTGCTGCCGTCCACCACCGCTGCCGTCGCCATCTCCTGTTGGTGTTTTTATTTCTCTGCTGACTCCTCCGCCTCCTCCTCGCAGGCTCCGCCATGTCCGGGCTGGACGGTCTGATCGGCGCTGAAGAGAGAATCATCAACAACAAACCCAAGATGGGGCCCAACGTGGTAAGAACTTCACGGCCGCTCTTTTGCCTTCTGCTGTCTTTTTACCCGTATGGACGCCACAATGACCTTTCGGTACCACTTTACTATAAGCCTATTCTTTTAAACCTTTTACAATGAGTGTTGGAAAGTTTACACTTGGATTACTTGCAGACGTATTGTTATTGTTCGAGATATAACAACGTACAGCGCAAAAAACACCTTAAATCATATCGAGAATGGAGGTAAAGCATTTTAATTGTACATGTTCATGATATGATATTGACTAAACATTTTTATGGAGGTAGAAAATAATACAAGTGCTTGTACTACAAGCTGCTACAATATGTGCAGTTTTTCTAATGAATACAAAAACGTTTCTGTCAACTACTGCTACTTGTTTTCGATCATTAAAATGAAAATGTTAGAATTAAATCTAATGAAAATATGTTTGTTAAACTAGTGTATCCTTATTATATGTACAGGATAATTATAATGACTTTGTTTTAAGTTCCAAAAATCAAAAATAAAAAGAAATAAAAATTTTTAAAATGAAAATGTTCCAATAAAATATCAATCTGGTCTATCCTATATTTGGTATAATTATATATATTTTTTTTGTTACAAAAGTAAAAAAAAAAAATGGTTTAACAATATAAAGCTTGTATGAATACGAAAATGTACTGTATCTACTGTATTACATCGGTATCAAAAAAATTGTGAAAAAAATCTATACTTTCAATGTACTACAATCATTTTCAGGAATTTTAAGCATGTTTTACTTGAATTAGTGAGTTTCTAGCATTCATAAACAAAGCAATAGATTTAAATGTGGCCTTTGACATCTTGCACTTTTATACTCGTGCACTGGGGGTTCAAATCCAGTTGTATTCACATTTATGAAGCCTTCTTAAGAGTGTTCTTATACCAAAGTGGTACCCGCACACACACGCATACGCACATTCCAGCAGCGATGGTGTTGCCATGGTTACTGCTAAGTCACGCCAAACTATTTGAGATCAACTGCAGGCTTTGTGAGTCCGCCATTGCATGCGACTTTTCTCCACGTGCTTGCCTGCTGCAGCTGCTGTGTACGTAAATGCGTGTGTGTGCATGTTGCATGCTAACAAGCCGCTAAAAGCTGGGGGGGTTTTCATCATCATTATGTGTTTTCGCATGCACGTGTGTGTTTGTTTTTGTGGCAATCTTTGTGTGCACGTCAACATCCCGGCTCTTCTGTCTCTTTGCACTTGGGCTCGCAGCGCTTTCTTGACAGGTTTGTGGTGAATGTGTGTGTGCCGGGGAGTCTTGTTGATGCTTACACGCACACACACGCACAAACACACACACACACACACACACACACACACACTTCCTCTTGCAGCTTGTACAAGACAGAATCATTACCCACACACTGATAATCCCTCCAATTTAATGCCCGCACTCTGCACCTGTCTTACACACACACACACACACACACACACACACACACACACACACACACACACAATAACCCGGGCTGCCCTGTCTGTGTTGACAGGTGATTGATGAGTCTCTGGATGTAAAAGAAGTTGTTTACAGTGCAGAGCGAGTCCGCATAATGCATGATGATGAGCTGGTGAGTATGGCGGCGCCCTCCGCTGGCCTCTGTGAGCAACTCCGGTCAGCACTCACAGTGTGCTGGCGACTGACGACTGTGACTTTTAATGAGGGTACACAGTGGAACCTCTAAGGTGTTAACCCCAAGCTGTTATATCTATATGGTCAAGCTGTTATATCTATAATAGAAATAGATATAATCAGTTCAAGGGTCAAGCTGTGGCCGTCATAAAAGTTTTTGTTAAGTGTACACTCGTGTAACTGACATGCAAGTGTAAAAAGAAGCCAGCCGCAGTATAAGCGAACCTGAAATCACGCTTACCTTTGATGACGGATGTTTAAAGCAAAGGGAAACTTTCAAAATGGCGCCTTTTTAACATTTTTAACCAGGAAAAAGAAGTTGGCAAACATCCCAATGATGTGCACACCCAGTTGTGTGCCTGGGAGGCGAGTCGGGTCACATCAATGCTAATACGCCTATTGACTTTAGATAGCTGTATTGTACTGAGCAGCCAGGACCAATACGTGTGTCCCCTCCTTGTTCCATTTCCTGTCCTGTGGTTATCGTCATCATTTTTTCTACCGTTGCCGTCACTGTTATCCTTCCAAAAAAAAGGCAAAGAAAAAGCAAAAAGTGGAGTCAGAAGACAAGCTGAACTGTCAAGCGACTATTTTTCTGGAGAATTATGCTCTACTTTTGGGGCGTTTGACATTAGAGGTTCCACTGCCGCAGAACCAAAATCTACAAATCTCACCCCTTTGTGCATGTGTGCATGTGTGTGTCATGTGAGTCGGGTCATGCGATGGACGCAACGCATGTATGATCACGTGTGCGTCATATGTGCCGGATCACATGACCGACCCGAGTGCCACATGACTTTTGTAGTGCTTCCACGGAACGCACATGCACCCCCTAAACGCGCACACGCACACACGCACGCACACACACACACACACACACACACACACACACTTGTGTGAGGAGTGTCTCATCTAAATGATCATGCTTATGTCATTAAAGGTAAAAAACATAAATCATTTTTTTTTGTTTCCACTCCAAAATAATGTACAGTGGAGTCGTTCTCATAGGAAATCATGGAAAGAATCTGTTCTAGTCTCAAACTGTGGCCATCGAAAAACCTAAATAAAATAAAATACAATTAAAAATGAAAAGAGCAACATTTAATGTAATTGACTTGAATTATAAGTTAAGTTAAATTAGAGGCAATGTTTTTTGCAGATAACAAACAGAATACTAAAATAAAATAGTATGTAATTTCATGTAATGTATTATCATTGAGTAAATTACAGTAAGTTCACTTAAAGGCAACAACATATAACAAGCAAAATAAAATTGAATAAAATAAAGTACAATGTATTTAAATTGAATTAAGTTAAGTTAAATGAAAGGCAGATAACAACCAAAATAAAATGTAATTCAATAAAATAGAACGTAATTTAATGTAATATAATGTAATTTAATTGAAGTTAATTGTAAGTTAAGTTCAATTAAAGTCAATGATTTTTGCACATAACAACCAAAATAAAATGTAATAAAACCAAATTGAATTGAATTTAAAGGTAATGGTTTTTGCAGATAACAACCAAAATAAAATGTAATAAAATAAAATACAATGTCGTTTAATGTGATTTAATGTAATGTAATGTAATTTAATTGAAGTTAATTGTAAGTTAAGTTAAGGGAAAGTCAATGATTTTTTGCAGATAACAACCAAAATCAAATGTAATAAAATAATACAATGTTGTTTTATGTAATTTAATGTAAGTTAAGTTAAATTAAAGACAATGTTTTGGGGGTTTTTTTGCGGATAACAACCAAAACAAAATGTAATAAAATAAAATACAATTTAATTGAATTTAATTGAAAGGAAAGGCAATGGTTTTGCAGATAACAACCAAAAAACACGAGACGCATGCTTTTCATTGGTAACACTGGTAACTCTCAGACAAGTGCAAAAAGAAGTTAACCGCGTTAACAATAAAACAAAAGCACAATAAAAAAACTCTTACCTTTGACGACGGATGAGTAGTATATATGGGGAATGGAAAGCGGGACCTCCACCACGGCACTTTATCACCTTCATAGCTGTCATACAAGTGGAAAAAGAAGTTGACCTCATAATAAAAGCTGAAAACAACAAAGAATAATCTAAGCTTTGAGGACGGATGTGTAGCGTATAAACATCAAAAAGGACAAATGATGTGTTTGTCCTACTATATCTCTAATGTAGATATAATAGCTCCTCTCCCAAATCAAGGCGACTGGACCACTTTTTGGCGACTCTTGTCAGTGGAACGGTATCTAAAGGGGCGAGGCTCCACACAGTATACAAAATAACGAAGAATAAAAATGTGCTCCGGGTTTGCTGTAGTGGTTAACGTGGCGTCCCCTCGCCATGCGTGTGTGTGTTTGTGCCCAGCAGGAGACCTACAGGCCTCTGGGCGAGGACTTCAGCTTCGGGAGCAGCGTGCTGATTGGTCTGCTGGTGATCGCGGTGGCCATAGCGACTGTCATCGTCATCAGCCTGGTGCTGCTGAGGAAGAGGCAGTACGGCACCATCAGCCACGGCATTGTGGAGGTACGCTGTCGCCCGTTTGCTCTACCCATGCCGCTAGCAAACTGCTAGATGACGTCAGCGACATTGTGCCATGTGACTCTTTCTCTGAATTTTTCCGCAAAGTAGGATTCCTTATTTATAAAGGGAATATTTTTATAGTTAGAGCATAGAAAAGCAGTTTACAACCTTCTTGATACGTTTTTTTTTAACATTATGAGAGTGCTCTAGACGTGAAATAACACCCCATTAGTCATTCACATTACCCAATGCAGTAGACATACAGTGATAAGAGAAAATAAGACATATGGTGGCTCTTGTCTTATCAATACTGACACCTAGTGACCAGTGTAGAATTCCACATATCACCACAACGTCTTTGAACGCGTCTTCTGAATGCCTTATATTTGTATTTTACTTCATTTAGCCATTTTTATGCTTGAAAATGCTTCATTTAGGAAAGAATTAGGGGAAAAAAAGTAAGTCCTTATTACGAATGGAATCATTTCATATTTAGAGCGTAGAAAAGCTGTTTATGATATTCTAAATATGTTTTTTAGAGTTATTAGAGCTCCCTAGACATGAAATAACACCCCTATAATCACATACGGTGGCCATTGTCGTCTTTGAATGCCTTCTGAATAACTTATATTTCATTTAGCCATTTTTATGCTTGAAAATGCTTTATCTAGGCCAAAAAAATCTGTATAATTTGCTACTAATAAGACTAATAATGGGCTGTAATCAGCCATGAATACAGCCCATGATTAGACGTGATAAGGGAGTGCTGTACTAATACATGACGTATATGTTTACAAATGCATATATATGTATAAATAGTGTCACGTGTATTCTTGTTTGTCCCAGGTCGACCCCATGCTGACCCCAGAAGAGCGCCACCTCAGCAAAATGCAGAACCACGGCTACGAGAACCCCACCTACAAATACCTGGAGCAGATGCAGATCTGAGGGGTGTTTGATGAAGGGAGGCGGGGGCCAGGGGGGCCGGGGGGGGCGGCTGTGACCATACTACTGACCAATAATAACGATGCTGTTGTTCAACTCATTTGCATACATCCCATTTGTTGCATAGCGCTACTACTGCTATCCTCTTGTACCATAGGGCTTTTTATTTGACTTTGGACTTTGTCGGATGGAGATGTACAACATTTATTTTACTCCCAAAACGCTTTCTTGATTTTTTTAGAAGTCAATCAGCTTGTTTTATTTTTTCATGTTTTTTATGGTTTTTTTCTCTCCAAAAAACAAAATTGGTGTTTTTTCCTCTCAGTGATAGGTTGCTTGTATATGAAAGTTCTTTGTACCAATTCAAATGTATAGTGACACAATTAACGAGGATGAAAAGAGATTATACATATTATATATACTATTATATAGATATATATTTGCAGGGGAGGGTGTGCACAGGCCCCCAGCTCGACGCACACGTCCTTATAACGGCGTCATCCTACCACTTCCTCGCAAAATTGAATGTAAACTGGAATTTTCCGCCAAAAAAAAAAAAAAAAGCTGTGAAGCAGACACATTTCGGCCTTTTTGGCACCTCTTCAAAGCCCAAATATTCACTTTGCATCTGGAGCATTTGGAGTCTCACTCCAACAGCTTTTCTGTTTGCAGTTTTTTTGGGCCTAAAGCTTTTTAGGTCAGGAAAGTTTTGAAATGTGTCAAGTCCACATCTTAAGAGGCGAAATAATGAGGTCCCGGTGAGCTGGAGGCCTGTGCAGAAAACAAGAATCCTAAAGTGGTCTTTTGTCTCTCTAGTCTTTGTATAGTCGGTGTTACAATCATGGCTTTTCTTTCCTCGACCTTCGGAGGAGCGTCTGTGCTGGTGTGCTTTGTTCTGATTATAAAATGACGTGCTCTATATCTATTTTTACCTTGCTTTTCTATTGCTTTCTTCCGGTAGCTGTGTACATGTCGACTGTCTCACGGTGTACCCAAACGGCTTCTCGGTCTGGTGACGGCCTGCTCTGCTGTGTGACAGATACAAGACACACACACACACACACACACACACACACACACGGCTAGTATATTTCGATATTAGTCATAAAAGATGCAAGTTTAGCAGACTTAAGGTTACGGGGGGAGGATACACGTCAATAAACTCACCAATTCCACTTGGACGTGTCGTCTTTTCACAGATGCTTGATTCCAAAAATGCAACTTGAACTCTCATTTTGCTCATTAAACGCAAAAATGTTGTGTCTACCTCTCGCACACCAACTAGGATGAAGATCTGACCTTTTTAACGAAGATTACGTTTTTAAGGTTAATCATCAAAACTCACCCAAGTTTGTCGCGGTGCCCCGCCCACATCCTATGTCATAGGCTAAAAGGCTTTGCAATATGTCACCGGCCATCTGTCTAGTGTCTGTGATTGTGATTTGGGCTCATGTGGTCAAAGTTCCCAGGAGGAGTTTGCTGGGATATGACCCCTGCTTTCAGCCCAAAATGACCAGTCCAGACCAAATTGGCCATCTTCCTGTTTGTTTACGAACATGGGTTCTTGAGACTGTTTTGTGCATCCTGTCGTGGCAGACGTCTCTCCCTACTTTGGTGACAATCTGAAAATCTGGTGATAGTTTTTTTCTTTTTTGTATCTTAACCATTCACGCTTAACATGCATGGTTTTGTGATGTGGGATTCTGCTCAATAATATTACATAATATGCTTTGTTTCATCGATAACTGGCATTTTTATTTCTTAACTTTAAAATACTCCTAAGTTTTTGGCAAGAAAAACAAGAAATGTAAAAAATAAAAACATATGGTCTAGGAGACTCCACATTATGACTTGAAATACTGTTTAGGTTATGGATATAAATGTTTAAGTTGGTAATTGTTTAGTTTATTGCTTAAAATTACATAGAAGAACATCACAATTCAACGTGTGAATTGAAGTAGATCTTGTCAAACATATCCTTATTTTCTAATAGGGAAATAAATAAATAAAATTATGTAATTGTACACTTAATAGAGTTTTTAGATAGCTGGTTAAGTGATAAATAATAAAGAAACATATTAAAAACGCATAACTTTCCCCACATGCTACAAATTGCTTGGAAGTTTTTATGTGAAAACATGAGTGGAAAAAAATAATAGTCCTCCCACTAACATTCGGGATTTCCGCGCGTGACCAAACTGAAACCTGGCGTGTCATGGTTGAGGTGGGGGTGAGTCAGCACCAGTGAATCATGCCTGAACTCGGATCAAATCTCATAACCGATACTGAAAATAGATCAGCCTCAACCGAACCAATACTATTTGCTATAACAAATCAGTACAAACACCTTGTCCATTTAATCGATAAAAATGTCGTGAATGCAGTCATCCGCACGGAAAAGTAGTCCGCCATGTGTGTTTTCATTTTATTTTTTTTAATTTTTTTTTTACAGATCTCACAGTGCAACCATAACTGCATTCCAACACATTGAAGTGTACTCCCTTAAAAATTTTATATGTCTTTGGAGTAACGTCATTTGTTTAAAAAAGCTATTTAAAATGCTGTTTCGCCTGGCGGCGGCAGGTAAACAGGAAGTACGAACAGGTGCGCGAGGCGGAGGCGGGGCCCCAGTCACAGATGCCTAAAGTTTCCGGAAAGACGTTTTTTCTGCTCTTTCGTTTCCCTCCCTGGCAGTCAGTCGACACAGACCGTGGGACACTTGAATTTGTTAGGGAAAAAAACTATTTCAAGAAGGTTCTGTAAGGATTTTTGCGCCTTTCATTTTTGTTGGGTGGACCCTTTAGGTACACCTCGGAGATTGGGAAGTCTGTAATTGGAGGCTAAAGAAAGGAAGAGCTCAGGTGTTTTCATTTCCGCACTCGTTCCACTTTGATCCCCCCCCCTTGATGGACTACATGGACAGCGGCCTGAGGTACACCCCTACCCAGGTAAGTTGGACCCTCTTGTGATCGATCGCGTTTTGTTGTTTTCAGTGTCTTTCACCGAAAGCTGACATTGAACTCACCTCTTGTGACGTCACGAATAGCATCAAGAGACGCAGCAGTGTGGCCTTCAGGGACACTACATTAGACACAAAGTAAATTATATCTGAAAATAAGATTTTAAGTCACAGTTATGACACTTCTTGCACACTGAAACGCATATTATTGAACATATCTACGATTTTTAAAAAAGTAAAGTGTTTCTCTGTGGTCCTACTGGTAATATTAGCTTTATGCTAGCACAATATGACCCTCCCAAGTGCTGTCACTCAAGTGGATTATCAGGAAGGGAAATTCTCTATTTTAAAAAAATCAGTGAATCTCTGTTTCCATGGTAACTTCCCAACTGTTACGATATGCCAAAGCCTCCACCAGTACTCGGTGTGAGCAGGAACATGTTTAAATGCAATGACTGAAAGTGGGAATGTTGTGAGAGCCTTCCTTCTCCCAGCGAGGGTCCCGGTGGTTCCAACCTGAATTCCTCAGGGTCGCCCGCCGTGTCGGGACTTGTTCCAGGCGTCCTGTCGCTGCTATGTGCTAGTATCCTCCTACGGAGTCTATTGCGGAGACACAACTAAAAACACCAAATGAACAAATAGTGTTTGAGTGGCTGTGATGTGTTCAAGTCTTCCGGCATTCTGAGTTATGGAACTGTTTATGAAGGTTTACCAAAGTTTAGACTCTGAATTTTTTTGCGTGCTGAACTTTTCATTGCATAAAAAAATCATAAGGAAAATGCATGCACAATCTGTTAAAATATGTGTAATAATAATATGTATAAAATATGTATAGTGAATAATAGTAATAGTAAAAGTGCAAATAATTTGTTATGTTTTTATACTCCCCACAATGAAGCACGGTGGCTGAGTGGTGGCCACACAGTCAGGAGATCGGGAAAATGCAGGTTCGAATCTCCGTTTGGGCATCTCTGTGTGGAGTTTGCGTGCGTGGGTTTTCTTCGGGTACTCCGGTTTCCTCCCACATTCCAAAAGCATGCATGTTCGGTTAATTGCTGACTCTAAATTGTCCATAGGTATGAATGTGAGTGTGAATGGTTGTTTGTCTATATGTGCTCTGGCATGTACCCCGCCTCTTGCCCAAAGTTAGCTGGGATAGGCTCCAGCATACCCCCACGATCCTAATTAGGGTAAGTGGCGTAGAAAATGGATGGATGGAAACTTCCCACAATTTTTTTTGTAAAACCCATGTCATGTGACTAAGCCTAATTTATGGCTAATTGACTGATTCAATCCTAATGGCGTGCGTGAATTTCGAAACATGACATTTATTTGTAATGAATTTACTGGCGCAGAATTTTTATAAAAAGAATTTAAAACACCGTGCTTTATCAAACTGAATTTTTAAACTCCGCCTCTTAATCAACTGGATTTCAAAATGCATGCATTCTGCACACGTATTCAGCACAAAATCAGTTACCAAAAATCAAAGGCAAAAAAATCAGTCGCATAAATTTGGTGTCTAAAAATACTCAAAGAAAAAGCTTTGTTGATAAAGAAACAAATGAACCTCCATACTGTTTATTACCAGCGTTCCTTCTTCAATGGGTCCACATTAGTAGATGATACCTGGCATTAGCGCTGAACGATTATGTCAATTAAAAAAAAAAAGTGACTTATGATATTGTTGCTGATCTCGATTGTCTGGGACAATTTTTTTTTTTTAGCGCATACACCATATTCAGTGCCATGTCCTTTTCTTTGAAAGAAATCCCACTTTTTTCTTATTATCATTTTTATTATACTTTTCATTGTCTGCTTTGAAGAAACTTCCAGGGGGCTTTCTGTTGTTCAGGTCCCTGTTGTACTAATAGACAAGAATAAAAAGACTGAAAATAATCCATCAAGTCAAAACATGGCACACCAGCTCACCCCCACCATACATTCGTAAATACACATCAGTCTATTATTGAATGTGATGGTTCCACCTGTGAGATGACCACCGCTGCGCCTTGCCGGCCAATTCTCTTTGGCCGACAGCGAGGCTCGCTGAGGGACCGGGAGAGTGAGGGGGAAGTGTCGACCATCGTGCTGACGTAAGCAGCACTGAGTCTGTGAGTTTAAAGAATGGCAGTGTTTGTTGGTAATCGGCTCGTTAAGTACCTTAAAAAAAAAATTCTATCACGTTAGTGTGAATTGATCTTGCGACTTTGTTTTCCTGTTTTTTGTGCAGCCCCACCCTACCCGGCATACAGGACAGTTTCTCTGCATACATTCAAAATACATGTCACTGTCACTTTTAGAATGACATTTTTCCTTTAATCACATGATCTTGTATACCCAGTAGAGTATGTTACTGTTGTCGACACACTGAATGTTGAATTTCGCTTTCATATCGCTTTGTGCAATCTACCTGCGGTCGGGTAGGTGACGTCGTTGTATAATTTGCATAATTGGCCATGACGCATGCGTGTATCATTTTTATGGGTGCTGTGGGAGACAAAAAGGTGGGCAAAAAATGTGAAAAGCAAACTGAATATGTTTCGAAATACACAGCAGGGCCCGCTGCTCGTTGAGAAGAGCAATATGTTCTTCCATGTTAGTCTTCAAAGTGTCCAGTCAGAACAGACAAAGTCGAAAAAACAGATTTGTCGCTACATCTGCGGCAGGTGCCTATGAGGTGTGTTAACTCATTCAATCCCAGCCATTTTTCAAAAGACAACCCCTTCGATTTTGACTGATCTTTCAAGGCACACAGAATATTGTGTTCTATGCCTATATCAACATCGAACCTACCAAAAGAAAGATTAGACTCCCCACTTTCATCAGAAATATAAAGTTTGCTTCTACCTTTGTCCGTTCTGTAGTAATCAGCAGAAGAACATAAGTAAGTTTTAGGAAAATATCAGTTCCCGACCACAAAAGGGAGAAAAGCAGCTTTTTGTGAAAAGATACATTTCAAGCATAACTTTCACTTTGACGCAAATATGTTTTGCTTTTGCGACAGCTCAAATATCTAAACAACTATACCAACATAAAAAGGGGTTGTTTTGCATAAAAAAACGTATTTACAAATATGACACGATGAACTAGTTAGAATTTTCGCATTTGTAACTGAACTATGTGTGTGCACGCGCGTGTGCATGTGTTAAATTTTCCCTACGATGCGTAACCTTCTGCACGCTGCACTCCTCCACGCTCTCTCACTTCCTCCTTCCTGTCATGTGTGATTGATCCCCGCCGAGCTCTTATCAAATGCACTTCTGCCGCCTTGTGGCCGTTTTTATGGCTTAAAGTTGCTCTGGAGTGTAATGCAGTAGTGGGGAGTTGCGTCATCACCTCTTTTTGCCTCTCGTGCAAAAAAAGCGTGAAAGACGTATAAATACATTAGTGAGATCGGGCGTTCGGGTTTATAAAAACGTATAACAACGTTTTTGGTGTTCAATGAATTAAGAAGCAGAGTTATCATTCCATCTACTGTACGGCAGTGAAACAAGCTTACAGTCCCATTATAATCTGTCTATTCTTGGGAAACAGTGAATACCACTACTAATAATATTAATGTGATGCATGTTGGACATCTAAATACTACTGTAATACTGCTTCCATGTGTCACTATTTAAAATAACAATAATAAATAGTACAGAGACAATGATGTGTTAGGACATGTTTTCAATCGGAGTCCATTCTGTTTAATTTCTGTCTGCCTCCTCCATTAAAAGTCCCCCTCCCGGCAGTGAATGTGAGGTTTGGCTCCCCACCAACAAAGACGAACGTTGTAAAAGTGGAGTTCATGGTTCGTCTGCTGGAGTTGTAACTTTAGTTTCAACACAAAGAGAAACAGTTGGAGTTGACAGTCATGTGCTGGAAAAATGAGGACACCCTCATGTTGTAACTCTTCTACTCCTGAAGCGCCACACACAAAAGGGTGAAACTTTGTGGACGCTTACGCCGCTACGGCGTTGGCCGTGCTATTACTTCTCTGACAAATATGGCCACGTGGTGGTGCTGTTATGGGCTTGAAATTTCTCACACAGCTCAGTGTGCTCTGACGCTGTAACTTGAAGAGTGTTCAGTCAAATCGCCACCAATTTTGGAACGCCACTAATGTCGTTTATAAATTGCAATGCGTTCCAAAGTGTTCCAGCTCCTGTAGCTTGTGTTTTCAGCAGGAAGTCTCACACTTGAGTGTTGTTGTGCGCCGCCGCCGGCTCCTTCCCAGCAGGTTTGACAGGATTTTACAGGGTGAAACCCCCCCCCCCTCCTCTTCAGCCAACCACGGCATAGACGTGTTCCCTTTTTTAACTGCATCAACATGCACAGTGCTGTCCTGTATGGCTGCTACCCATAGCAATGGTGCTGAGCATGTTTGGAGGTTTGTAGGTCACCACGGACAAAGACCTTCCTGGTATACGCGAGCAGCGACTCGCTGACACAGATGACCTCGTCTGACCTTGAAAGCCGCCGCTTCTTTCAAGTCAAAACACTCCAGCTTGATGTTGGTCATCATCACGGTGATGTCACCCAGATGTGCTTTTGAGAGACGCGCCTCTGGAAACACATTTGGTGTCCAAAGTGCAGCCCGGGGGCCCTTTGGAGCCCGCAACTTGTTTTGAAATGAAAAAGTATTATTACGGAGGAAGATAAGGGCCACACAAAAACAAAAAAAAATGTAGTTTTCCCCCATCGCTTCCACACTTCAAATTCCATGGCTTGACCCTATCACGTTTAAAAAAAAAAAAAAAGAATAAATTGGCTTATTATTAGTCAGAAAACATGCACATTTAAGCATATTTTACATAGTTGTTGCCTAAATAAAGCATTTTCAAGCATAAAAATGGCTAAATTAAGTAAAATGCAAATATAAGACATTGTGATGATATGTAGTATTCTACACCAGTCACTAGGTGTCAGTAATGTCCCAGCAATGTACGGTGAAACACACAAGCACCAAACTTGATCATGGACACGGCCTACTGTTGTGGCCATGACCCACGCCAAGCTACTACTCAAGTTTGAACCACCGACATCACTGTCTGTGTGCGTCTTATAGTACAGTAGGTTGGGAGTTGTGTTCCAAGAGCTTCGGTAAACCACAAATAATAGACACACCCTTGAAAAAAAAAAACGATTTGTGATACTCTAAACCAGGGGTCACTAACACAGTGCCCGCGGGCACCAGGTAGCCCCCCACGACCACATGAGGTGCCCGCAAGCCTGCTTTTCATTCAGGTTTTCAGTTAATAATGTGAGAACACTAGAAAGAAAAGTATTCTGAAACATAAAATGTGAGTTGTGGATACCAGCATTTTGTGAATGTTTTGGTAAAACAAGCATATTTGATCTGTTTGGGTTGAAATAAGGTATGAAAATCATTTCTACAAAAATGAGTAGCTCGTGGCCATTTTCATTTTCTAAAAGTAGCTCTCGCAAGAAAAAACGTTGGTGACCCTTGTTCTAAGCCTTATCATTTGCCTCACACGGCTATTAAGCACATGTTAAAATCAGTTTTGCACATGAAAAAACAACTACAGGCATGCCGTGTACGGTATAGCACTTGCAAACGAGCAGTTGCACAACGTTGCAGTTTGTCAAAACATCCTCCTGCTGGAAATTGTTGAGTAAAAATCACTTTCTATTTAAGTTAACATAAAAATAAATACATCAATAAATATTATTATTATTATTATGGCTTAGTATATCTGGACTTACATTAACAAATGTGAAGAATTATATTAATTATATAATAATAAATTAATTAAAATGTCAAATTATTTTTCTATACTGTTTATTGTTGGAAAAAAGTCCAGGTTCCCCTGCTGTAGGCACCGTGTAGTGGATGGCGGTGTGCTAGCTCCACCCCTTTTGGACTGTCCCACTGCAGTTGGTACCCCAGCACCCCGGGGTGTCTGTCAAGAACAGAAGAACAGCTTGGAAGTCCCAGCCCACAGTACTGTCCTAGTAAGCTCTACATCCTGTTCATCCTGCTGACCATTTGTCCCTTGTGTGTCTTCCAGGACAAGGACTGGGACACCACAGTTCAGTTCCTGCCGGCTTCCGACAACAAGAAGCTCGAGAAGAAAAAGGGTCCCAGCAAAGTCGGCGCCGTGATCGGAGTGCTGATCTTCGCTGCCGTGGTCGCTTTGATGACCGGCTTGCTGGTCTGGCATTTCCACTGTAAGTTTCCCGTTTATTAGTATGTACAGTACAGTACAGTATAGTCAGTTGTAGTCAGTAGTAATGGTTCTTTCTTCTTTTTTTTTTTTTTTTTGAGGGAGAGTTTGGTTGATGAACACAGAAATATTTTAACAAAATACAATTACATGGAATATTTTGAAATACTGTATTCATTATATTAAAATAATAATATGAAATGTTGTAATAATTATAGAAATATTATTTATTATGTCATCGTTTTTTTTCCCCCTTTATAATCCTGCCCTACTGTGTGATAAAATAATAATTGGCAGCACACCTCAACCTCCAGGTGGAAAATAATTAATTATAAATAAACATTTTATAATACATAAATACATACACAGTATATCTAATGATATTTTATTATATAAAATTATAATGCTGCTACGTACACCCCTCCTGAAAGTTTCATGAAAACCAGCTTCGTACTTTCTGTGAAATAAAAAGATAGCAAGTCCGATACAAGCGTACCGCCGGAGGAGGGAACAGAGGCATATTGTAGTTACAGTGTGCAAACTTTATCATGAGGGGAAAACGGGCGCAAGGCCGCATGAAAGAGTTCTCAGAGCTCGTAGACAAAGAAACACCATTGGAGATACTTGTTTTGGAAACAGAACAGCTACTTCCTATCTTCTAGCAAGCTACTGTGATACATTCAAAGAAATTGCAAGGGTGTGTATTAGCTGGAGTACTTACACATGGATGTTGTGAACCAATACAGTCAAACTTTGTTTTTTTTTTTTGTTTTTTTTGTGGAGAATCTTGTTTTTTTGAGATTTCATACAATATTGCATGTGACAAACTAGTACGTTTGCTCTGCGCGACTGGTAAATAAGCCGCCATGGAGCCAAAGAAAGTTGCGAGTGGCAGCAATTTGATGCAGAAGGTGAGAAGTGCTATTGAATCCCACCTCACGAGGATGTACAGGAAGATCGCATCAACAATAACTTCCATCCATTCGGCGTTTATAATGATTTCATCTTGGTTTTTTTTCATGTAAAACTATAGTTAGTCATGCATTCATTTAGTATACCGTTTAAAAACTATAATTATTCTCCAGGGAAAAATTTTTTGGTTCATATTTGTGAGTGTCTGGAACCGATTAACTGGATTTACGTTATTGCCTAGGGGGAAAATTCCATGGTTTTTGTACTTTTTGATCTCTGTCGAAACTTTTGGAACGAGGTACAGTAATCCCTTGTATATCGCAGTTAATTGGTTCCAGACCCAACCGTGATAAGTGAATTTCCATAAATGGAATATTTTTGTAGTTAAAGCATAGAAAACCTGTTTACAGCCTTCTAAATGCGTTTTTTAACGTTAGAACCCTCTAGACATGAAAGAATACCCCCAAAGTCACATTTACACTCATATTACCCAATATAGTAGACATAATAGAAGAAAATAAGACATAGAAACCCTGTTTGTGACCTTCTAAATATGTTTTTAACATTATTAGAGCCCTCTAGACATGAAATAACACCCCTATAGTCACCTTTACACTCATATTACCCAACATTGTAGACATAATAACAGAAAATAAGACATTTTAGACATAGAAACCCTGTTTGCGACCTTCTAAATATATAGGATGTAGGTATAGGATAGGATCTAGGATTCAATGTTAATAAATGTAATACTTTCGTAGTTAGAGCATAGAAAACCTGTTTACAACTTTGTAAACACAGTTTTTAATGTTATTAGAGCCCTCTAGACATGAAATAAGACCATAGTAGACTCATACATGTTAGCATTGGGAGAGTTCTTCAGTCCTGTTCTGTACTGCAGTGACTATTGTCTCCTCAGTGTAACATTACTGACACCTCGTGACCGGTGTAGAATACTACATATCATCACAATGTCTTTGAATGCGTCTTTGGAATGCCTTATATTTGTATTATATTTTTTAATGGCTTGAAAATACTTCATTTAGGCAAAAAATAGGTAAAATTCACCTAAATATGCATATAATGGGCCACATTCAACCACAAAACAGCCATTATTTCTTAATATATTTTTGAAAAACGGCGATAGACTAAAGTGGCGAGGGATTGCGGTCCTGGTAAAATATACAACTGCCATGACGGTAGCCAGCAAGATAGAAGATGAAACATTCTCTCTTTGCTGGAGGAAATCATCTTTTTTTTCCTGCAGTGTTTGGAAACGTCGTCGCAGGCTAACAAGCTCGCAAGGAAGGCTCAGCGACAGAAATAAAAATATACATCACAGGGAAAGTTTGGAGCTCCTCATTCCCTCGGCTGTCTTCTCAGAGCCGCTTTTTGATGAAGCGGTGGAAAAGTTGCAGTCACCGCCTTCGGAAGGAGACTTGAAAGTGGCGTCAGTCGACACAAAGTCATCCTCGGGGCTTTCGCGCGGCTTCCTTTTTCGCACGTCAGAATGGAGAGAAAGCGGCAAATAAACAAGCCGCAGCAGAGAAGCTGTGGTTTGTTGACTTGTCACCATTTTTACCTCACTTCCCAACGTTTGGGGTTGTGCGACAGTGCCAGCTACTGGCCTGGCATGCACACTTCAGCGTTTTCCAGCGAGGGATTGTTATTGTGTACCCTCATTGTTTTTTTTCAGTCCGTAAAGATGTGCGCGTCAAGAAGATGTACAGCGGCTCCATGCGCATCACTAACCAGGTCTTTGAGGACGCCTACGAGAACGTCAACAGCTCCGAGTTCAAGGCGCTGGCCAAGCAGGTCAAGTCGCAGGTACCGCAAGGACCGATTATGGATCACACCATCAGCTTTTTCACTCCCCCTTGACACTCGCCTCCATCTTGTGTGTCTTCTAGCTGAAAACTCTCTACAGCAAAAGTCCTCAGTTGTCCAAATACTATGTTGGATCTTCAGTTCAGGCGTTCAGGTACAGTACACATGATTGAACATTCAGTGGCCCCCAGGCGTGCTTCAGACACCCCTGGCCTGGCTGAATAATGTTTAATACATCATACTAACACTGAGTAGTGTATCTAATATTGTGTTTTCCATCAGTGAGGGCAGCGTCATCGCCTACTACATCTCCGAGTTCAGCGTTCCCATGGGCCAGGCGGCGGCGGTGGACAACGCCATGACCTCCATGGACAAACTAGTGGACAAGGAGCAGCGCAGCGTCTACAGACCCGGGAACTCCCTGCTCCTAGAAGACGTGGTGTCCTCAGGTTAGATTCCCAGCACCGCAAAAAGAGCCTCTCAGGTCCATCCTTCCATTGAGGACTTGCTCGTCAACTGTGTGTTTTCATCCTCTAGAGCTCGATTCCAGATTGTTCTCCACGGAATTCAGCAGTAAGTCTTCTGCCTGCTCATTTTTAGTCATAATATATTCAATTATTATTGCCCATTTGCTTGTTGCGCTTTTTTTCCCAACTCTAAATCTGATAATACACATATTGAACTAATCACAATGTGTATGGGCCCATCTCAAGTGACTTTATTTCATTTTTGTGAAAGTTCCTTAAGCCAAAATGACTCATTTTACTAACTGGAGTGAGTTTTTTGCATAGAATTAGCAAATGCATGAACTATAAACACATGGCATTTACGCTAATGGCATGTTGATACTCAGCACATTACAAAGATTCAACAAAAAATGTATTTAAAAAAAAAACAAATAAAAATAATTCTAATAAATAATAATTTAGGCAACAGGACTGTACTGAGATTTAAAAAAAAAAAAAAAGAATGTTAAAAAATAATAATACATCCACCCATCCATTTTCTATACCGCTTCTCCTCTTTAGGGTCGCGGGGGCATGCTGGAGCCTATCCCAGCTGACTTCGGGCGACAGGCGGGGCACACCCCGGACTGGTCGAATAATAATACATATGAAAAAGAAAAATAATGGTCATGGTTTGCAGAGGATCTGAATGATGCGACTTCCGGTGGATCATGTGACAGTAATTCAAATCATATACACGATGATTGAAAAGTAACTTCCTTTTGTAAAATACTCATAATTTATTAATATATTGTCAATTAATGTGGTTCCCAGGCGGCTTGAGAAACCGGTGGCGAATGCTGGCGGCCATGTCAAATTTTAAATAAAACTCCATGCAATACACTTTCTTATGTTCATTTCTTGTAAGAATTATAGTTCAGAAATAAATTACAAGTATTTAAAAATAGCAACACCAAACTCCAAACAAACACCAGAGCCAGAAATGTTTCATTGGGGTGGCCAAGGTGAGCCCATTACTCACATTGGGATGGCAATAAGTTGATACCTGAGTTGTCTAGATGGCCAGTGGGGTGCCCGGACAGTGACCAGGGGTGGCCACGGCCACAGAAGTGGGCCGAGCACATGTTTTCAAGGCATAGTTTCTGGATTCTTCTCCCCATCGTGGTGGCCAAAGCCGCACAGGGCATAATACGGATGTGAATGCTGATTGGCACTCCTGTTTTAACTCTAGACTCCTTGGTTTACATGCCCACTCATGCTGCTACAGAGAGCTACCAATATTAACAGATTTATGTGATGAATCACGCTTCAGAATTGAAGTCAAAGTCAATATGGTGAGAAAACTTGACCGGAACCAACCAAAGTGTGCCATTGCTTAACTTGATTTAAATTTGTAGTTAATTTGGTGCTGTTAATACATACAAACATAATCCTGCCCAGTCATTTATCTTTCTTTCAATGAAATACAGTAAATATGGGCATATTTCAGACATAATGTTACATGGTGATTAATTAATTTGAAAACCTTGATTAATCTGATTAAACATTTTCATCTTTTGACAGCCCTAAAAAATACATATCCATCCATCCATCCATCCATTTTCTATACCGCTTCTTCCTCATTAGGGTCGCGGGGGCATGCTGGAGCCTATCCCAGCTGACTTCGGGCGACAGGCGGGGTACACCCTGGACTGGTCGCCAGCCAATCGCAGGGCACATATACACAAACAACCATTCACACTCACATTCATACCTATGGACAATTTAGAGTCGCCAATTAACCAAAAATACATATTTGACAATTAATTTTAATGTGCATTTATACAATTTTCTGAGGCACCGATTCGGTGGAATGGTAAAAAAGCTGCACTGCATACTAGAAAAATCTGGATCGGATCTGGATTCAACTTCAATCATCCAGCATCTCATGTCTCTTGTCAGGGTTCTTCAGGTTCTCCGAGCACGCCAGGAGCAACCACATCGGCCAGATCAAGTCTCCCGGCTTCCCCGACACCCCCTACCCGCCCAACACATTCATCCAGTGGCAGCTGCGCGCCGACCCCAACTACGTCATCAAGCTGGACTTTGACACCTTGAACCTGGAGGAGAACTGCGCCAACGACTTTGTGAAGATCTACAACTCTCTGGTGGCCATCGAGGCCAGAGTCCTGCAAGAGTGAGTCATGCGGCTTCAGGAAGGGCACTGCAGATGCGCGGTTTGTGGCGCCCCTTGCAGGAGAGACACATGTATGCAACTGGTAAAAGCTACACTCTGAGTCAAAAGTTGGGAGACACGTTGTCATACAATAACATGATAGAGTGTCTCAAAACTTTTGACTGGTAGTGTATGTGTGCTTGCAGTGTTGCTTACTTATATGCACATTGCATTTATGTGCACGGCAGACCTCCAACAATTCTTATCTTGGCATATATTGGATTCCTAGCTAGCTAACAAACAACTAGAACCCAGGTTCGGACACCCCTTATGCAGAACATGACTGAAGTCATGACTCTCTATCCACAGGATGTGCGGCTACTACTCGCCCAGTGAGCCCCTCACCTTCCTGTCCTCAGGCAACGTGATGCTGGTCACCATGGCAACCAACGACAGGAAGAACTACCCGGGCTTCAGGGCGCAGGTCTCGCAGGTGCGGCGCGGCAGCACAGGTAGGAAGGACGCCGCGCTCGGCGTGCCTCGAGAGCCACGCCAGGCAAAGAAAATGCACGGCTGAGTTTGTCTTTCCACCCCACGCAGGCACGACGTGCGGCGGCCAGCTGACAGGCGACAAAGGCAGCTTCACTTCCCCCAACTTCCCAAACTACTACCCGCCTCGGACCTCGTGCCAGTGGTCCATACAGGTGAGGTGATGGGAAAACAGGATATGCAAATCTTACCTATTTTTGGCCCAAATTAATCATTTTAAAGAATAAAACTGGCTGCATGAAGTAAAATACAAATACTGTATAAGGCATTTAGAAGGCTCATTCAAATATGTTGCAATGATATATACTTGTAGTATTCTATGCTGGACACTCGGGGTCAGTAATGTTACTGTAATGCTGGGTGAGAGACTCTTAAAGCCATCCGTCCATTTTCCTCCGCTTATCCGGGTCCAGGTCGCGGGGGCAGCAGTCTCAGTAGGGAAGCCCAGACTTCTCGGTCCCAGGCCACCTCCTCCAGCTCGGGAGGACACCAAGAGGTTCCCAGGCCAGCTGTGAGACATAATACCTCCAGCGTGTCCTCGGTCTGGCCCTGAGCCTCCTCCCGGCTGGGCATGCCCGGAACACCTCACCAGGGAGGCGTCCGGGAGGCATCCAGACTGGATGCCCGAGCCATCTCAACTGGCTCCTCTCCATGTGAAGGAGCAGCAGCTCTACTCTGAGCCCCTCCCGGATAACCGAGCTCCTCCCCCTATCTCTTAGGGTGAGTCCAGCCACCCTACAGAGGAAACTCATTTAAGCAACTTGTATCCGCAGTCTCGTTATTTCAGTCACGACCCAAAGCTTCCTTCTTGCTCAGCTCTCTCTTCACCACGACGGTCCAGTACAGCGACCGCATAACTGCAGACGCTGTGCCGATCCGCCTCCAACCTCACACTCCAACCTTCTCTCACTCGTGAACAAGACTGAGATACTTGAACTCCTCCACCTGGGGCAGGACCTCATTCCCACAAAGCACATGTAGACCGGTTGGCAAACTCTCATGTACCCTCCAGTACCCTTGCAAGGGTGTAGAGCTGGTGCATTGTTCCACGAACGGGACGAAAACCACATTGCACCTCCTGTAGCCTTCTCTCTAGCACCCTGGAATAGACTTTCCCAGGGAGGCTGAGGAGTATGATCCCCTTATATTTGGAACATACCCTTCAGTCACCCTTCTTGAAAAGGGAGACCACCACCCCGGTCTGCCAGTCCTGAGGTACTGTTCCCGACTTCCACGGAATGTTGAAGAGACGTGTCAGCCAAGACAGTCCCTCAACATCCAGAGCCTTGAGGAATTCAGGGCGAAACTCGTCCATCCCCCAAGCTTTGCCACTGGGGAGCATTTTGACCACCCCAGATACCTCAGCCATGGTGATGGAACTGTCCGCGTTCGTGTCCTCTGACTCAGCTTCCTCTATGGAAGGTACGTATGTCGGTGGGACTAAGAAGGACTTCAAAAACACACAAGTCCCAGACTTAATTGCTGGAACAAAAGGCTTTTATTGTAGGTTTGAATGATCTCACAACAGGTACAACATAACTCACACCTTTGACTGTCACACTAGTGTAAAACTCTCAATTGACCTGACAGACGGACGGACTCCAAAATCTTGTAGAAATTCTTCCCAGAGGAGTGTAGGCCGGTCTAGGACACTCCATGTTTTCTTCACTTTTCACTTCCTGCTGGTACGGTGATCACGTGTCCAAATACTTTTGCTGTGTCCGTGTCAAAGGTCCCCGCTGGAAAGTCTGTAAAAGTCACCTTCATAAAGTTCCTCCTGTCTGAACCGGGACAGGGCGGCAGCAAGCCGTGCCGCAAAGACTACGTGGAGATCAACGGGAAGAAGTGAGTCCCCGGGGAGCGTGAACCCAAACAAAGACGCTCAGTTCGAGTCGACGCCTCACACCGTTGTGCTTTCTCGTCTTTCAGGTTTTGCGGCGAGCAGCCGGACGGGTCGGTCACTGAGACCAGCAGTGGCAACAAAATGAACGTGGTGTTTTTCTCCGACAGTTCGTACGTGGACCGAGGCTTCACTGCCGTGTTCGAAGCCGTGGACATCTCAGACCGTAAGCAGGAGCACCAACGTTTGATTTCTGGCTATTCTGACACCTGACCGTGTGACCGTGTTGTCGGCAGCCTGTCCCAAGCAGTTCCAGTGCAAAAACCAGCGCTGCGTAAAGTCGGAGCTCAAGTGTGATGGATGGAACGACTGCGGCGACATGAGCGACGAGCTGAACTGTAGTAAGGAGTCTTCAGTGCTTGTGTAACACGCCCGGTCCTGCCCGGGCTTGGAACCACGTCCTCAGATCCCCACTGAGCCAACGAGCCGAAATCTCTCAACTGCAGCACACTAGTTGTTGATGCTTTTTTAATATTTCAGTTCTATGCTACTAAAATTCTTTTTCCTCATAATATTATGAGTTTATTCTCATAAAATGGCGACTTTTATTCCTCATTAGAATATGACTTTTTTCTCTTTGTTTTGACTGTAATTTCTAAAACGACAGCTGTTTATTTCATTTCTGCTTTTTTTCATTTTATTTCAGCTTTCTTTTTGTGAATGTTCTTTTCCGAATTATGACTTTATTCCTATAACATTTTTATATGTTATAGGAATATGTCATGCAGTGTTTTTATAACATTAAAATTATGTTTTACGAACATGCCGCGGGGCGCAAATTGCACTTTGGCCACCCTTGCACTACCGCCGTGAACTAACTCCTTGTTGCCCCCTCCAGAGTGCAGTTCGGACCACATCAGCTGCAAGAACAACCTGTGTAAACCCATGTTCTGGAAGTGTGACGGTGTTGACGACTGCGGCGACGGCACAGATGAGCAGAATTGCGGTAGGACCTTCTTGCCGGCACAGCAGCTTTAAAAATAAATAAATAAATAACTTTGCTAAAATGTCTAATCTAAATTGTTTGCTTCCTGTCTGGACAGGTCGCTGTTTTTCTGGGCAGCTCACCTGTAAGAACAACAAATGCGTCACAGAGAAGAGTCGCTGTAACGGACGGGATGACTGCGGCGATGGATCCGACGAGCTTGACTGCGCACGAGGTGAAGAAGACTTTTCTAATATTTTGCTCGCTCATTTAGCTATGAGGTGAACACCCCCACCTTGCTGTCCCTGCAGGTCCCTCCACCGTGAGGTGCACTGACTTGACATACAAATGCAAGAACGACAAATGCATCAGCAAAGTCAACCCGGAATGTGACGGCACCCAGGACTGCGAGGACGGCTCCGACGAGGAGAACTGCGGTGAGTCCACTTGCGCCTTTGCTTGAAAAGCCTGCACCTCCTTGCTTGGCGTGGCTTGACCCCCGACCGTGTCGGCTTTTTCAGAGTGCGGGAGGAGCAGGTTTAAGGCGACGCGCATCGTGGGCGGTCAGGACGCGGAGCCCGGCGAGTTCCCGTGGCAGGTCAGCCTCCACGTCAAGGGCTACGGCCACGTGTGCGGTGCGTCCCTCATCAGTAACCGCTGGCTGGTCACCGCCGCTCACTGTGTGCAAGATGACGGCAAGACGAGGTACCGTTCGCCCTCAAAACTTAGCTCCGCCCTCACTGCTGAGTTCTGCACTCACCACTTAGCCTCCATTTCTGTCAATCACCATCCTGAGTCATACTTCCTCATTGCCCCGCCCTTTCTTACCTCCACCTTCTCCAAGCACCTCCCAGCATAGATCGCCTGCATTTTTGTAGCTTCACCCTTACTACTTAGCTCCACCCTCCCTGCTGAGCAGACTTATTTCTGTATATTTACAGTATATGCCATATTTCTTAGCACCACCCACCCTCACTTTTTAGCCCCACCTTCTCCAAGCACCATCCTTGGAGCATAGATCTCCATCATCATTTTAACTTCCTAGCTCCGCCCTCAGTGCTTAGCACGGACCTTGATGAATAGCTCCGCCCTATTTCATAGCCTTGCCCCCTCATTGCTTAGGCCCCCCTCGTTGCGTAGCACCAACTTTGCTGTGTGTTGCTGTGCTAACATTTTGTAGCCCCACCCACACCTTCCTAGCCCCACCCTTATTGCTGAGAGCTAACCTTTATGAATAGCTTTCTTAGCCCCACCTTCTCTGAACATTGTTCTTTTAGCTCCGCCCTCATTGCTCAGCACAAACATTGGTGAAATAGTTCCACCCTATTTCTTTGCTCCTCCCTCTTACTATTTAGGCCTGCCCTCATTTAGTAGCATTGTTCTTGCAGCATAGCTCCACCCACACCTTTTAGCCCCACCTTTATGGCCGAATGCGTAACCTTGATGAATGGCTCCACCCTAATTTATGAACTTCGACCTCACTCACTGCTGAGCACTATGCTTGCAGCCCCGCCCTCACTTGTTAAGCTCCACCCTCACTTCAGTTTGTGTTCAGCCCTCTATCATTATAGCTCTGCCTGTCCCATCTTTGATCTCTAGCTCCACCCTCTCTGCTTAGTTCCTCCCTCCTAGTGTCCTCATGAAAGCCCTCCTTGCTGCATAGCTCCACCCCCTTCCTGTAGTGCCATCCATATCAGCTGTCTCCAGTGTTCATTTAAAAAAATTTAAAAAAAAAACCTTCCCAGGTTTTCCCAGCCCGGCACTTGGGAGGCGTACATGGGCCTCCACCACCAGCGCAACGTGGGCAGCACAGTGGTGAAGAAGAATATCA
Organism: Dunckerocampus dactyliophorus; assembly: GCF_027744805.1. NCBI lineage: Eukaryota > Metazoa > Chordata > Actinopteri > Syngnathiformes > Syngnathidae > Dunckerocampus > Dunckerocampus dactyliophorus. Next base: position 3,577,857 of record NC_072830.1, read on the forward strand.
AGAGTATCTACCCACACCCCAACTACAACGACTTCACCTTCGACAACGACATCGCTCTCATGGAGCTGGACAGCCCACTCACCTACAGCGACTACATCCAGCCCATCTGCCTGCCAGCCGCACAGCACGACATTCCGGTCGGGAACACCGTTTCGATCACAGGGTGGGGCGCCACCCGGGAGGGGGGTGAGTCGTGGATGAAACCGGAGCAGTGCAGCGTTTGATGTTTGCATCTTCAACAGCACCTTCCTGCGTGTCCTTCAGGCTTTGCCGCCACGGTGCTGCAAAAAGCGCAGGTCCGCATCATCAACCACACCGTGTGTGACGGTCTGATGGGGGGGCAGCTCACCAGCAGGATGATGTGTGCCGGCGTGCTGAGCGGAGGAGTCGACGCCTGTCAGGTAACACTACTTCCTGTCTACTCCCTCTATATTTATTCTTTCTTATACAGCCGAACTATGTCCATGTCGACTTAAGCTCAAGGCTGCGTTTGTCTTGGTCAGGGGGACTCCGGCGGGCCGCTCTCCGTTCAGTCAGGTACCCGCATGTTCCTGGGCGGCGTGGTCAGCTGGGGTGACGGCTGCGCCCGCAGGAACAAACCCGGCATCTACACGACAGTCACCAAATTCCGTGGGTGGATCAAACAGAATACAGGGGTGTAGAACAAAGGGGCCTCCCCAGGCCTTGGGACATGGACATGGACATGGACTGAGACACGCACCGCAGTGTGGATTGTCGACTCAGCGGCTTCCACGTGTGCTGCACCCTTCGCTGGAAACAGCACTGTTGTGTGTCTACTGTGATTTTATTCTATTAGGCTTGATGAATTGTAAATATGTTTTATTTTCTGTGTGTAGCTGATTTTTTTTTAGCATTTTTGTATCAAGAACACGCACACGACAGATTTGAAGTCGATTGTGGATGTTCTACTCCTTGTCACCTTTCCTCACTTATATAGTAAAAAAAAAAAAACCTGTAAGCTCAATCCACCCTACCTCCTATGGCGCCATACACATTTAACTATGACTCTTCAGTCAACAGGGGTCCCTGAATGCATCTTTTGCTTTTAAACGTACCAGCAATGTACAAAGTACTGTATGTACAATTCGTACAAAGAAGGCTTTGTACGTAATTGTTTTCAACTCAATAGCCGTACAATATGTTTATTTTATTGTGTTTCAAGTCGGCATGAATGTTTTTGTAGCAGATGTTTTAAATAAAATATTTCTAATATAAGTTCCACGTGTATTTCTATACCAGGTGACTTGGTTTGTATTGCCAATACTATTTGTATATTGTACACATTGCCATTATTATTTCTTTGTTTTTCTGAACACATTGCTAACATTATTTCTATTTTGTACATATTGCTATTATTATTTGTTTTTCCTCACATATTGCCAATATTTATATTTCCTACACATTAGTTGTACTGTATTTCTTACATGTTGCTGACATTGTTTTTTATGAATATATAATATAATGTATATATAATATAGTTACATTTTATGCACTGTATTTTCGATCTTTTTGTACCACAATAATTAATAGTAAACATGACGTACAGGTATTATCTTTCGTTGAAGTCGTCGGTTTACCTCGGAACCTTTACGACGCTTTTCTCTGTCGGACGTCTTCTTGGGAACGGACCGGAAGTTAGTCCTACTGTTAATGTTTCCTGTCACTGCTATGAACAGTGTCCATTGTTGCTTCACATATATTTAATTCAGATAAAATGTAAGATTAATTCAACCCTCTGGAAATTTTTGCTCATGTCAAACGTCTTTAAAGGTGAAGTTAACCGTTGCGTTATGTTGCTGCTTACGGCTTTCAAGTGAAGTCAGTCGACAAGTTTAAGGTATCTTTTGGTGGAAAGGGACCAGGACTATGGATGTAGATGGGAGGGTCCACAGTCGGTCTTGGGACTGGGACAGTCCGCACTGCCGAGCCCAGCTGGATGACATCTTCTTCCGTCCGAGCGACTACATTCAAGCTGGCAGTCCGGAACACAAAGACTTCTGGGCCTTCTTTGACCGCTTCCAGAGGTTTAAGCTAAAGAGGGACATGTGTGGACCCGGTCCCAGCCCTGAAGGGAGCAGAGCCAGAGTTCAGACTGGGTCTTTGGACCTCCCTAAGGAGTATGACGCTCGCTACCGTATCAACGTGTCAGTGTGCACCAGAGACATCGAGGAGCGACTTGGAAGATCTCATCCCAACCACAGGCGAGACCCATCAGGTCTAAGTTCTCAGGTGATCTCGGACTTCCGCCTGGCCCTCCTCCACTTTCTGGACTTCAGCCAGAGGCAGAGCTTCGGCAAGCTGGCCAAGCTGCGCCGGGAGCAGAAGAACCTGCCCATCTTCCAGTACCGAGACCGCATAGTGGAGATGGTGAGGCGGCACCCGGTGGTGGTGGTGGCTGGCGACACAGGATGCGGGAAGTCCACTCAGGTGCCCCAGTATCTCCTCTCTGCCGGATTCACAAACATAGCCTGCACCCAGCCCCGACGTATTGCCTGCATTTCCCTGGCCAAGAGGGTCAGCTATGAAAGTCTCAACCAGTACGGCTCAAAGGTTTGTCCTATACCACCAAATCCTGCTTTTTACTTGTAAAAATCATAAGAGTAACTTCCCAGGGACACAAGGATGCTTGTTGGAGAATACAGTGGAACCTCGAAAGTTGATGTGTCCCGTTTTTGTTTCATAAAAACTGTGCAGGTAATGTGTTCAGTCACTTTTTAACATTCGTAACTGTCATGCAAGAAGCTGACCACTGGCAATAGTTAATTTGAAAAACAACAACTTTGACTGAAATAGCTAAAATACAGGAGTGGGAACAAGGTTATCTAAACACATCACATGCTTTAACTTTTGTGACTGTCATACGATTCCAAAAAGAAGTGAACCATGGTTAACAATAAAAGGTCAACACAATAAATTCCGTGATGCAGAGACTATGAGGTTAAGCGTGTGCTCGGGAGGCGAGTCTCTGCCCCAAAGGCAATTCCCTGTTTGTTGTACTTTTCATTCATCTATTATTTATGGGCCTGCCTGTAATGCAAGCACACATCTATTGATCTGAAGCAAGAGATGTTCCCATATTATCACATTGTATCCATGCAGCTTAGCTGTTAGCATTACCGTTTCGGAAATAGTTTCAACGACAAAGCCCAAAAGCCAGCAAGTCGGTCTCAGACGTAGGGCCAGAAGTTCGCAACAGGTAGCGTTCAAAATTTGCATGAGAATATTTATTTGTGGCGGGCCTCTAATAAATGTGTGAGAAACACTCAGCCTAGGGATGTGACACACTTCCCGTTCTATGGTTATCATTAAACTTTTCCGCTTTGCCGTCACTGGTACTCTTCCAACGAAAAGAGCCAAATAAAAAGCTAAACTTGTCACGCTATACCTTTTTAGATGTATACAGTGTACACCAGGTGTCACCAACGTTTTTCCTTGTGAGAGCTACTTTTACAAAATGAAAATGGCCAAGAGCTACTCATTTTTGTAACATTTATTTTCACAGCTTATTTTAAACCCAAACAAAGCAAATATGCTTGTTTTACCAGAACATTAACAAAATGCTGGTGTCCACAACTCACATTTTGTATTTCAGAATGCATTTCTTTCTACTGTTCTTTCATTATTAACTGAAAACCTGAATGAAAAGCAGGCTTGCAGGCACCTCATGTGGTTGTGGGGGGCGACCTGGTGCCCGTGGGCACCACGTTGGTGACCCCTGGTGTACACTATATGTTTACAACTTCTATGTATTTCTATTGTTCATGTTCATGCAGTCATTGCATTTCTAGTCTAAACATGCATCCATGTTTTGCCAGGTGGGCTACCAGATCCGCTTCGAGACCACGCGGACCACCGCCACCAAGCTGATCTTCCTGACAGAGGGCCTGCTCCTCAGGCAGATCCAGCAGGAGAAGACGCTGGACCAGTACCAGGTGCTGATTGTGGACGAGGTGCACGAGCGACACCTGCACTGTGACTTCCTGCTGGGCGTCCTGCGTACCCTGCTGGCCGAGCGCCCCGACCTGCGCCTCCTCCTCATGTCGGCCACCATCAACATCAAGCTCTTCTCCGACTACTTTGGCGGCGCTCCTGTGCTGCAGGTGCCAGGCAGGCTCTTCCCCATACAGGTGGGCACACCACATGTTATCATGTCCTCTATTACCGTATATTTGTAATGACTAGTCTTATCACATGACCCGCTCAGGTGATCTATCAGCCCGTCCCACCGGAAGAGCAGCCGTCCCGCTCGGAAAAGATGGACCCTCGGCCTTACCTGCGCATCCTGCAGGGCATCGATCAGCGCTACCCGCCGGAGGAGCGCGGCGACCTGCTCGTTTTCCTCAGCGGCGTGGCCGAGATCGGCACCATCCAGGAGGCATGTCAGGTTTACGCCACGCACACGCGCCGCTGGATCGTGCTGCCACTGCACAGCACGCTTTCCCTGGCTCAGCAGGACAAGGTAGCGCTCGTGCAGCTTTGCAGCATCTCGGACCTATCGCCATTAAGCAGCGTTACACATTTGTCATGGCATTATTGGTAGGTGTTTGATATAGCGCCACCTGGTGTCAGGAAGTGCATCATCTCTACCAACATCGCAGAGACCTCAGTCACCATCGATGGAGTACGCTTTGTTGTGGACTCCGGTAAGCAAAATACACGTTAGTACATTAGTAGACTAATTCACTTGGGTTGTCTTTTTGGATATTAAGCTTTCATTATTAAATGTTAATATTAATTTAAAAAAACATTGAGTGTATTATTATTGTTATTAAATTATAAATATAATAATAGTAATTATTTGATAATAATATCACTTATATAGTAAAAGATATAGCTCAGCTATATAATTATAATAATAATAATTATTATTATTATTATAATAATTGCCTATCGAGTGCATTTGGATGTGTGAGTGTTATAAAATTTTTAATTAAAATTTAAAAAAGGCCTTTTTTATTTTATATATTTTTTGTAAAAAAAAATCTTATTTAATTTATTTAGTATTCATTTATGTATTTATTTTATTTATTTACGTATTTATTCTATTTATTTGATTGATTTACTTATTTATTATAAAATGCCTATTGATTAGGTGTATTATTATTAAAATGACCCTAACCTATATAAAAATCCTATATCAAGTGTTTTTGAATATTGCTCATAATAAATTGCCAGACAACAGTCATGATAATTGCGCTGTTTTCACTTTATTATTTATTATTATTGAAAAAATGAATAATTTGATGTCAGTTGTTGGCTAAAAAGTATTCCAAAATCCCAAAGATAATGGTAATAGTAATAACAATTATGATATTATACCATACTTGTGTAGTATTATTGCGTATATTGTCAGTACTAGTATTTAATTAACAAATATATCAAATCTGAATCCTAGATATGCAGTATTTATTATTATATTTATTCCAAAATGATTTATTCTTAATTGACTTCTTTATTGACTTCTTAATTAAACTTTTTCAAATGAAAATCCGTTTTTTTTTTTGTTTTTTTTCCCAGGCAAGGTGAAGGAGATGAGTTTTGACCCCAAGGCCAAAATGCAGCGCTTGCAGGAGTTCTGGATCAGCCGAGCAAGCTCGGAGCAGAGGAAAGGTCGCGCTGGCCGCACGGGCCCCGGGGTGTGCTACCGCCTCTACGCCGAGTCCGACTATGACGCCTTTGCTTCGTACCCCGTGCCCGAGATCCACCGGGTGGCGCTAGACTCGCTGGTCCTGCAGGTGTGTAGAGAGTACAACAGCGCTGTGATCGCACATCCTACTTGAGTCCACCGGTACGCTTTGTTCTCGCAGATGAAAAGCATGGGCCTCGGAGATCCGCTTTCTTTTGTCTTCATCGATCCTCCTCCCGCTGCCAGCATTCAGACCGCAATTACCTACCTCAAGGAGCAGGGGGCGCTGGACCACCACAGCGAGCTGACCTCTATTGGGAGTCTGCTGGCTCAACTGCCGGTCGACGTCGTCATCGGTATTCTGGAATATCAGGTTTATGGAGTGATCAATATCCTGGACACATGTGATGGAAACTCGAGTGTGTGTGTGTGTGTGTGTCCGTGTCCGTGTCCCTCAGGGAAGATGCTGGTGCTGGGCTCCTTGTTCAACCTGGTGGAGCCCGTGTTGACAGTGGCTGCCGCCCTCAGCGTCCAGTCGCCATTCCTGCGCAGCTCCCAGCACAACCCCGACTGCACCACCGCCCGCCAGCCCCTGCACTGCAACCAGGGAGACCCCTTCACGCTGCTCAACACCTTCAATGCCTGGGTGGAGGTATCCAGATAGCAATATAATATATAAATACACCTGCATAATCTAATTAGGTTAAAATAATTCAGGTAATAATGTTAGTTGTGAGATAATACTATAACAATGTGTTGCTATTGGGGTTGCAAAATACTGGCAATTTTCAAAAGTTGGAAGCTTTCCACAGAAAATGAAGGGAAATAGTTGTGAATGTAGAGGAATTGGTGGGAAAAACAGTCTAGAACTTCCTACAACAACAGCCGGACTATAAACAAACTGAGTTCTACTCTCGCTATGTGAGCCGCTGGTGTACCTAATGAAGCGACCTGTGTTTTAAACAGGTGAAGGGCGAGCGAGGCGGCGGTTCCAGAAAGTGGTGCCGGCGGCGAGGCCTGGAGGAGCAGCGTCTCTATGAGATGGTCAACTTGCGCCGACAATTCAAGGCAAGCCTGTGATGAGCTTAAAGCATTCTGATTGGCCGCCTTGTTTCATACCTTTGTACTAACCAGGAGCTGCTGAGGAGCCACGGCCTGCTGGAAGGTGACGACGATGGCAGCGGAGGCAGCACCTTGGAGGGCGGCGACCGCCAGCAGCGCCGCGAGCGTCTGACGGAGAGGCGGAAGCTTCATCAGATGAAGAGGGACCACGAGCAGCAGGAGGGCACCAAGCGGAAAGTCCTCCGTCTGGAAGAGGGTCAGGAAGGAGCGTTTTCCTCTGGATCCGACACGGACGAGGTGGGAAGAAGGAGAAGCAGGAAGAAGAACAAGGAGGAGTCCGGAGCGAACGTAGACATCCAGGTGAGGCAGGTTTTCATATAACTCTCGCCTCATAACCTCGCCTCATTTGTTTGAGTGCTGAAATGTGAACGTAAAAGATTCCACGTTTTTCCCGTGCGGCACACCACAGGAAGTGAAGTTCAAGCTACGTCACAACGTGTCGGAGCTTCAGGATGCCGTCAGCGCCAGTCAGGACCTGTCGTCCCGCCAACAAGCGCTCCTCAAGCTGCTGCTGTGTCGGGGGCTCTACCCGCAGCTGGCTCTGCCCGACGAGCACAACGCGACCCGCAAGGACACCGAGCAGGTCCCTACGCCCGGCCGCCATTTGAATTAACTTTTGAAGTTGTCTGCAACGGCGCTGTCTCGCATTTACACGCAGGTGTTCCATACCAAGAATAAGCAGGGAATCGTCATCCATCCCACCAGCGTGTTTGCCAGCGACCCCGAGGTGTTACACGTGCCTCAGGATGACGTCCGGGACGTGGGTAAGGAACACGTAAAAACTAAAATGGCAGAATTTTTTCTCCCTTTTTGCATGAGGGAAAGAAGCTGCTGAACAATGGTGCACTTCCTGATATACTGTAGTGTGTTGATCACATCGCCGCCTAGACTCAGTTTGGTATTCACTCCCCGCATAGTCGCAGATTTCTCTGCTTCGTTTGTAAATCATTTGTTTTTTTACACTAACTTGTGTCCAAACGTTGAAAGGATGCAACTTCGCCACTGTGATATTTTGTAAAGCAACACATGTCGATATGCTAACAAGTTATCTGTATTTCAAGAAAAAAATGCATCTCAGCTTTGTGATATAAGTTAAAAAGCTAACTTCACTCTTCTTTCTTTGTATACTGTATGTTCTTTTTGTAATATTATGACTTTATTCCTATAATTTTATAACTTTTTCCCCAACATAATTTTCCAAAAAGTACAACTTTATTTTGTTTTGTTTGTTCCTCATGAGGGCCGCACGGTTAGCATGTTGGCCAACACAGTAACAGTCTGGAGATCGGGAAGATCTGGGTTCGATTCTCCCTTGGGCATCTCTGTGTGGAGTTTGCATGTTCTCCCCGTGCGTGCGTGGGTTTTCTCCGGGTACTCCGGTTTCCTCCCACATCCAAAAACATGTAGGTTAGGTTAATTGGAGATTCTAAATTGTCCATAGGTATGAATGTGAGTGTGAATGGTTGTTTGTCTATATGTGCCCTGCCATTGGCTGGCCACCAGTCCAGGGTGTACCCCGCCTGTCGCCCCAAGTCAGCTGGGATAGGCTCCAGCATGCCCTGCGACCCTAAAGAGGAGAAGCGGTATAGAAAATGGATGGATGGATGGATGGATGTTCCTCATGATATTATGACATTAAAAAAGAGCGTTTTTTTAAATATTTCAATTCTGTGGTACTAAAATTGAATTATTTTTCCTCATAATATAAGTTTATTCTCGTAAAATTGCGACTGTTATCCTCGTATAAAGACAGCTGTTTTTTCCATTGTTGTTTTTAATTTTCCAACTATTTAAACTTTCTTCTTTTTTCTTCTTCTTTTCGTAATTATGACTTTAATCCCGTAATATTTTGACTTTATTCTCGTATCGTTATAATTTTCTCAGCAACCTAATTACGGTATGCAAAAATGACAACTTCATTTGTTGTTTTCTTTGTTTTTCATAATATTTCAACTTTTTTTCTAATAACAGTATATTTCTAATAACAATGTTAATATTTCAAGTTTATACGACTAAAATTGTTATTTTTACTCATAACATTACAACTTTATTCTCTTAAAATTCCAACTTTAGCTCAAGATTTCAACTTTTTTCTCTTAATGTTTAGACCTTATTCTTGTAAAATTACTGTTAATTTTTCCATTTTTGCTGCTGTTGTTTTTTTTTTAAGTTTTCTTGTTAAATGATATTTTTAGAATGTGCTGCCGGCCAATAAAAAAACAGCTGCTGGTTGCACGTTGGACACCACTGGTATACAGGATGACGTTGTAAAATAATCATATGCTTTAAATACTTAACTAAAACAAGTGCCTAATCATTGTGACGCATGCAGGACCAGACAGACGAGACAGCAGCAAACATCAGCTGCTGGCCTTCGTCACCTTGCTGGAGACCAACAGGCCCTACCTGTCCAACTGCGTGCGTGTTCCTGCGCTGCAGGTGAGTTCCATCAAGCCAGCAGGACAGCAAAGAGGAAGTCGAGCGTGTCGTGACGTCCAAGCCCCCCCCCCAGGCTCTGCTGCTGGTGGCCAACACGGTGGACAGCAATGCAGACTGCTCTCGGCTGGTGGTGGACGGCTGGCTGGAACTGCAGCTGAAGGAGCCAGAGGAGGCCCTCAAGGTGCTGTCCAACGCTCTCAGCCTCAGGACCGAGTGGGAGCGCCTCCTGCTGGCCCAGCTGGGGCAAAGTCCCACCGGCGTGTCCCGCAAAGCCACAGACAAGCTGAGCGAGCGTCTGGTCCGCTTCCTGCTGTACAACGAGGTAATGAGGCGGACTGGATGCTTCCTGTTTCAAAGACGCCGAGCTTTTTATGTTTGTCATCTTAAGATCAGCTACAGCCTGCAGAGGCTCTCAGCCCTCCAGACACAGAACCTGTACGTCGGACCTCAGCCTGAGTCAGACGCGTCTCTCGGCACCACGGCGAGCGTCACTCCGCTGTTTCTGGGCGCTGAAGCCAAGCCCGACCCCGTGAAGGGGGGCCTGCGCGTCACCAGCTTCTTCACCTACAACTGTCTAGCCGTGAGTGGACTGCTGACTCATCACATTGTCTTTACATTTAAGGCCCCGCCTCGACTTGCCTTGACATTCCAGTTGAAGATGATGACAGCTAAAAATGTTAAAATGGGACTTCAAACATCGCCTACAGCGCAGGGGGCCACTTTTAGGTCGAGGCTTGTTTTTTATTGTCCCTCTGTAAATTGTAAAAATAAAATGAATTCATTATTAATGAGATCAAAGCAAAGCTGTGGATGTGTTGAGATTGCTTAGCAGATATTGAGCTACCGTCATCCTGTAATTTGCATTTGTGCTTTTGCATTTCTGTCACAAACAAGACGGAGCCACCTGTGAGTGCTTTTAGATTTGGGGAGCGCAGCAGGACACGCTGCTTGTTGAGAAGAGTGATACGTGCTTTCATGTTAAGAGTCTTCAAGAGTGTCCAATAAGACAACCTAGAGGGGTTTGAATACCTGTTAAATGGCTAAGTTGGCAACACTGCTCCCTCCTGCAACCACCGGTACTTCTTATTCTCTGGCAGACCAGGTGCGTGTGAGGTGTGTTGCGAAGCAGAGTTACGATGCCATCTACTGCATTCACACACAGTCCCGTTATAATGTGTTTATGACCGAGCACCAAATATATTTGTGGTGATCCGCCACAAATAAACAAACGTGTGGGAAACAGCATGTTGGAAAAAGTTTGTGCCCCCTTGCTGTACAGTTAATACGATGGCCACAGTTTGACCCTCAAACAGATTATTTCTACTTGGTTCAGTGGTGTTAACAGTAAAGGGTGTATAAAAAGTTGGTAAAGTGTGATGCTGGTGTTTCCAGGACTCCAGAGACCTGTACAGCGAGTGCCTGCGGACCTTCTGGAACTGTCCCCACTGTGACCTCTACATGCCACTGACCCCTCTGGAGCGCATGCAGCATGAGACCACCTGCAGGCCAGCGGGGGAACAGCAGCAGGACGAAGGTGGGCAGCCTTTATTTTCTGATGTCTTCTGTCAGCGTCAGACATGCCAGGGGTGTCCAGTCTTTATCCAGTGAGGGACATATATATATATATATATATATATAAATATTTCTTTGAGTAAATTCTCTATTATTATTCCCAGAATATTTTGACTTTATTCTCATAATATTATAATTTTTTCCCCCAAGCCAATTTTGCAACTTTCTGTTGTTTATTTTTCATAATATCACGGCTTTAAAACAACAAACAACTATAATAACAATCAACTCTTTGCTACCAAAATGACGTTATTTTTCCTTAAAATATTGCAAGTTTATTCTCGTAAAATTGCAACTTTTTCCTCATATTTTGACTTCATTCTCATAAAACTACAGCTGTTTTTTTTCCCCCATTTCTGTTTAATATGTTTTTTTTTTCTTTCTTCTCATAAATTCTTGTAAAATTAACTTTATTCCCACAATATATTTATAATTTTTTTGTCGTTTTCTTGTTCAATTATATTTCGGGCCAATAAAAGAAACACCGGCAGGCAGCAAATAGCCTGCAGGCCTCACTTTGGACACCCCTGTCTTATGCAGATGTAAGATGTTCAGGATGGAAATACTCATGTCAAGCTTTTGGTGGATGTTTTTAAGGGGAAGATGGCAGAAAGCCAATCTCCTCCTCCTCCGCCCGCTCCAGCCTAAGCAGAGTTTACCACTGTGACGTCTGCAATGAAGACCTGAACCTCACGTCCACGGAGATCCTCAAGCACAAAAGGCAGCACATGTACTCTGCTAAGTAAACCACTCTTATTATTATTATTAACATTCATGGAATAAACCATTATTTTTGTCATTAACCTCACAATTCCCTCCTTCCATGGTTTGGAAAAAAGCGTAAAAATGGCAGCAGTGTGTAAAATATAGAGTGAGGGTTTAATAATGATACAAACCCACGATATGTAACACCTCAAAGCAGCACATTGGCACAAAGTCAGAAGTAAGACAGCACGGAAGATTAAAAATCTGCCTCAAGGAAAAAAACAAAAGAAAAACAAAACCAAAATAAAGAATAAATATCTCCATAAATAAATAAACAGGTCATATCTCATTAATTACTTTGAAACTCATAATCATCATAATAAATACGTACATTTGAAAATATGCACATTGGCAGAAATGAAAAGTAGTGAATACAGAGTTACTTGAAAATCAAAAAGGGATTGATTACTCAAATAAAAAGGCACATTTATTAAGATGTAAGAAGAATGGGGAGGGATGTGAAGGGGGGGCCTGGAACACCATCAATGGAGCGTAAGGAAGGAAGGAAGTAATAAACGTGTGCACGATGGCTTTACTGCTTTGGTCCATCTGCATCTTCAAGTCAGCGTGTGTGTGTGTGTGTGTGTGTGTGTGTGTGTGTGTGTGTGTGTGTGTTTTAGGAGCACGAGGATGGGGAATGGCAGTTTTAGATTCCTGGAACAACCTCGTTAGGAAGGCTGCTTGTGGTAGAGGTGGGGGGGGGGGACCGACTTCAGTTATAAGGTTCATTCATGCTTCCATCTTTAGCCTCGACTGCTTCATTGTTGTTATGATGCCATTCCGTGTCACGGAGTATTGCAGTTTGGCGGGAGAACTTTCCAGAGCCGCTGCAAAGGAGATGAAAGAGGAAAACGCGCGTTGGCTATTTTTACGTGAGCATCATCTGTGTTTGCTGTCTGCTGATTGGTCGACGGTATTGTTGCTTGTGTGTCAGAATGTAATTTATTATGCAGAAAGCGCTATTGTAACAGTACCGGAAGGAGGATTACATTTTTATTATATAATCCTGTGTTTCCCTACAGGACCGCAATCTATTTGTGGCAGTGGTGGGGATATGTAATTGTCAGATTTGCATAATAGGTTGTGGACATTTTTGTCATTTTAGCCGATTGTGAGTGCTTTTTGACGGGGCGGTGGCCCACAAGAGCACCCACTACTCGTTTAGAAGAGCAATACTCTGTTTCAAAAAATCTAGAGAGGTCCGATCACTCACTAAATACAGTTGTCCCTTGCTATATCGCGTTTTGAATATCGCTGCCTCACTATATCACTTTTTTTTTTTAATAATGAATAAATTAATAAAAATGTTTTGTGTTTGAGTATGGCCTATCATTAGTCCAAAAATATTGAAAGACAAGTTATGTGTAGTAATTGTGGTCTCTGGGCATCAGGAATGTTATGAGACATAACGTTACACTGCATGGAGATGGCTACTGAGTCAGCAGAGCCGAGCCGACATGCCATGGCATGAGACGGACATGCCGTGGCTGTGATCGAGTAAAAGAAAAAAAGTTTCTCCTCTCATTCCGTGTGGACGTGGTAAGTTTTTGGCTTCTTTGTCCGTCTTCCCCACTCCGTTTGGAACATTTTATTAAATTTAGAAGTGAATTGGAGAGGCTACCTAGTTAGCTCGATAGCTTGCTATGCTTGCCGCAGCCGCCCTTTGTCCATGCAGTGATCCCGTAGCCTGCGCAGTGTGATGTAAACAAAGAATAATAGGAGTGTAAAAGTGACTATAGGGGCGTTATTTCATGTCTACGGGGCTCTAATAATGTTAAAACCTGTATTTAGAAAGCCATAAACGGGTTTATGAAACTATTCAGTTTATTAATATTGAATCCTACTTTGCGTAAATTCACTTACCACGGTTGGATCTGGAACCAATTAACCGTGATAAACGATGAGTTACTATATAGCGACAAAGTCGCTAGGTTGGCAACAGTGATCCCTCCAGCTTGGTCTTATTCTCCGGCAGGTGTGTTATCATGTAGGTACGCTATGATGTTGTGTTGTTTGCGTAGCTAGCGCAGATATAACCGAACTGAACCGTACAGTAAATATACAATACCAGTCAAAAGTTTGGAGACACTTTCTCATTGAAAAGCATACGAAAATGTCTCCAAACTTTTGACTGGTCGTTTATTTGTTGTCTATAATGGTGGAGCCGGAGAAAAGTCTTGAATTTTGTTGTTGTTACGCTGCGGTAGAAGGATTCCGATATTTGCCGTAAAGACAGAAAATTGTCACGTAAGAATAGCCAGGAATGTTACGACTCAGCAAAATGTGAAGGGTGGCGGGAGGGAGCATTTCAATTTAAAGTAGCAGCTTTAAGTCTCTCTGGCTCTTAACTTCATGTTTCCCTGCGAGCGCACCGCCGCCACTATTTTGCTGTTTACCGGCCACTTAATTAGGCACGCCTGCACAGTGTAGCCAGAGCTGTATCAACATTTTCGCAAAGATGATAATGCTCACTTTTAAAGGTGAATATCTTTTGTATCGGATGTCGTTAGATTGCGCAGGCGTAGCTAATGTTGCGGCCCCTTGCTCTTGGTCACAGTAACACACGACAGTATTCGCTTAGCAACACTTTTCACCTTAGTTGACGTACAAAAATAATCTTTAAATACATTGTTCATTGCACTTTTCCTACATCCACAGATTAGTTAGTCGGGTTTGTTTGTCTTTGGGGGTGTTGATGAAAACATGTGAAGGTGTTAATTCTCCATTCCTTGAACTTCCCTACGGTTACAAAGCACCATCACGTCAAGTCTAGTGGTTGTCATTGCAACTTCCCTTACGGATAATTGTCCCGTTGCGTTTGGTGGAGACGTCGTCTCCGAGGCCGCTCTCTCGTCCCTCCTCTAGCTAGCGGACGTGTGGCGGGGCGGCGCGTGAGGTAAAGTTTGGAGGTAAAGGGTGATGTCTGCTCATCTGACCACGGATGACGCAGGCTAACACGAAACCGTTAACGTTTTCCCCTCCTGTGAGTGTGTGGTAGCGTGTGTCTGACATGTAGTAAAATAGACCAATTAAAATCACCTCAACAATCTCTTTTTTTGTCTTTTTCTTTCTAAACGGACATTTCAAACACACCATGGTTACCCACCCTCGTCCTTCGCATTAAGTCTCTGCTCGCTAACTCTACATTAGCGGGGAATCCGCAACGAAGGCTCCATGCGGCGCCGCAGAACCTGGTCCTGCAGCCTCCTCGGCGGGCGTGGACAAGTCCAGAAGGCCCCGGGTTGAAAAGAGAAAGAGCGGAATGCAGTTGGAAGGCTGTGGGGGCTTCGGAGGGTCTTCCAGGCTCCGCCCCTCTCAAAGAGAGCCCCCCCAGCCCGAGCCTGGTCTCATCGGACCGCTTTGTGCTTCCCCCCGCAGCAACCACACCTCTCGCCGCAGCGCAGGCAGGCGCGCAGAGGCAGGTAGCAGCACATGCAGGGCACAAAGAGCGACAGGGCCACGAGGGCCAACCAGCGGGCACAACAGAGGGGGTGCGGGTGGCCCCCCATGGAGTCATCGCACGAGCACGGCTCCCAGAACTCCCCCTCGGAGTCCGACATGCAGTGGTAGAGCAGGCTCTCTGCGCACCACACACAGGTCCACTGGCGCAGGCAGTGCAGGGCCGGGTCCGGGGCGTCCCTGCAGCGGCCCCGCCCGTTTTCCGAGGCGCTGAACACGGAGCGGCAGTACACGCAGCGGGACGAGCACGATGACGACGCCTGAGGACATGGGCTGTCATCATCGGGGGAGATGGCCCCGGGGTCTCCTCCGGACCCTCCTCCCCTTTTACGAGTCCGCGATCGAGGCGTTGCCAGGGAGGTGTGTATGCAGCAGGGCGAGGGGGAACCTTTGCCGGTCTCCTGGGGGGAGCCGGCCCCTGAGGACACGCCGGACACAGCGTTGGGGATGGACATGCAGGTAGGCGAGGATGAGGACAGACGCTGGGCGGCCTTGCTGTCCAAACTCACGGTGACGTCACAGCCCGCCGTCCCCACCCCGGACAGCTCTTTCTCAAAGCGGACCACGCACAGCTCTGACTTGTCCTGGTGACTCCCCCCGCTGCCCACCACCACGCCCCCGGTCAGCCCCCCGACCATAGTCCTGGTGGCCCCGGCTCGCCGATAGTCCTCATACCCTCTGGACCCCCACAGGTCCTTGCAGGGATCCACACTGCGTAGGTCCCCCTCTTCCAGCAAGGAGATGGTGGGTGAGAGGGGGGACAGAGGCGACGAGGTCGGGGGGCCCGCTGGAGGGGATGGTGGAGCAGGTGGGGGGGGCGGTGGCGCTGGGGGGTTCAACGCAGCGGTCATTTGCGAGAGCTGGTGCTGTCCCGGCCTGGTGTGGATCTGCAGAGATGGTGTAGAGTTACAGAGTCAGGAACAGAATGTCCCGCTGACGACGACTTTTATTTCACATCTCAAATTTCATCCAAGCAGAGGTCACTTTCATCTTAATTTGACTTGGTGCACAAGCGGACACAGGACTAGGGACTTCAATGTGGGAAGATTGACTTAAGACTGATCCCGACCCTAAGATCAGTTTCACCAAGCTCAGTTCACTACGGACCAAAATTTGTTTGTGCTTCTATGTATTGTCAAAAGCTGTGCATGCCACCAAAGTCACCATCTAAACTGTACCCCATTTTAGCACCATTCGTTAGGGTGCCAGCCAACCCTTCCAAAACTGACTGTGACCATTCAAGCATTGACGCACCTGAGCAGGCGTCTGCGTGCTCCCACCGGATCCGAAACTGAAGTCCTCCGTCCGCACGAAGCAGGTGGCAGATGACTCGCTGGTCACTATGGTGATGGGTTTGGGGAGCATCTCCTTCCTGCTGTTGGACGACGACTCACTTCCTGTATGGGACTGGCAGAGGCCGCAAATCAACATCATTAACTGATGATGACACAATCTCAGGAAGAAGACGACATCACAAGCGTACAATAGCTTGTTGTACTTGTGTACCCTTCACATATGACAGTTTGGGAACATGGCCGTACTTTTCTGGTGCCACGGCCCTGTGTTTGGGTACCCCAGTCTGCCGTCAGGGATGGACTCCTACTGTGTCATTGTACAAGATCCAAAACCCTGTCTCGTGGTTGCTGCCTTTGGTATATGGAATTCTTAAGTGTAGTTGTACCAGGATATGAACTGACTTGTTGGTTCTTGTTCCTTATAGAGTTTTTACAGTTTGGAAATGTACCCGTGCCTTTTTAGACATGGAACAAGTACAAAGAGTCCAGTATTTAGCCCTCTGAGGCACATTACAAAGACCATATCGTAAAAAAGAAGAAATTGACTCCTAGCGGTCCTCAGTTCCATTGTACAAGGTTCAGAACCCTGTCCCTGGGTTGCTATCTTTTGAATGTTTTACTTGTACTCCCTTGACATTTGACTTTTACATTTTTGGAACGTGTCTGTACCTTTTTGAGCGTAGAAAAGGTGCACATTTTTACTCTTGATGCCACATTAGTATAGTTGTGCCAGGATAGAATTTGATTCTTGTTGAACCTTTAAAGGGTACAATGGCAGTTTGGGAAGGTACCGGTGCCGGACCGGGAAGAGTCACCCTGGAGTCCAGTATTTATCCACACGAATAAAGATTACCGTAAAGTTCAGTAATTGACTCTGAGTGCTCCCCGGTTTCATTTAACCAGGTCCCAAACCCGGTCCCTGGATTGCTGGCTTTCAGTGTTCTATTTATATACCCTTGATATTTTACTTTTACAGCTTGGAAAACTACTGGTGTCTTTTAAAAAAGTACCAATGGTTATCTTGGAGTAGTGGGGCCCCCGGCCTGCCCTAAGGGATAGTCTCCTGGCACACCCCCGTTTCATTGTACAAGGTCCAAAACTGTGTCGCTGGATTGTTACCTTTTGTACACTTGACTCCTACACATTGGGAACATAGTTGTACCTTTTTGGACCTGGAAAAGGTAGTTACCTTATAGACCGAGAGACCGGGACAGAAACTGACCCCGAGGTTGAGTCACAAACAGGTGTACTCACAGCTTGGCCGTCATCTTCAGTGTCTGCCTCCTCTGGTGTGGATGACGAGGGAGAGTCGGAGCCTGAAAGACATCAGAGGGGACGTTTAGGCAGTCCCACTTGTTCTCCACAATAAATTTGCTTGCACACCTCGGTCCAGCTTGTCCAAGACGACTTGCAGACCCTTTTCGAAGGAGATGGCGTCGGCGGGACTCTGGAAGGTGAGGCCAAACTTGCGCTCATCCACTCGCCAGTGATGAAAGATGGGGTTGACCTTGTTGTAGACCAGCCCCCTCTGGACGGCGCACTCCAGCACCGGCTGGGGACACAATGAGACCGGCGTGCCGCACCGGGAGTGAGTTCACAAGTGGCGGTTGTATCGACATCCCCCCACCCCCCGACTAAATAAAATCACCCCGACATTTTCTTCCACTCACCGCCCGGTCTCGCAGCCGCTCCCCGCGTATGACGTGCTCTCTCCGCCCCCGGCCGTTGTTGCTCCGCCCCTTGCATATGACCACGTGACTGAGGCCGCCACCCCCGAGTGGCACCCAACCGCCGCTGGAGTCGTCACGTGTCATCACCACCGCGCGAACACGCACGCTGGCGCGGGAAGAAAGATGAAGAAAAAGGAGAATCACGTTAGCGTGCGTGAGGGGGTGGATCAACGTGCGTGGAAAAAAAACATCCTCGCTTTGTGTGAGGGGAAAAAAAGAGAAGAGATTAAACAGAAGAGGAGGAGGAGGAAGAATGAGCCTTTCCCACACATCAATGAACGCGCCCGTCCATTCGCGTGCACGTTTTGGCCAATGTGCACACTCAAACATCGCGATAGTTCCACCAGACGACGTCCCCCCCCCGCCCTCGCTAATTCTCTCTCTCCATCCCGCCCCATTAACACCAGCAGACATATATGTTGTTTTTTTTATGAATGGGACGGAACCAGGCGGGGTTCGACTCGACTGGCCTCACATGTGCACTCTTAAGCTACAATGACAAATAAAAGTAAATAAATATAATAATACAATCGGATGAAGAAGTGTGAGTGGGTGAGGATGAAGCAGGGAGGGATGATGGGGGGAGGGGGGTCCTGTGAGGGAAAAAAGGAAGGAGGAGGGCTGAAGAGGGAGGAAAAAAAATCACATTTCATTCATAAAGTTTGCCTTTAAAAAATCATAATGAAAGCCTGAGACACGTTGATAAAAATCACGACGACTCTCGTCTTGAATGGCGCGATGCTGCCCCCCACTTCCTCCTCCTCCCCGTCTCCTAACTCGCCATATTTTGTCTTTTTTGAACACATACATGCATTTGCCACAGCAGATAGTGGTCCACGTAGCTCATCTGCTGCCGCCGCTGCTGCGCTTTCATGACGTTTAATGTTATTAATGGAGCAGTCACGTGTTAGGAGGCTTTAACGTTGATGGTGATGGTGATGGTGCACCACTGGCTGCTCAGCGTCCATCACTGCTGGCGTGCATGTTAGTGATGATGGTGATGAGAAGGACAATAAAATGTCAGGACTTACTCGCCCTCCATGGCTGGCCGTTGCCCGCTGCTTGCAGCAGGAGCCCACCCCGGGCTCTCCTCGCGCTCTTGTCAGCCTCCTGTCAGCAAACACACGCCGATGTGGCTCACATTCTCCCCGCATCCGCGCTCCTCTCGCCCCGCTCTCTCCTCCTCTTCGTCTTCGTCGTCGTCTCAGTCCCCCCTCGCCCGACCCGGCCCTGCCCGGCTCGGCTCGGCCTGGCTCAGCCCACCTCGGTGTCGTCTCGGTGGATCAGGACAGGCTCGAGGTTGCAGCAGCCATTTTCCGCTGGCAGCATCCTCCCTCCCTCCATCCCTCCCCCCTCCCCTCCCCTCCCGCCGTCGTCACCCTCCTCCCTCGCCTCGCATCCTCTCTCTACCTGCGCTAATCATTGACAGGCTCGTACACGCGGCGCGACCATGTGATGGGAATGTAGTGTGCGTTGTCTGCATCATTTTAAGGGTTTTTCCCGCCTTCCTAGTGAGCATGTGACTGCTGCTGTCAAAAAGCATGAGGCTGGTTTCAGCACCATGGAGAGCAACCCGCACCCCCTCCCTTTAAACAAGTGCAGCAACAATGGGCCTTCATGCCGTTTCGCTTGCTTTATGGCACAGGTGTCAACTCAAGACATGGGGGCCGGATGTGGACCACTAAAGCCCGTAAATACACGCCAATCATGCACTTTATATCTTTCATCCTGTTTCATTCTAGTTTTGACAGAAAAATTCTACTGCAGCAAGTTATAAACCCATTTCTGGTTCCGCAATTCAAGCGATCCGTGTACGAACGCTCTCTTTCAAATGAATTTAAAACTTAATTTTGGTCGGTAAACATGAGACTCACTCGAGAACTACTTTAGGATACTGATGGTGTTGTCCATCAACAGGTTACTGTCAGCAGAATCACACCAAAACATCAGCTAATTCTACTGTCCGGTCTGCACGCAGCCACACACACACGCACACACACAGTCAGGGTCATGGTCATTGTTCGCAGGCTGTTGGAGGTTCTGCTCCTATGAAAGCGAGAGTTTTTATTACTAGTTATTTAATTATTGTATTTCGTGTTTTTATTAGTATTTTATACATCCTTCATGTGTTCTGTGTAGTTTCAGTGGCTTAAGTGTTCATTTAGTGTAAGCGCCAACATTAAGTGGAAAATGACATTTACCTGTATATGACTACAAGTGCCTTTGAATTAATCTTTTACTTTGTCACATTAAATTTGATAGCTCTATACAGTAAACACACCTGCGACCCCTGGTGGGCACTCAGCTGGACCCCCTGCAGTTTGCTTACCGGCCTAGGATCGGAGTAGACGACGCAGTGATCTACCTGCTGCACAGATCACTGCTACACCTGGAGGACAGCGGGAGCGCTGTGAGGGTCATGTTTTTTGACTTCTCCAGTGCCTTTAACACTATCCAGCCGTCACTGCTCAGAGTGAAGATGGAAAGTGTGGGAGTAGACCAACACCTGACTGCATGGGTTATAGACTACCTCACTAACAGACCACAGTATGTGAGGCTCCGTCACTGTGTGTCTGACATGGTGCTCTGCAGCACAGGTGCCCCTCAGGGTACGGTGCTCTCCCCTTTCCTCTTCACCCTCTACACCTCGGACTTCACACACAACTCCCCACAGTGTCACATCCAGAAGTTCTCCGATGACACAGCCATTGTTGGTTGTGTTTCGGAGGGGAACGATCTGGAATACAGGACGGTCATCAGGGACTTTGTCAGCTGGAGTGAGCTTAACCAGCTGCAACTCAACACCAGCAAGACAAAGGAGATGATCATTAACTTCCAGAGGAAAACATCCCACTTTACACCGGTGAACATCCAGGGAGCGGACATAGAGTTGGTAGACAGCTACAAATTCCTGGGTGTTCACCTTACCAACAAACTGGACTGGTCCGTCAACACCCACGCCCTCTACAAGAAGGGCCAGAGTCGCCTCCACCTGCTGAGGAGACTGAGGTCCTTTGGTGTGTGCAGGACTCTCTTACGGACCTTCTATGACTCTGTGGTGGCCTCAGCCATCTTCTACGCTGTGGGCTGCTGGAGAGGGGGCAGTACGGACAGGGACAGGAGCAGGATCAATAGACTGATCAGGCGAGCTAGCTCTGTCCTGGACGGTCTTTTGGACTCCGTGGAGGAAATGGGGGAGAGAAGGATGTTGGCTAAGCTGACATCCATCATGGACAACACCTCTCACCCGCTACATGACACTGTTGTTTCCCTGGGCAGCTCCTTCAGCAGCAGACTGTTACACCCACGGTGTAAGAAGGAGAGGTTCCGCAGGTCCTTCATACCGACCACTGTCAGGCTCTACAACACCTGAACCATTTTTTATTCACTATGTCTATGCATTGCATGCATTGTCAATGACTATGCATTCTTTACTTGTGTATCTTGCTTGCTGCTGTAGCAGATGAATTTCCCTGCTGTGGGATTAATAAAGTACTACTACTACTACTACATTTTTAATAGCAGCGAGAGGATAAATGAGAAAAAAGGCAAGGAAAAACGTTGCTGTCCAATGAAAGGTCTTTTTTTGACATTTTAAAACAAATTTATATTAAAAATCAAAAAAGAAACGTGGACATACAGGTTTTTGAATGAGCGCTGGCAATATGTTTTTTTTTTTTTTAAATCTAAAACCTCTCACCTACCTGCATGTAAGACTTGGGAGCAATGAAAAAGACCGCTGCCAAGCACTTCCAGCCTGAGCCACCAGATGGCAGTATCAACAGTCAGTTCTCGGCTCACACTGCAAGGCATGCAAGTGAGAAGACGACCAACAAGAAACATGCTCAAGTAAGGTCAAGTATGAAACAAGCAACACTGGAGTTCCTACCAGGTGTGCTTTTTTCCATCCTTTCTTTACATTCCCGTACTTAAATAGAGACGAGCATGTACTTCATTTTTACAATAAAACTGAAGTGTTCGGTTTAAAGACAAAGCAGAGGAATCACTATAGAAGCAAAATGTCATCAGAAGTTTATTTTTTTTTTCAATTTACACTATGAGGTCAAGCGTGGCTTACAAAGCATACAGGGATGGAGGGGCATTGGGGAAAACACAAAGTTTGGCTTTGTCGGTTGCTAAGATACCGAGAAGGGGCGACAATGTTTGCTGCACGTGTTAGTGGTGTTGTGCTCAAACGTTTTGCACCGTGGACTTCAGTCTAAACCACCAAGTGGACTGAACACAATGACATGTGGGCCACAAAAAGTCTTTGCCGGGATTTAAAAAAAAAAAAGTCAACAATGAGCAGAATGGGATGAATGGGAAACTGTGTGTGTTAGACGATCATTTCCAGCTGTCGTGCATACTCGATGACCTGCTGGGCGAGCTCCGTGGAGGGGATGTTGACCTCCTCCGTGCGCTGCTGCTGACTGCTGAAGGAGTAGCAGCTCTCTGCGTTCAAACTCCACCCCCGCTGCAGGCATCATTGACGAGTGTCAAGAGAAGAATACCGAAGAAGGAAGTTATGTGACGCAAGCACAATTAAAGTTTACGACTCCAGCGTCACCGTACATGTTATCAAAGTGAACAAGTGAACACGTTGCACTTTCTACAGACATACTGGAACTGACTGCTCCACTTGAAAAAGTCAAAATCAACGTACCTTCTTAGCGTAGTCTGTCATCTTTTTAGGGGAGGTGAAGAAAAGCACGCGTGTTGCCTCTGTGAACTGGATCTGCTCGTAGGCTTTCTCTATGCAGCCTGCGATCTCGTCCCTGCAGGTCAGAAAGTTGTCATCGCTGGACCTTTGTCAACCAGGGCCCGGTTGTTCAAAACACTGTCATTTTAACCACTGGTTAACCCCTCACCACCGGTTCGATTCTTAACCCGCCGTTAGCTAACAGACTGTTAAATATGCGTTGTTCTAAACATGGTTAGTGACGTTGTTAGTTAGTGGCACCGTCAAAGTTAACTGTGTGGTTGACGTCACTCGCCAGCACCAAAATACATCCCACAATTCCTCATTTTGTTGCCTCCGGTTTAGCGAAAAAATTGATAGCAAAACGATTTAACAAATTAAAAAAAGAAATTAAAAATATTTCAGTTAAACATATTATTCACGAAAGTAAGCAATATTTAACATACTGTAGTTTCCAGCTTTACAGCAAAATGAACGTCGGGCCCAATGACTAAGATAGAGATTGCAAGCTTAACACGGTTCAATAAAATAGTTTACTTTAAAATCTATGCAGTTAAAAGCGTGTTTTTCTGTCTTGCAAAGATAAGTAATTTGTCATGTGCTGACAAGCTGCAATGTACAGTAACGTGTGAAGTGATGCATAACCCAGACACCAGCAATGCACGTGAGGAGACATGACAGCAGGCCCTCGTGAAGGCAGCGTTCGCCGCCAACTCCATCTTGAGAGTTAACCACACTGTTAAAATATCACGGCGGCCCTTTGGATCCATAAAGTTTAACGTCAAATTAACAGCCGGTTAAAGTTAACCGAGTTTTGGACGGTGCCGTTAAAGTTAACAGTCGGTTAAGTCTCCTTAACCAGTGGTTTAGAGTTTTGAACAACCCGGCCCAGGCAATCAGTCGTGTTATGTTGCACATGTGAGTGCATCCGTTCATGTCTGGGATGCCTTCAGTCAACATGATGTTAGTGCACACAGCTTCCACATCAAGTTATTGTTGGCGTCCTTACCGTATTGTGTCGAGCAGGATGTCGATAAAAAAGGTGTAGCTCTCAGCGGGGATGTTGCCTTTGGCGAGGAACACTTTGTTGTAGCTTCCTTCCATTAAATACTGTCCAGGTCACGAGAGAAGAAGTCATCGGCAGGAAGGAGCAAACATATTTGAAGAAGAAATGAATGTTGTGACATTGCAGAAGCTTGGGGAATGTGTGAGCGTGTGTGACCTTCCTTTGGGCCAGGAAGTCTACAATGATGTGCTTTACCTGCTCTAAGGACACAGGATGCCTGATGTACACGTTGGTCTGAATGTCGCGTGCGCTCAGTCTTTCTAGCTCAGTGTGAAACTCAGACACGCGATTCTGTGAGAGCAGGAACAGGAGGTTGAGTCCCAGGATCTGGTGCATGTAGGCCGCTTCCGGCAGCTCATCCCTGGAGAAAGGCGACAGGGATTGGGATATGTACACGAAGCTCTGTAAGGCAAGCTCAAACGCTTAATCGTCAAACATTACTTGTAGTCAAAGTAGTAGCACTTCAGCTGGGCCATATATCTCTCAAAGGAGGGGATGTCCTTTTTGAGGATGCTCCACAAGGCTCCGATTTCAAGGACATCACCTAAAAAAAACATGATGTGATATTAATAACAATGACTTTACTTTACATATTCTGTATGTTACTGATATAAAAAAAAAAGAACTCACGAGCTAAAATAAGCTGCTGCTTTGTGAACGCAGAGCCACTTGTAGGCAGAAAGTTGAGCTCCAGTAACGATACCTGTGGTAAGAAATGGCAATATAAACATAATGCAAGTCTTATCTATTTGACACAATGCTAACCTGCTAGCTATTACCGCTGACGTATAAAAACTAAGGGAGGCAGTGACATTAATGAATGAACATAGTACATTAATCTCGTAAAATACATGCCTCGTTACAAAACAATGGAACGTAAAACCTGAGAGAATGTTTTGAGTGACAGTCGCTCATGTAAACAGTCTATTAGCAGCCGTTAGCTTTACTGTTTGTGGTCATGTGACAGGTGCTCATGAAAATAGTCTATTAGCAGCCGCTAGCTTTATCGTTTGTGGTCATTTATATGCGAACTCTCGTCTGGACTAAGAAATACACATTGATGACATTTTGAGGTGAGGATCACCCTTGAGACATGACTGTATTCATTTTCAAATGGAAAACACAGACAGCGTTGTTGTCGCTGGCTAACGTTAGCAAGCTTAGCTCCGCTAGCTAACAGAGCTAGCCAGATTGCAGCGGTTAAAAAGCAGGCGTTCCTGGTTCAATTCACAAAGACTAAAGCGACATTTAAGATGTGCGAGTCTACCTTAAGTTTACTTAGGAGTTCGCCGCATTTGTTCAGGTTCGGGTTCTTTTTGTTCCATTCCGCTTTCAGTGTCTCGTAGAGCCCCGCTGTCTCCCGCAACGCCATGGTGATTCTGCAAATTACAATACGACACCGGCCACCGTAATACGGCAAACGTCTGTCGTAAAACGGCAGCGTAACCAGGAAGTGTTTCCCCTTGGAGACGGGTCGAGATGGCGGCATTCGGAACAGACCGCTGGCAGAGCGGCTTACCAAATCATGACATTTTCAAGAAAATACGCGAAAAGCTAGATTCGGAGCCCAAAACAAATGAAAGAGCGGTTGCGAAAAACCTAACATTTAGTTTAGGCGGGGACTTTTTCGTGTGGGACGACGTGGACCGCGTGTTTTACACGACGAGCTTGCGACAGTTAAACACGACGGAGGATCACAGCGGCGGCTACCAGACGTTCCTGTGCATCAACCCGCCTCGCTTCCCTGTGTGCCAGCTGCTGCTGAGCCCCCTGCAGAACCACGTAGCCCTGGTGGGCCAGCGAGGCGTCTCGGTGCTGGAGCTCCCTCAGCGGTGGGGCAAGAGGTCAGAGTTCGAGGGCGGACGTAGCTGCGTCAACTGCAAGACCACCCCGCTGGCCGAGCGCTTCTTCACCAGCTCACCGTCTGTGAGTCTG
The DNA here is from genome assembly GCF_027744805.1 of Dunckerocampus dactyliophorus. Taxonomy (NCBI): domain Eukaryota; kingdom Metazoa; phylum Chordata; class Actinopteri; order Syngnathiformes; family Syngnathidae; genus Dunckerocampus; species Dunckerocampus dactyliophorus. Next base: position 3,603,586 of record NC_072830.1, read on the forward strand.
CGGCAGGCGGCCTGGTACCCGAGCGAGACCGAGGAGCCGCTGCTGGTCCTGCTCACATCAGACAACACAATTCGCTTTTACAACTTAACGTCCCCCCACTCTCCTGTCAAAGTGGTGCCTGTGTCCCAGTGTGATGACGACTGCAGTGTGCGCCCCCCTGCCCGCTCCTACGCAGCATCCCTTGGTGAAATAGCGGTGGGCTTTGACTTTGGCCCAGTCTCTGTTGCCAAAGAGAGGCCTTACCACCCTCTGTACATCCTCTATGAGAATGGGGAGACTTACCTGTGCTACACCAGCCAGATGAATGGCGTGAGCGTGAGCAAGCGTGTGGGCCCCCTCCCAATGTACCCCGCAGCGGAGGACAACTACGGCTACGATGCCTGCGCCATCCTCTGCCTGCCATGCGTGCCCAGCATCCTCGTCATCGCCACGGAGACGGGCACACTGTATCACTGCGTTGTGCTGGAGGAAGAGGACGAGACGCCAAAGTGGGCACCGGGCGGGGGTGCCGTGCCGGCCCTCTACGTGTTCGAGTGCGTAGAGCTGGAGCTCACCCTCAAGGTGGCCACGGCGGAGGACGACGAGCCCCAGGAGTTGGACTTCACCTGTCCCATCAGGCTGCACCGGGACCCCCTGTGTAAGCAGCGCTACCACTGCACCCACGAGGCAGGGGTGCACAGCGTGGGCCTCGTCTGGGTGAGCAAGCTGCAGACGTTTCTTCACGCCGGCGATGAGGACAAGGACAGTCTGCCGGAGTTGGCTGCGGAGAGGCGTTGCATCGTGGAGCACATCGTGTGCACGCGGCCCCTCCCCTCTACCCAGTCTGCTCCCATTCAAGGCTTCTTGATCTTGTCGGACTTGACCCTGGGGGCCACCATGATCTGCATCACCAGCACCTACGAGTGCATCCTCCTGCCCCTGCTCAGCGCCATACGCCCGCCCTCGCCTCCCCTGCTGTGCACGCAGTCCGGCCCACGCTCAGTTAGCTCGCCGCTGCGGGGGGTGGCAGGGAACTCCTTCGAGCAGCACATCCGCAACATCCTGGCCCGGAGCTCCACCAACCCCCTCCTGCTCAAAGCCGGAGATAAGGAGGTGTCGCCCTCGCCTCAGGAGTGCCTGCAGCTGCTGAGCCGGGCCACGCAGGTGTTCCACGAGGAGTACGTCTTGAAGCAAGACATCGCTCGTGACGAGCTGCAGAAGCGCGTCAAGCTGCTGCGAGACCAGAAGAACAAGCAGCTGGAGGAGATGGCGCTATACCGCCAGGAGAGGAAGAGCCTACGGGAGGCGGCCGAGAGGCTGGCGGACAAGTACGAGGACGCCAAATACCGTCAGGAGGCCACCATGGAGCGCGTGAAGAAACTCCTGGGCAGCACGCAGAGCGGACTGCCTGTCCTATCCAACAGCGAGAAGGACATGAGGAAGGAGCTGCAGGCCATGGGCGACCAGCTCAAGCACCTGGACATCTGCATCAAGCAGGTGAAGATGAAGATGGAGTACCAGAAGACGCAGGTGGACAAGGACGTGCCCACCGCCAGGACCACCATCTCGCTCAGCGCCCAGCAAAAGAAGGTGGTCCAGGACGTCCTGCGTGAGCAGGGACAGCAGATTGTGTCCATGATGAAGATGGTCAAGGAGATGTCCTGCCTCATCGCCATGAGGAGCTCCGACTTGTACTTGAGTCAGAAATGAAACTTTATACTTCCTGTCATATCCGAAACACGAAAAATTATTTTTGTTTGCATCTTCAATTAAAAATGAAGTAAAAATGAAGATTCTGTCTTTAATACTAGCAGTCCTTTCATTAATGTTTTACATTAATCAGGAAACAAATAGTAGGCATTCATGCTAATTATAAATACAAAAGTGACTTTTTAATGATGTTCTAAAAGTAAAATATTTCCCTAGAGCCTGGTAAGATCACTAAAAGTGAGAAAAATCGATCATCTCTCTCATTTGGCTCCACTTCGGGTTTTACCCTGGAAGCAGGTGCGTCTGTGTAGGCTCTCAGTCGTACAGGAGTTGTCCATCGAGGAAAAGGCTTCTTGAGACGTCATCTGTACTTCTGTGAAGAAGGTGTCGGACGTTTCGCTCCTCATCCGAAGAGCTTCTACCAGGGCCGAGCCAGAACAATAGATGCTAACGAGCCAGTATCAGAGTCGTTCATACCCAACTCAGGGAGCGACACTTCCCTTTTATCGGAGGTGTTAATAGCAGGAAAGGATTATACCACTACTCCGCCCAGGCTTAGTGTAAGGAACCAATAGGAGGAGGGTGTTGGCACACCAATTCCGCCCACTCTTACTGTATTTAAGGCCTAGGCTACCAGCACTTATTAGTTCGCTGACGAAGCTCTTCGGATGAGGAGCGAAACGTCCGACACCTTCTTCACAGAAGAACAAATGACGTCTCAAGAAGCCTTTTCCTCGCTGGAAGCAGGTGCTACAACAAGCCAGGATATATACTGCGCATGCGTATATCGTGACAGCCATCTTGGAAACATGGCTGTACCACTGATCTGTACTTCAAGAATCTGGCTAGGCCATTGGTCAATGACGTGAAGCCACGCGGCCGCCATATTACCACTCACAAGAAACACTTCTCGGACAATTACTTATGTCAGAACTTGTGCGTTGTTAAGTGTGTTGTTAGTTTGTTAGCCACTCACACTAAATGCAAGGTTAGTCTTCAGACTAACCTCGCACAACAGGTGTGCTTGAGCTTAGTCATAAGGACTCGGGTATGATAATTTTTAAAAATTCTGTCGATATCATACCATACCTGAGTCATAACGGCTTTACATAGGGGGCCGTGGGGGATATGTAAACAAACAACCGCGACTAGACTACTAAATAATTTGCGGTTGCTTGCAAATATAAAAAAAAAATACGTTTTTTTTTTTTACCCGAATTTAAAATGAACCCCCATATGGAGACAATGTTTATATATTATTACATATTATATTACATATTATTCCTGTGGTTTTTGTTAAAATATATTTCTATATCAGAAAAAAGGTTATTTCTATTTCATAACACAAACAAAACAAAAAATCTGCAAAATGTTAAATGATTTTAAAACTTGTCCAAAGTCACTCTCTTTTATTATTCATATTTTGTACAGACGAGAGCATAGTGAATTGTATGAAAGTAAGAAAAAAAAGTAAAGGATCATGACCATGGATTTTAGTGGAAAAAAGGGATGGGATATGCAGTTAAAATTAAAATCTCTTTCTAGAGCAGTAAAACTAGCATTGCTATAGGGGAGTGCTGAGCCAGGGTGCACAGTAGAATTTTGTCCCAAAGGCAATGAGAATTGGAAGGGGGAAAAGTACATTTAATATAGCCAAAAGAGAAAGAATGACGTATCAAATCGTTTTTAAGGGACGAAGGTTGCGTTACTTGAAGGAATGGGAGAATCTCCCCGCTTTTTAATTTAAAATATTGATGTTCTGCGAGCCTCTTCATCTGCATTGTACACTATGTACGCTGTACCAATGTAGTCTGCTACGTACGAGATGTGAGTAGTAAGATGGCCTCTCTGTGGCTTCAGCGGCTTGCACGGGCGCGTGCGACGTATGGTCTATCCAGATTCATTAAGTACAGGTCAGTGGGCTGCACCGACAGTCAATAACCAGGAGGCGGGTTGACAAATGCAATCAATAAGGTGTCCACAAAGCGGCAATGTAGCTAAACATTAGCATAACCACACCAAGCCTTATATCTCCCGCCAACACAGCTTGGTAACGTCTACGCCCACAGTATGTGTCCCATTTCCACTTGTTGCCCAGCACCGGATATCTAATTAGAGCCTTAAAGTTGACTCACGTATTTGCGACAATTACTGTAGGCATTTAGCGACAAACCACCACTTGTACCACAGTTGAAAAAACATTTTTTTTTACTGTTCACATACACTGTACTAATTGGACTATACCGGACTCAAATGTGGATGTCAGCTCTGCTCTCCAGTCTTTATAAGTCAATTTACGTTGATACTCCTTGAATTGCATTTTTTTCTATACATCAGTAGTGTTTTAGAGGTTACCTGGACACATTGTCTTATTTCAACACCAAAGTGTAAAACGATAGTTCATCAGGTGATTTTCATGCATGAATGAAGTAACATATTTACGTAACACAAAAATAACAAGCTAGAATCTTATTTTAAAGTAAAATCAGCAATAAGTTGGTTCCACTGTAAACAAATGAAGCCCCCTCAATCGACGTCACTGTCGCGGGGGTGGGGGGGCGTTTGTACCCAGATTGTCCCACTGCCGTTGCCGTAGAATTTCCGCTCAATATTTACTTCCGCATTCTTCTGGTAAACAGACGTAAGGACGTAACTGTCCCAGACTACAATGACAGGGAAGTGCGATCGTCATAAATGTTGCGTTGTCGGCTGCGTCAAGCAGCATAAAAGTTATTTTTTGCTGCCCGCCTCAGAGCCCCAGAAATCCAAGTGGCTGGACTTTATTTTCGGAGGCAACGTGCCGACAAAGCCTCGTAAAGTTTTGCGTGTGTGCGCCTACCACTTCACCGAGGACAGCTTTGTTAACCTGGGGCAATTTAAAGCACGCTTCGCTACACATCTTAAAATAAAGCCTGGAGCCCTGCCAACTGTCCGCCATCCTGCCGTAAGTTGAAAACTTTATTTTGACGTTGCTGTTAAAATGTGACTGTAGCTAACATAGCTATGCTAACATTAATTGTACGTTTTGTATGTGATATACAAGTCCAGTGTATATGTATTTAATTGTTTAAATATACTTTGCACATGTAACATTTACTTGGAAGTGTCAGAATAATCAGAATTTTATCTAACGAAGTGAATTTTTTTTTGTTTTTGCATTGCTTAAAGATGTTTTTCATCCATGCAGGCCAGCTTGTCCAGTTCATCATGTGATGTTGCATGCCAGACTGACCGACTGGAGAAGCATTCTGTGGGCACACAGCTATCCTTCAACACTCTTCAGGTATGTAAGCATTTCCCAAGAGTGAGCACAGAGTACTTTTACCACTGTGTAAAAGCCACAAATAGTTTGGCGCTACCTGTCCGCCCTTGTTCATAAACACATTTATACCGCACCTGGTCTGCCAGAGAATAAGAACACGCAGCAGGAGTGACCAGTGTTGTCAACTTAGTGACTTTTTCTCTATATTTAACAGGCATTCAGACCCCTCTCAATATGTGCAACAAGTAAAACTACTCCCTACTTTTGTCACAGCATTGACACAGTTGCTGTATCTGTTCCCTCGCTGAAAGTAATGCATTTGGACATAATAATCCTGCAATGAAGTTCATACTATTGTATTCTATTGATGCAGAGAAGAGCCATCCACTCTCATCCACAAGATGAAACAACACAAAGTGTATGATGGAGGTGTGTGCTGTGTGTCACGGTCCAAAGGCAGGGGTCTTTGGAGCAGCGGTGACCCCACTGCTGGATGTGCAGACACTTGGAGAGCCTCCTGACATCCAGCCTGTTCATGGATGTCCTTTGCGTTGGACTTATAGGACATCTTATCATGTCTAATGTGTTTGGGTGGGACATTTTTCTAAAATGTAGAGACAACATGCCTGGAAACGTGAAGTCAGATATTTGTGTTTTATCTATGGTAGATATGCTCTTGTTTATGCACCAACGTTTGCTTCCGAAGACGACAGCCCATTCATGAATGTTAAGCGTAATGGGCATGAGGACACCCTCAGGTCAGTTGAGAGACAAGACCAGCTCATTGAACCTGTCTTGATTTCAGTGTTGCTGTGTTTTTGTTGTTTTCACAGTAACATTCGTTTTGTTGTTCTCTACAGTGCACATGCTGTAATAAAAGTATTTTTGTATCATGTTCTAAATTGTGGACTCCAAAAAATATTTTGTACACCTGCATCGTTCTTGAGTGGCCACTTGGGGGCGGTGCAGCAGGCCAAACGTGCAAAAAATGATCGCTGGTCATTACGATAAATAAGACGAAGTTTTTTTTGTGAATCAAAAATTAATATATAGTCTGATATATTATAACAGTGTAATAACTCATGTAATTAAAACAAAAATGTAAATTATACGTCATACCTTTGCAATTAATAATTACTGTGTTTTTTGTTAAAGAAAATTCCAATATAAATTTAATTATTTTTTATTTAATTAAAAATTAAATTCGATTAAAATAATTACCAAACAAGCGAAAAAATGTGGTAAATAAAGCGTAAACAAATAAGATAATTAATTCATTAAAAAACTTAAGTACATTGTGATAATTTTCTATCTGCTCATTTCTCAACTTTGTTCAGTCCAATCTACATTTGTATTTTAATGGCCATCAGGGGGCGCTGCAGCGGACTGTCTAAGCCTTCTTTAGAGGTCCAAATAATAATAATACTTTTCTAAGTAAGTATTATTACCTTCGTTGGGCATAATTGTTGTATTAGATGGTGTACGTGTACCTAATATTTTGTCTGATCCAGTCAAGTCCACCAGAGGTCACTAACCTCACTTTTCCTGCATCTCAGGGAGGAATTCCCTGTGTGGACACCCACTCATTTAGGGAGACCCTGCTTTTGTTGAGCCTGCAGGGGAGTGGGTGTTGGGGTTCCCCCGGTGTTGGTCACATGTTTCAGTGTACGCTCAAGCTGAAATAACTGAGAGCGTGTTTACATGTCAAAAGTCGTGCTGTGTACGATCCCAAAGGAGGGGCGGTGCCAAAAAGGGGAAAAAAGGTAGAGTGTGTGGATGCTGTGAAGGAAACTTAACAGAGGCTCGGAAAAGAGATATTAATAACCCCGCAGGCCAGCCCTCCACATTCTTCACATGTGAGTCACTGCAGCAGCAGCCAGCAGATCGCTGCTGCTGCTTATTTGCTTCTCCTTCCACGGAGGAGTGGAACAAGGAGGAGGTGGCCACGCCTCCTCGGGAAAAGCTGGAAAAAGTAACGCAAACACGCTCACGGCTTAGTAGTGTACACACACACACTAAACACAGACCTGACTTTGTGTGTCTGATGGTGGAAAAAGACGCTGTGTGGACTCAGCCCGCTCCACCGTGACTGAGTCAGTGTTTGTCCGAGCCCGGCAGAGGAACACATGACCAGTATTCACGCGAGAGAGGGGTGAAAGGTCAGACGAGACACAGTCTACAGGTCACTTTATTGCTGTAATAGCGGGCTTGAGGACAGGCGGTGGCGCTGTGCACAGTAGTAGTATTGTCTGCTCTCCGCGGAGGCTTTGTTACAATCGTAGAAACAGAAGCAGACGTGGAAATAAAATCAAGTGTAAGGCGTGAAGCAGCATTGAGGGGATATGCTGATAAAAGTATGGAGTATGGCTGCTTTGTTATGATAAATACACTTTTGGACCTGCTCAGCAAAAGCAAGGACTATATACACTCATTGGACACTTCATTAGGTACACCAGTCCTTCTGGAGCAGGTCAGGATAAAGATTTTTCACTGTCCTCCATTAGAGTCACTATTATGTCATTCGTGGTACAGTTTGTCCATTCATTCATCAAAGAAATCACGCATTTGGAGAAACTAAACTAAATTAGTGGCCATTTAACACAAGCTGTGTTTGTCAGGACTGCATGTGTGTCGATTTACTAGTACTAGCTTAGCGCTGCGTCGGCCATGTTGGGCTGGAATGCATTGTATGTTGCTATGTAGTGTACCAAATGCAGTGTCCAGTGAGTTGTGTGAGAAACAACATGAGGGCACCAAAAGTGAGAAGGGATGTGTGATGCAACACTTTGGTCCAGGACGCTCCACCGTGCTAACCTCATGACTGCTGCAGAGGACCTCCTCAAACTATGTGGTGCATGGAGGAGAGCCAAGAGCAAACATACAAACAGTAGAAGAGTGAGAGGGCGGTGGTTCACGCGTCCGAGCCCGCCTGCCTGCGCTTGGAGGGCGGGACGAGGCGGCTAGGCAGCTCGGGGGGCAGGCCGTGACCCTCCAGCTTGACCTCGATCAGGTGGCTGGCCAAGGCGAACTCCTCCTCGTCCAGCATGCCGTCTCGGTCCACGTCCGACAGCTTCCAGATGCGACCCAGCACGGAGTTGGGCAGGCGGGAGCTGACCATCCAGTCCTTGGCCTTGGTGCCGCTCAGCTTGCCCTCGTTGGGAGCCAGGTTGTAGAAGATCTCGTCGTACTTGGGCTTGTCCTTGGTCACCACCCACATCTCCTCCTCCTCGCCGCCCTCACCCTCCTCCTCGCCGAAGGGGTCGCCTTCGCCGAAAGGGCCGGCCCGCGTGCCCAGGAAGGCCCCGCCTTGCACGCCGGGCTGCTCGCCTGCCTCCAGCTCCTCCTGGCGCAGGAGGGGCATCAGCTTGGCGATGTCCACCGACAGCAGCTCATCCAGGGCCGCCATCAGGCTGGGCTTTAGGGTTTTGAACTTGGTGAAGTCGTGTACCATCAGTTGTTCCTGAAGAACATCCACCACACTCACTGACATATACTGTAGGATGTTTCTATGTCCTTTATTTACCGACTGACTGACTATACTTTCCGTTCACCCATCAAACAGTCTAGTCTCTCTGTCCGTAAGGCCATTCGTCCAGCCAACTGTCCGTCCATCAGTCTAGCTGACATCCATTCATCTGTCCAACTATCCATCCATCAGTCTATCAATTCTTCCATCAAACCACTCATCTATCTGCCCATTTATCCATCCGACTGTCCATCCCTCTATCAGTGCATCCATTTGTTTATCTGTTCATTAATCCATTCGTCTATGCAGCTATCCATACATTTGTCCATCTGTCCATTGATCCATCTACCAGTCCATCTGACATTCATTTGTTTGTCCATCCATGCATGTGTCCATAAGTCTGTTCGTCTGTCTGTCCGGTCACCCTTCCATTCGTCTGCCCAACTATCCATCCATTCGTCTATCTATCTATCGATCCAGTCATTCATCCATCCATCTGTCCCTCCATCCATTCATCCATACAAATATCCACTGATGTGTCAATCTGTCCATTTATCCATTTGTCTGTCCAAGTATTCATCCATCAATGCATCTGTCCGTTATTCTGTCCATCCATCCATTTGTCTGTCTATCCATCTATGGGTCCATCTGTTTGTCCGTCCGGCCAACCATCCAACTGTCCATCCATCTTTCATTCATCCATCTCGCCCTTCAGCCATCCATTCATCCGTCCATCCATTCATTTTTCTGTCCGTCATACATCTGTCTTTCAAGTCATCTGTATGGGTCTATCCATTCATCCAATACTCTATCTGTGCATCCACTCTTCCATCATCTTTCTGTCCAGCCATCCATCCTTCTATTCTATTCATCCATCCACGCATCCTACCTGCATCTTGGCGCAGTCGGGGAAGTCGCCAGCAGAGATGTTGTGCTGCAGTTGTATTTTGGAGAAGATGACGGGCAGCTGGTAGATGAGGTTCTTCTTCTTGTTGTCCTTCCTGAAGACAGAGGGCATCTCCTGCTTCAGGTAGCTGATGATGTGAGCGTGCACCTGAAGACACAGAGAATTCCTGGGTGAAGCTCTTAATCATCAATTAGGGTCCAGTGAAGTCTCCTTATCTCGATGTTCCTCCCACACATTCCTCCCACGTACTTGGAGTAAGCTCCAAAAACAAACACCCACCCGGACCAGGCGTGCTCTCTTCACCAGGTCGTTGAGCTTGCGCAGAGCCGCGTTTCTCGGAAGGTTCTGGATGTCAGCGAACAGATCCTCCTCCTCCAGCTCGAACAGCTTGCGGTTGTCGGACACCATGAGCGGCTCGGACCAGAAGGAGCCGATGTAGACCCTCAGGACCTCCGGGGTACCGAACACTTTGCCCAGGGACCACATGAGGGCGCCGTAGACTCTCATGAGCTGCTGGGTGCCCACCATGTCGGCCTTGTTGAGGACCACCCGCAGTTTGTCCTCGTTGCCCTTCAGCGCCCCGATGGCCTCCGAGAACTCGTCGGAGATCTCCAGCTTGTGGGCGTCAAAGAGCAGGATGATGCGGTCCACGCGCTCTGCGAACCAACGCAACACGGCCGGGAAGTCGTAGCCTGGCGGGGGCAGAGGTGAGGGGTCAAACGTGTTCACAGGAAGTAGGACAAGGATAGCTTGAGTCAGGAGAGGAGAGGAGAGGGACAACTTAGACGTTACGATACTACTAAATTAAAAAGTAGGTTTTTAAAAATGTTAACTTTTTTATGTTATATTACAGTATATTATTCCATTAGAAGGTATACTGTAATCATTATACAAATAAAATGGGAGTAAGAAATTTGAAAATATTATTGAAACAATAATAAACAAATAAATAGTTATACATTTCCAAAGACGTTATGTTGATGATTAGATTATTAGTTACTTGTGGTAGAGAAATGTGCGGTAGAGTAATATGTGGTAGAGTAATGTGCGGTAGAGTAATGTGTGGTAGAGTAATGTGTAGTAGAGTAATGTGTGGTAGAGTAATGTGAGCTAGAGTAATATGTGGTAGAGAAATGTGTGGTAGAGTAATGTGTGGTAGAGTAATGTGCAGTAGAGTAATGTGCGTTATAGTAATGTGAGCTAGAGTAATGTGCGGTAGAGTAATGTGCGGTAGAGTAATGTGTGGTAGAGTAATGTGCGTTATAGTAATGTGAGCTAGAGTAATGTGCAGTAGAGTAATGTGTGGTAGAGTAATGGGTGTTATAGTAATGTGAGCTAGAGTAATGTGCGGTAGAGTAATGTGCGGTAGAGTAATGTGTGGTAGAGTAATGTGTGGTAGAGTAATGTGCGTTATAGTAATGTGAGCTAGAGTAATGTGCAGTAGAGTAATGTGCGGTAGAGTAATGTGTGGTAGAGTAATGTGCAGTAGAGTAATGTGTGGTAGAGTAATGTGTGGTAGAGTAATGTGCGGTAGAGTAATGTGTGGTAGAGTAATGTGCGGTAGAGTAATGTGTGGTAGAGTAATGTGTAGTAGAGTAATGTGTGGTAGAGTAATGTGAGCTAGAGTAATATGTGGTAGAGAAATGTGTGGTAGAGTAATGTGTGCTAGAGTAATGTGTGCTAGAGTAATGTGTGGTAATGTGCGCTAGAGTAATGTGCGTTATAGTAATGTGAGCTAGAGTAATGTGCAGTAGAGTAATGTGTGGTAGAGTAATGTGCAGTAGAGTAATGTGTGGTAGAGTAATGGGTGTTATAGTAATGTGAGCTTGAGTAATGTGCGGTAGAGTAATGTGAGCTAGAGTAATGTGCAGTAGAGTAATGTGCGGTAGAGTAATGTGTGGTAGAGTAATGTGAGCTAGAGTAATGTGCAGTAGAGTAATGTGCGGTAGAGTAATGTGTGGTAGAGTAATGTGCAGTAGAGTAATGTGTGGTAGAGTAATGTGTGGTAGAGTAATGTGCAGTAGAGTAATGTGTGGTAGAGTAATGTGTGGTAGAGTAATGTGTGGTAGAGTAATGTGTGGTAGAGTAATGTGCAGTAGAGTAATGTGTGGTAAAGTAATGTGTGGTAGAGTAATGTGCAGTAGAGTAATGTGTGGTAGAGTAATGTGTGGTAGAGTAATGTGCAGTAGAGTAATGTGTGGTAGAGTAATGTGTGGTAGTGTAGCGTGTAGTGTGTTACTTGTGTTACTTCCAGTGGGGATGAAAAAGGCAACGTTCGAAGCGTGACTAGAATGGTTTTGCAACATTTTGCTTCTGGCAAAGATGTTGCTGTGGTGAGTTAGCAGCCGTGTTAGCTAACGGGCATCGGCACACTCAGGGAAGGGGATTTGGGGGGGCCTCTCCTCACCTTTATAACCTTTCTCACCTCTGCTGACTCTCTGCTTGGCCCCTGACAGGATGCCGGGGGTGTCAATGATGCTGATGCTCTCCAGCACCTGATTGGACATCTGGGCACACTGGAACCTGCCCCAGCAAACACAAACATGGATGCTAATCAACTGCGACTGGAATGGAACGCGGCCCCCGCCCCAGCAGAGGTGGCCCATTGTGTCCCTGCTCTCATTGCTCCGCACTTCCTGAAGGAAAATGACAGCCGGTGCCAGAATCAAACAATACGGCGGCTAATGATGTGTGCCTTCCAACAACAAGACCTCTTCCTGTGGACCGCCGACTTAACGAGCCCACCGCTTCCCTGGGCAGGAAGTCAAAGACAAACACTTCTGCCGAGGGAGCGAGGGAGTCCCGGCATCGGGGTTTTCTTGTGGAAGGACCGCGCCTTGTGGAAGCTAGCTAGCTAACGCGTGACGTATCGACATCAGTGGAAAAACATGCTGGTGTAGCGCACAGGACGTCTATTGTGAGGAGTTCTCCTTCAGGTTCTTGTCTTGACACCCCCTTTTACCGCACCCCGTTCTCCTCAAATAAGGCGGATATTTGGCACGCAGAGTCCAAATTCCACAAAAAACTCACCTGTTGAGGAAGGTGTTTCCGAAAGGGTTGAGCTTACGGAAGGGCTTGTTGGGGTCCACGATGAGGGCGTTCCCGGGGATGACGCTCTCCACCTCGCCGTGCATGATGGCGGTGAAGCAGTCGGTGGTGGGCTCAGGTCCCACCCTGCTGCCGGGGATCTCCTGCTCCAGCAGATACCTGTCAGTCACACACAGGACTTACATTCCGCACTGATGAGCGACCCATGCGGCGTCAGGCGGGGGCGACTCACTTGATGAAGGTGGTCTTCCCGGTGGAGTACTGGCCCACCACCAGCACCATGGGCTTGTTGTCAAAGTCGGCGTCCTCCAGGCTGAGCGAGTGGAAGTCGTGGAAGCCGTAGAACTGCTCCAGGGGGAGCAGCTTCTTGCGGTACAGAGACTTGAGGCCTTCGGTGACGGTGCGGATGACCTCCGGCGCCTTCTTCACGTTCTTTCGCCCCCAGCGTGACATGTCGGTGCTGAAGATGCCTTTCCTGCTCCGGGTGCTTCCTGTTTTTCCTCTGTCGTCCTTTCAAGCCTCCTAGCGCTGAAAGGTGGACATGAGAAGGTCAGAAGACAATCACTAAATCCTGCAGGCAGCTGCAGATGTGGAATCTGGTGGGGAGTTCCTGAGCCCTCCAGGAGGCTGCCTCGCGTTGTCAGTGCATGCCTGGAAAAAGCTGCTGGAAAATTCTCAAACCAAACCCTGCGTGCGAGCGGGGCAGCAGTTTGGGACGGGAGTGTGAAGTGAGTAAGACATTCCTTTCATCCCCTCAGTGGAACAACCTCTGACTGCATTGTTCACGGCAGGAAAAAAGTGGCCCAAAAGACTCCAAGTTTGTACGAAAAACAGCAAAGATTCCACATTCTAATCATTTTCAGGAGGGGACAGAAATGCCCAGAGAAAAGAAACATCACAAGACCCGTGTGGGGAACGTCAAAATGGCGAAACTAAACGGAGACATCAGATGAAGAAATCCTCAAACTTCTAAGAGCAGCTGGGTGCGCCACATTTTCCTACTGTACACAAATGCAACACTTTACATAAGCAAAACTACCAGACGCTACAAGCTGGAATGTGAACAACAGCAAACAAGAAGAAAGTTTTTACCAGAGCAGACGTCGTCCTCTCGGAAAACCTTTTGACAAGATGAGAAGAAGGAGCTGCTGTGACTTGTACGGGTGTACCTGCGTCAGCCTATGGGAGCCCTCGGTCAGCAGATGAGTGTGGGGGGGCAGTTGGAGTGGGGGGTCGTTCCTTCTTCCTCTGAGGTTGATGTGGTTCACGTCTCTGCTCACTGCAAAGACCACTTTCCTCCTCCTCCTCCTTCCACGGACCTCCTCCTGCAGGGATGCCTGGCAACGCTGTGGGCAGCACAAAACACTCCAGGCAGCCATCAGCCAGTGGCAGGGGGCGGGGCCGCAAGCGGCAGCAAAAAAAATAAAATATCTCCAGCGAATGACTCCATCACACATTTTACACGAGGGCCTCACATGACCCCTAATGACAACTTCCTGTTTACTTTCACTGCTTGTGCTTTTTAAAGGCCACTAAAGTCACAATATTTACAGCGGGTCACTTCTTTTTACACTTTAAGGGCAATTACAGGTTAGAAATGGGCGCTTTTAGGGCGGATATGAACATTGGTTGACTTGTTTTTACACTGAAATGGCGACTATAAAGTGAGATGTGTTTTGTTTTCACACTCTACCATTAGCAGCGGCTTGCAATGAGCAAGATTCAAGGAAAAGTGCACTTTGTTTTGAATTTTGCACATCTTCCACAATCCTTAGGTGAGAACACACATCTTTCTCTTTTCTGTGCATTCTAAACATATAAAAACAGATAAAAAGAGGCAGCTAAGAATGCACGTATGGGGACACACCTATTCGGCCTGCTGAAAAAACCTCCAAAAAGCGCCAACAATGCCCCATTTGCATAATGTGACCTGCATATTAACCACGCTACAGCGACATTGTTATTATTATTGTTATTAACACTTTTATGCCCAGGAAGTACGTTACTGGAGTAGTGACACCTCGCCACACCACACTGGCTAGCTACTAGCCGGCTAACGACTAGCTAACACTCGCTCGCAATGCCTCAGGCCACTAGCGAAAGGGAACGCTACATATTGGAGCTGACTGCTGTTTTGTTTTTGCGTTTGGAAAAGTTAACGCTAGGTGCAGCATACCTTTCTATGTTGCTGTGTGTGAAATCAAGGCACTCAGGAAGGAAGTTCCGTTAATGCTTAGAATGACCAACATAGGGCAAAAATACTGTAAGTATTACATGTTATCATGAATGGGCCTGTTTCTACGTGCTCACAGCACGGATATAAAACCATAACACCTTGTTGGAGCTTTTTGCAGGTGTTTTAATTGCGGGCTTTCTAGGCGGAATAGGTGTGTCCTACTTCGTGCATGAATGAGCTGCCTCTTTTTGTCTGCTTTTATATCTTTAGAACAGAAAAGAGAAATGTTCATGTCTCACGTAAGGATTGTGGAGGATGGGCAACATTTTTCAAAAAGTGCACTTTTCCTCTAAGAATGAGGGTTTTTAGGTGGGAATATTAACTTTGCTTGACTTATTACACTTTAACGGCAATTAATACATTTATGAGTGTTTTTAGGTCAGGGTATGACTTTTTACACGTAAATGGTGATTATTAAGTCAGATACTGCGGCTTGCTTCTTTTCACACTTCAACAGCACTTTGCAGCTTCTTTTTGCACTTTAATGGCAAAGTTATGAATGACTTAGATCGGAATATCAACATTGGTTGGGTTCTTTTTACACTTTAACAGCAATGAATTACTGTCTTCAGGTTGGAATCTGAACAGTGCTTGACTTCTTTTTACACTTGAACGGCATTTAACAAGCTTATGAATGAGCGTTTTTTGGTCAGAATATTAATGGTTTGCTTCTTTTTACACTTTAATGGTAATTACTGTTTATGAATGAGTGTTTTTAGGTTAGGATATGAACATTGGTTGACTTCTTTTTGCGCTTCAATGACAATTAACAAGGTTATGCATTATTGTTTTTAGGCCGGAACAACAACATTGGAACACTTTTTTTCCGCCTTAAAAGCAGTGACGATTATCGAGTGAGATGCACGTTTTGTGTTCCCATTTTACTCATAACAGTGGTTCTTCTTTTCTTTTTACACCTTAATGGAGATGAAGCATTTGATATAGTGGTTTCAAGTCAGGATATCAACATTGGTTTGCTTCTTTTTACACTCTAAAGGCAATCACAGTTATAAAGTCAGATGTGGGTTTTGTGCAACTCACTTCTTTTCACACTTGAACAGCATTTACCAAGGTTGTGAATGAGGATTTCAAGGTTTGCCCTTTAACAGAAAAAAAGAACGAGTGTTTTTATGTTGTTAGCAGTGGTCCACTTCTTTTTACACTTCGACGTTCGACCCTGAATCTTGTCATCAGAGGCAGCGTGCGTTATCGTTTCTACACGCTACCATTACAACTTTTTATACACTTGAAGCGGTGAAGAAATGAGGACGAGGTCGGCGGCGATTCATAAAAGAAGCAAGGTTTAATTTACAGTTTTACTAAATGTACATTTGTTTTGTTTTAAAAAGTATCCTTATACACAATAAATACAATACAAAATTAATCTGTAATACTATACTTCAAATTCTCTTGCGGTCTTTTTGTACATTATTATTGTTCCTTTTCTTTTCTTTTCTTTTCCTTCTGCGTTTCCATGCTTGTGCTGCGTTGGACTTGTCCGCCAGGCTTAAATAATACAAACAAAACACACACACAAGGGAGGGAGGGGTCATGTAGTGATGAGCCTGACATGCCCCCTGCTGACCGAAAGCAATCATGACAGTTTGCAAAATAAAAACTGTTTGACTGTAACTGCTAAAAGATGGTCGCCGGAGGAGTTTTCATGTAATTATGGATGCTTCTGCACTTTCAGTTTTACACGCTTGTACTCTGCAGTGTCGGCATTTGAACACAATCCCTAGTTTGTGCGACAATGACTGACTGCTTTGCGGACGCTGAAACAGCATTTAAATGTGGAATGTGGTCAAAGGAGGAGGTCACATGACAAAAGGTGAACAAAGAGACACAAGCCGGCTGGACAAGACAACAAACATGACTGCTCAATTCCACAGACACACACGTCACATCTTGGCAGAGTAACAGTTCACAGTGCCAACCCCCCCCCCCCGGTCACCCCACTCCCACCCGCCTGCACAGAGCGTGTCTCTCGGGTGCCCCACCCCCCGTCAGTCCATTTCGGGGTTGGGGGGGGGCTGTTATCTGCTCTGAGTCTGCGGCACCAGGCTGCCATTGTGACCGCGGCCGCTGACCTGAGGGTGCTGGGCCAGCGAGGACGACGAGGAAGCGGTGGAGGACGAGGGCGGCCCCCCCGAGCGCGGGTTTTGGTGCGTCCGGCCGTTGCCGCCCTTGTGGTGGTGGCCGCGCAGCGCGGGCTCCTGTTGCAGGTTGAGGATGCTGTCGATGGCGCACTGCAGGTGCTCGTTGAGGGAGTCGTCGGGGGGGCTGCCGCTGGAGAAGCTGGCGTTGTCCATGTCGGGGGAGTCCGACTTGCAGCGCTTGGAGGGGAGCAACGAGTCCCGCGTGAACTCGGGGGAAGGGGGCCCGGGCGCATGCTGGTCCATTCGGAAGGTCCCAGCTTGCCGCTGTTTGTGTTTGCCGCTCGTCCTCTTGTACTTGGCGAAATCAACGTCCTGCTCCGAGCGTTCCTCCCCCCTGCCTTTCACGCCCTCCCTGTCCAGGTGATGCGGGAGGTGGTGGTGGTGCGAGCCTTTCAGGCCGCGGTTGAAGACCTCGTCCACGCCGTCCAAGCCCCGCACCGACCCCCCCACATGGCCCGAGCCCCCATCCCGGCCTCTCTTCTCCACCTTCACACTGGCTATGACTGTCCGCTCCGTGGGGGAGAGCTCGTGAGAGGCGGGGGACAGTGACGGCGTGGGGTAGGACACCGTGTCGTCCCCGCCGCCTGGGACGCCTGGCCTGACTCTGGGACTTACGTTTTCCCGGTAGGTTTTTCTGAGGGGGAGGCGGCAGGTGGTCTGCGAGGGTGCGGCGGTGGAGGCAGGGTTGTGTTTGACCCCGCCCACTTCGTGGTGATCCAAAGTGCCGTTCATTTGTGTGGAAGGCGTGGCGGGCGGGGCTCTCGGGGGCGGGTTGGACTGGGTGATCGCCGTGGCGACCGACGAGGGGGCAGTGGAGAAAACCGGCGACTGGGCTCTGATAACACTGGGGGGCGGCGTGGATACGGGGTGGGATTTGGGGGTCTCGGGGTGAGATGCGGACTGTGGGGTGTGCACGGGGTCTAAGGCTGTGTTGTGGACCACCTTGCTGAAGCCAGTCTGATCTTGTTTGATCTTCAGCTTCAAGCCGATCCTTCTGCGCGCCTCGTAGGTCTTGATGGGCGGCTTGCTGGTCCTCTGCGGCAGTGCATCGTCATCGTCGGCCATTTGGGACTTGGAGGAGGAAGAGGAGAACAACGATGATGATGATGAAGATGATGATGATGCTGCTGCTGCTGCTGCTGCTGCCGCAGGAGGGCGAGGGTAGGAGGAGCTCTGACCGACAGGTTCGGGCCCCGGCCTGCTCACCGCCGGCGGAGGAGGGGGGCAGCTGCTCGACCACGACACCGAGGCGCCGCCCCCCCCTTGCTTTATCACCAGTTTTGTTGGGGGGAAGGAGGCCATAGGAGGGGGGGTGGCCACATTGGCGACAGGAGCGGGGGCTGGTGATGGGGTCGGGCTCGGGGTCTGGGTCGGAGGTGGAGGTTTTGGAAAAGGAATGGAAGGAGCGGGAGGCGCGGGTTCTGGGGGCGGAGCAGGAGCCGGGGGCGGGGCCACAGCAGCTGGAGGCGGGGCCACGCTGGAGGTGGGCTCGGGTGGAGGTGACTTCTGTTGGGAAGAAGCTAAACTCTCCAACAGGCGCGCGTTTGCCACAAACTCCTCTGCAAACACAAACCGTGATTCATTAGTCTCCAAATCCAAACACATCATCAACTTAAGGGTGCGTTCAAACGCTCCTTTTTGGTCCGGTTAAAACAAACCCGAGTCTGTTTGCTCTGCTAGTGTGACAGATGCCAGCTGGTGAGGCCGTGCGACCGTACGTTGTGTACACCGCCTTAAGAGCCTTCAGAGCTTTCAGCTCATTGGCTGCCGTTGCTCTACTCAACTCTCAATCAGTGCTGATGTGTGATCGGCGGTTCAAGCCCAGTGTGTGCGGATGACCGCTGTTACACGAGTACACTCTGGTGGTCCACTAAACCCAAGACTGGACCACAGGACTTCACACGTTTGGCTTAACTGAGAGCATTGTTTGCTCTGCTGACAAAATACCAGACAGCACTAAAGTATCTTTTTACTATTTTGGGTCCAAGTGTGAACGCACCCTTAAAGGTGGAGCCATACCTGGTCTTTCTTTGGCCAGAATCCTGTCCTGGCTGATAGCGAGTTTTTCCTCCTGGATGAACATGCGGTCGATCATCACCATCTCCGCCGAGGGCCCGAGTCTCTGCTGTAGCGTCCAAAGGGCAAGCGACATCAATTCAGCACGACTTCCGGACGACAGGACGGCGGGATTGTGCTTTAGGGGACTCACCTTTGACTCGGTGAAGAGCAGGTGGCGATATTTATCCAGCATGGCTTGCGTCCTCTTCAGCAGCTGGCAGGAGACGTTCTCAAATTCATCATCCACTGTGCACAGGAGAATTGTTCACAATTGTGGTGAGGAGGGGTGTGTGTGTGTGTGTGTGTGTGTGTGTTTTTGCTACCTCTCTGGTAGTCTTGAGAGGAGTTGGCAGTTCCCTGGTAGAGATGGTAAGGCAGCAGTCTGTGCAGCGTGTCCTCAAACGAGTAGAAAGGAGCGCTGTAGTTGGGGTGAAGCACCGAGCCTTGATGTTTCCTCAGCTGCTCCAACATCCTGCAGAGGGGCGGCGGGGGGCAGGAGGGGGGCGAGAGAAGCGTTACACACCAAAATGCAGCGTGAAGAAAACCTGAGGTATACGTGGGTCACACACCTGGCTTCTTTGCTGGGCTCTGTGCTGAAAGGCATATTCATTGTTGTCTGCAAAGAGGAGGTCAGACAAGAAGTTAGCCATGCTGCCGCCAGGCAACTACTTCTTGTTTATACTTTTACCTGAGGTTGAAGTGGAGCGGGGGGCTGTGGAGCAGGCATTTGGGTGACGTTGGCGCCTAACACGTGTATCTGCATGCCGCCTTTGCCCAGAGTCACCCCCCCCACTGAGCTGATCACTCCGGGCTTTGGCTGAATCTGAGGAGGACGTAAGGAAAAGAGGTTAGCAATAAAATAAATGGTGTTATCGGGATTTGGCGTCCACATAAAAAGATGGCCCACCTGTGCAGGCTGAGTAAGGCTCGCAGGAGCGATAGTTTGATTCACCTTGGCTCCAGCTGGTCCCTGGACTCCTGAGACTACCTGTAAGTCACTTGAGGCTACATACAAGACAAAGTGTGAGCGAGGGCTTGAAGGCGGCATGTGCGCGGCGAGGGCATCGCCGAGGCTCACCTGTAGCAGCACTCGTGATGAGCACTGACGTGGGCTGCAGGGCCGGGGCCAGCTGAGCAGGTGTGATGGCGCTGGCCGATGAGGTGATCGCCGTTTTGTCCGCAGGCACATCTTGTTGGCCGCCAAACTGACTGTTGGCCGGAGGCAGGACCTGAACAGGCTGCTTGACCTGCAGCAGGATGCTCTGCTGGATCTTGAAGCACATCAGGACAACACGGCACTCAGTCTACATCTGGAAGGTTTGTGAAACTTCTTTTGCTCTCCTTCAACTTAACGTGTGATGCAGGTACCTGGTGAAGCTTCTCCAGCAACTGCTTCTGCTGCAGGGACGGCTGGCTGATGGCCGACAGCGTCTGGATCTGCGACCCCAACAGCTGCAGGTGCTGCTGCTGATCCGCCGTCAGGCTGTGGACGGGAAGCTGGGCTTTTAACACGGCGGAGGCCAAAGTGCTGACGGGAGGCGCGGCAAACTGGTGCTGAGCAGGCGGGGGCTTGGGCGACTGCGACACGGGGGGCTGCTCGGGCGGCTGGTAGGGCGCCGGCTGGGAGGCAGGCCGCGGCTGAGGCAGGAGCTGAACTTGGATCTGAGCCTGTTGGGGCTGGCCCGGAGCCACTTGGGGTTGCGGCGACTCGGCCACTTGGTTGTGGACTATGAAGAGTGGAGGGTGGGAGGAGGGTGTGCACGAGCGGGACGACGTTTGTGACGCCGGCTGAGGCTGCGAGGGAGGACGTGACTGCTGATGGTGCGGCGACTGGATCTGCTGGCTCAGGGTCAGTGGGGACTGGGAGGGTTGGGGGCTGTCGGACACCGGGGGCCCCGCCGTGTGGCTGGTCAGGACCGGCGTGGGGGACATGCTCTGGATCTTCAGGGGTTGCTGGTGCCCAGTGGAGGGTACCTGAGGACGTGGAAATCAACATTAAAACAAGCTAGTTTGGATCCAGTGATGACACAGGAAAACATGAAGACAAGGGGAAGACACGTGGTAGAGAACTACAGACTTGGGGGCTGGGCCACATGACTGTATCACTTCTACAGTGCTAAATTACACTCACTGTCCACAACATTAAGTACATCTGCAAGCCAATAAGATCCAATGCAAGAACAAAGAATCCAAACTGAACAGGACTGCCATCGCCTCATTTGCATAATTGGCCATAACACAAAACTCAGGTAAAACAGCCTTTTGGTGTAGGTCATTTGTGAGCTCATGTTTTTAAAGCTTATTTCACAACAGAACATGAAGTTACTGAATACCAAGCATGCCTTGCGGGCACTTCGTAAATAAGAGCTAAAGTACCGCCGATTATTAATCCAAAAATTACGCATAGTCAAAATAATTTTATGATTTTTTTTGCCTAAATTAAGCATTTTCAAGCATAAAAACAGCTGAATGCAGTAATAAACAAATATAAAGACAGAATACACATTTAAAGACGTTGTGATGTGCAGTATTCTACACTGGTCACTAGGTGTCAGTAATGTTTCATTGATGAGACAAAAGCCACTGCAGGAAGTACTGTACAGAAACTAGGAAGTAGAAACTCTCCCGATGCCAACATGTGTGAGTCTAGCTATGTCATATTTTCCTCTTAATATGTCTACTATATTGGGTAATAAGAGTGGAAAGGTGACTATAAGGGTGTTATTTCATGTCTAGAGGGCTCTAATAATGTTAAAACTCGTATTTAGAAAGTCATAAACAGGTTTTCTATGCCCTAAGTACGAAAATACTCTGTGGAAATTCACTCATCACGGTCAGGTCTGGAACTGATTAACCTCGATAAACGAGGGATTACTGTAATTTGATTGTGAGCAAAGCTGAGCGGATATTGCCAAATCTTAAAAAAAAATAACAGGTCACGTCAAATCCTTCTATGGCAGTACAAATTTAATCGTGGCAGGCCAGCACAAATAAATGATTGCATGGGAAACCCTGAGGTTTCTTTAGAGCAGAACAAGACAATGCGAAGTCGAATAATAATAATAATAATAATAATAATAATAATAATAATAATAATAATAATAAACAGTGTGATTTCATTAAAACATAAGTATCCAGCCCTGAAAAATCTATTTCACCATCTCAGTTCTAAGCAAGAAAATCGTGATTCGCATTTTTTGAAGAATTGTGCAGCCCTAAAACTGAACGTCAACACCTTTGTAAAGGAAGAATTTATGACGCGGTTGCTGTATCGGACGGCATCATGTTGTTGTACAGGTGAAGGTAATGTTGTGGTCGGTAACATAGTTTGTTACAGAACATTTACAGAAATAGTCTTCATTATGGCCCAGAACTAGATGTACATGTACGTGTGTACACACACACACACACACACACACACACACACACACACACACACACACGTGGATGAAAAAAACTAAACAAAGAGCAAACAAGTGGAAAAGCTGGAAAAGCCCAACGATTGCATCATCTCAAGAGATCAAAATGATCTTTTTAAGCCTTCAGCGTGATTGTAATGGTGGAGTACGGGAAGCTCTGACAACTTGTGGTTTGGGTCTCTTTCAGGGGTCTGACTCCAGGTTGTGAGGGACACTTGACTTGCTTTCACGCAGCTTGGGGATTGATTGATTGATTAGTCATTAACAATAATGAAGATGAGTTGGCCAAATTGGACTGTCGTTAGTAAAGAAATGTTGACATTTGACAAGGCTTTTATACTGTATTGTGATATATAATTTTAAAGCATCCAATTGTTGTAAAATTAAAGCCATTTGACAGATGAATTGATTCCAATCATGCTCTCACACACACCAAAGCATTGTTAGAAACACACAGAAGCTGCAAGCCGGTTAGTCTT
This sequence comes from Dunckerocampus dactyliophorus, assembly GCF_027744805.1. Lineage (NCBI taxonomy): Eukaryota > Metazoa > Chordata > Actinopteri > Syngnathiformes > Syngnathidae > Dunckerocampus > Dunckerocampus dactyliophorus. The sequence goes on from NC_072830.1 coordinate 3,626,309, forward strand.
TCTTTGCACAGCAGCGACATGGAAGCACACACTACAAAATACACACTAGTACCACAGCTAAGGGGAAAGGGAACTCCACTAAGGTTGTAGTGGCGACAGGAGCAGCGGCAGCAAGTGGGTGGGGCTTAACGTAGAGGGCGTTTCTACCTGCTTTACCGAGTGGGAGTGGCCAGGGGAGGGGCTCTGACCCACCAATGAGTCACTTAATAGGCTGTCATGGACAGCGGGGGCTGGAGTTGTGATGTCGGTGCTGCTGACGATTACAGATGCCGGGACCCCTACGGTGGGGGCGGAATGGTTCTCTGTTTGGTGGTGCTGCTCCCCCGGCTAATAGGAGCACGTTTAACATTTCAGGGTGAGGGAGGAGAGAAGGAAGGGGGTTGGATGAAAAGGGGGGGGGAGTAGAATGGTGAGCCAGAGAGGTCAAACCAGGATGTACCACTCTGCCACAATGTTAACGCTACACATTTTAGCAGAGCACGCAAAGATGACAACACTGACCTGCTGCAAGAACATCTGCAGAGACTCCTGGCTCAGGATCATGCTGGAGCCCTGGTTGGTGAACAGAAGCCTCCCAGGACTGTGCTGAGCCTGCGGGGGGACCAGCCCGACTGCCGTCACTGGCGAAGACGTGGACATGGACGGAGTGGAGGAAGCCACTGTGGTGACCACACAGGGAGCCTGCTGCATGGCAAGGATGGAGGACTGCGCCACATGCTGCTGGGCAGGCTGAGCGGCCTGGTCTGTGGCGCTTCCCAGCACCGTCACACACTCCCCGGGCTGTCCTTGAACCATGGTGGCCGCCATGGTGGCTGCGCCGCTGCTGCTGCTGCTACTGCTGCTGCTGCTGCTGCTGCTGCTGGGGACACCGCCCGGCTGGGTTTGCAGGGCTGGCTGAAGGCTGACTGCAGGACTCAAGCCCTCCACCTGGCCCAGCATAGTCAGGGAGTTCTGAATGGGCATTCCCTGTATGACTGTCGGGGCATGTCCTGAGACTGTGTGGGTCTGGCCTGTCTGAGCCAAAGACACGGGCATCTGAAAGAGGGTGGGCGTGCCCATCTGGCCAGGTTGGAGCTGAATGGGCCCGGACAGGATGTGGGCGGCCCCAGGATGACCCTGGGACGTCAACACTTGACCCAGGTTGATGTTCTGATTTGCAGTTAAAATCTGGTTTGCAATGAGCTGCCCACCAGGACCCTGACTTGTGATGATGTGTCCCCCGGGGTGTTGGGTCAGGATCTGCCCACCTGCCTGCAACTGTGGCAGGAGGAACTGGTGGTTCTGACCTTGTAGAACCGTCTGAGAGGGAATAACGATGCTGCCTGATTGGTTTAACAAGTGGACACTGAGGGGTTTGCCAGACGGTTGCGCGGCTTGCTGCTTGAACAGGGTTTGCTGGAACTGAGGGGTTTGTGTCGTTTGAGTGCTGAGTACAACATTTGAGCCTGGTTTTCCAGTCAGGAAAGTTACATTCTGAGCCGCAGAAACTGGAATTTGCTGCAGCCCAAGAGCCTTGGTGGCATCGTTTTGCAGGTTTTGGGGTGGCGGCTGTGGCTGTTGCTGTTGCTGCTGTTGCTGTTGTTGTGGTTGCTGCTGCTTGAAGAGTTTGGGCTGGATGGCTCCCCCCTGAGGGGGTTTAGGCTGAATGGGTGTTGGTGTGCGCTGAATAATCACATTCTGCATGATCTGGCCTTGGGTTTGAGATTGGGCTGCAATTCCTGAACTCAGGGGGGTCCCTCCAAAGCCCACAAGTCCAGCAGGAGCGGTCATGGTGCCGCTACTGTTCGTACTACTAACGACTGCAGCCGGTCCATTTAAAGCTGGAGATCCCAAAGTGGTTTTGTTGCTTTGGATGAGAAGTCCACCGCCTGAAGCCCCGAGCCCCGTCTGAGTAGGAGCCCCCGATACCTCTGGCCCAGACTGATGCAGCTGGTAGCCGCCCATGGCTTTGGCCAAGATGGGCTGCCCAGACTGATTGATAGTCATGACTGTGGGCTGACCCACAACCTGAATCTGTCCGATCCCCAAATGTCCAGACTGACTCCCGTTGGGAAGCGTTTGAAGACTTGAAATTGGTTGAAGTGTCACATTTCCGAGGCCCACCGGCTGCATAAAGGGCTGAACGCTGATGGCCTTGTTCATGACCTGTGGTTGGAGCTGGAGGCCTTGCTGAGCCAGCACGGACCCCAACATGTCGGCCGTGGCGTTTGGGGGCGTCGCAGTGGCACTCGGGGCCGACCCGGGAAAGATTGCCGCTGCCCCCCCGACGCCAATGCCTACACCGACGGCGGCACCCCCGGCTCCCGAGAGGCTGGCGTCGGGCAGCGTCTGGACCACCTGCGTGAGGCCTGGGATTCCAAAGGAGCCCAGGTCCAGCTCGGCCTCGGCTTCTTGTAAACTCTGCTCTGTGATGTTGGCCTCGGCCAAGCTCTGCTGGAGGATGTCGCACGGCTCGTGGTTTGCCCCGATGCCGTTGCTGCCGCCTTCCCCGTCAGGGGATCCTCCCAGGATGTCATCATCCTCCAGGAAGTCCAGGTCAACACTGACTCTAGGCAGGCCTGCAGCCTCATTGGCCGAGAGCTGGACTGTCGGCTGGACCTCTGGAACATGGCCCTGGAAGGGAAAGTTAAAAGATATCAGAAGAGGGGAGTTAAAAAAAAAAAAAAAAAAATTAAAATATACAGGGCGAGAGTCAGCAACTATTGTGATGAATGGCATCCTTAGCTTTCACGCTCAGATGTCCAAGTATGCCCACTTTTAACATGTTCTAATAATTAAAGTCGTCACAACTGTTGTTATTGTTGGACAATAACCTTGTTGGCATACTCAATACGCAAATCTTAATGCACACATGAAAACCCCACAAACATCACAGCAAAAATCAAAGCTTGTAGGTGTTAGTGGAAGGGGGAGGGAGGGGGGCAAGGTATCTGGACATGCATGCTCCACAGACAGATAGAAAACAGGGGGGAAGGGCATTGGGGGATTTTACTCACCCCGGTGGTAGAGAAGAACGAGCTGGAGGGGTCACCCGAACCATCCAAAAGGTCGTCAGTGTCCAACTACAGACACACCCACCCAGGACAGGACAGACAGAACCCCCGAGGACCCCCAAAACCAGCAGACAAAAGCCACCAGTACAGGGAAACAGAACATCGGAGGAGGAGGAGGGAGGTGGGGGTGGGCCAGGAAAAGGACAAACATAGAAAAGAGAACCAAGATCATAAGGAACCAGCCAAAAGATTAGGGAAAGAGAGGCAAAACAATGGGATTTGCAAGACTCGGGAGGCGTTAGTGTCTCATTTGGTGAGTAGCCCCAAATACAAACAAGGGAAAGGACAGGAAACCATAAATAGTGCATTCGAAAAGCAAACAGTCACAAAAGAGTAAGCAAAAAGAGAGGCAGCTGCAGGGCGCATCAAAGTATAGCCTGGCCTGAGCTGACTTACCCTGACCTGGAGTAAATGCTCCATTTACTGTGGCTTTTCCACTGCACGGTGCCGGCTTGGCTCACACACATTTACTTCTCCCCTGGTGGCCACGTTAAGGAGCTGCATTTTATCCAAGAGGAGACTGAGGGCAGCCAAGGGGAGACGGTGGCGCCTTCAGAGCTAAGACGCAGCAGCGGGGGAAGCCAACAGGAACGTGTGTTTATTTACTGGGATTGCTGTGTGGAGCCAAGTAGCTACCATGTGGTGGAAAAAGGGTAGAAGACTACAACGATGCCTGAGAAGGCCTCACAGGAGGCGACACCAAAGGAAATGCAAAAAGCCAAGTTGCGCTTGTTTAATTTCCAAGTCTACCAAAAGCTTGCCTCGTCACCGACAACATCGGATGACGGCTTCATCAATTCGTTGTTGTACTCACATGGGTCTCAGATCCATGAAGAAAGTCATTTAGAGCTTCTGGGTCACTGTGGGTGGAGGAAAATAAACAAACTGTGAGATATGTCCGAGTTATAGTCGCATCCAAACTGTCATCCGTGACTTACCAAATCACATCTAGAAGGCACCTGCCGTCTTCATCATCCATGACAACTGGCAAGGACGACAATGACAAAGATGAGTCCCGCTCCATCCCATCGTTCACTTATTAGCCATTATTATTTTCATAGCCTGGCGTGGCTTAACAGAGGGTCATAGGCAATGCATTACCAATTTACCACTGGGGGTAAAGGAAAACCAAGAGCTGTTCATTAGCGCCACAATTAAATACAACCTTTTACACAGGCATTAACTGAATCTGGCTACACTTGAAATGTTGGCAAGGGAAATAAACTAATGACACAATAACTGAAAAAACTCATTTTGCTGGCCCCTATACTGTACAGTATATTGCAGTGTGCAAGCGTGTCTGTTTTTCTCGTTCACTCTGTGCACTGGTTTCAGCACCTTGCCGCGTTTGTGCCTTAAAACAACAGCATGAACAGAGTGAGCACCGTCGTCAGCCATACAGTCTCTTTGTCTCGGTGGGTGGAGGCTGGTAGCATACAAACAGAGTGCAGAAGACTGTAACGTAGTAGAAATTCAATTAGTAGATTGCAATATATTGCCATGTATTTTTTATATTTTTTTCCATTGTACTTTTTAAAAAGTAATGCTAAAATCTCAACCCGTCTCGTAGATGCAATCTCGTATATTGTATCGAGCGCCTCGTGACACCCCTAGATAGCCATCACGCTTGTGCATGGAATTTTTCTTTAAATGCTAAAAAAATAAAGTTTGATATTTAAAGACAAATCTTACGTTATCAGTGCCAACATTTCAGCTTGTTCTCGTTACATTATGCATTTTCGCTCTATTTTTCCTTGTGATGTATTTCATTTCTACACTGTACCACTGGTCTGCAAATGATCCTCAGGCAGCACTTTGGGTACCACTGGTTTGCTGTACATATTTCAACAGGAAGATGAAGTGTGCCACCTTCTTAGCACTATTGCTAGTCAAAGGCTGGGCTGCACGCTTGCGGGGGTAATGCACGCTCTCCAGGGTTGTGGAGGTGCCTTGCATGTCCGGACCTCTGCGCTCATCACCGCTTGTATTTGATTACTGAGTAAATTCATGACGCAACAAACACTTCCTGTTCTTCACTTTCAATGCGTACCGCGTGGGAATCAGGAGCGCAGCTACAATGCATACTGCCACCTCAGAGGTATCGCCAAAGCCATTTATGGTGGACCAAGTGTACTGGTTGCGGGCCACCGCAAATAGATAAATGTATGGGAAAAACTGTAATATGACAAGAATACATGTGTCAGTGTAAAAACAAACAGTCCCATTGTCTCTCTAGACAACTGCCATACATCATTAAGTGGGAAAAATCCCTAAATATTTGTTTACAAACACTTTTACTTCGATGCACAACAAAAGTGTTTATGGCGCACTTACTTCTTTCTCAGGATCCCGACAAACAGATATTTCAACTTTATCCCCATAATTCTACAACGTCGCATTTGTTATTAGTTGTTTCAGCGTCATTTTACATGTTCGGCAGGTGAAACTGGACTACTCCTAAGTGGAGCTGCACAATTCTGCCAAGAAAGTGAATTTTCTTGCTTAGAATTTACTCTTTGGTACGATTTTTTCCCCTCACACACCATGCTCAGCGCCCTGTGCTTATGTCCTACAGATATCACAGGTTTTTAAAAACTGTTATTAGCATTATTATTAGGGTTGTCCGATAACATCGGCCACCGATAATTATCAGCCCGATATTGACATAAAAATGTGATATCGGCCAACATCGGTATCGTTTTTTTTTCCCCCTACATTGAAAGCCGATAGAGAGTCTTTACCATCAACATCGCAGAATTGCAACATCAACAACATTGAAACATGTAGTTAATACTGTGCCGCTCACAAACAAGCCTGGGAGGAAGAATTAACTATTTATTTAGCAAGCAGAGTAATGACAGAGCTCACAACAAACTTACCAGCTCCATAGAAATCACGGGGGTTATCATTCCACATATCATTCTTACTAACGGTGTTTTTAAAGAAAGAGATAAAGAAAAACATCACACAGTAACGTAATAGGGAGATAACAACAGACAAGACACTACCAACAAATAATGCTGAATAATCAACTGTATGTGCGCCCTAAACGTGTAACTTAGTAGCCATTTACAACAACAGTACAGCAAAGCACGCTGGGAAACAGGAAGTGCTGTTGTCAAAACCATACGCGTAGACACAGCATCGAGCGCTGAGCCTTACGTCAACGTCGCCGCCATATTGGATGTGGCAAGGCTGCGCTGTAAGTGAATGCAAATAAATGTACTTACTTTTAGAAAGTGCCTTTCTACACAGAAATTTAAGTTAACGCCTCTCGATTATACATTCACACACGCAATGACATGCTTGGGAAACAGTTCTGCACCAAAAACAATGTATTTGATCTACCTTTACCCTTTTAAGTAAAAATATATTTAATCTGTCCAAAAATAACCTAAATCAAGGCACAAGAAACACAAATGTATTCTTACATAAAATATGTAATCCATTAATTATCCACTCAAAGATGGGTGGAGTAGCCAACAAAACAATTGTACTCATTTAAGAGTATTGTTACTTTTACAACAATTTTACTCAAGAAAAAGATATGTGATGTTACACATCTCGGTATCGGTTGATGTCGGAATCGGAAATTGAGAGTTGGACAATATCGGCATACCGGTAATCAGCAAAAAAGCCTAAATCGGACACCCTAATTATTATTATTAGACTCTGCATTGTCTTGTTCTACTTTAAGTATCTGCCGTTGTTCATAGCCCCGGAAGGACCGTTGACTTCCTTAATCGAAATTAACAGAAAGACTGAAAATAATTTGCCAAGTCAAAAAATGGCATTCTTGTTCAGTCGACAGAACATTCATGCACGTAAAAAATTACAGTCAATTAATTAACGCTATCGCTGACAAATGCTGTCAGCAGTTGTAACCAAGTGGAGCCAACTCGCCCTGGCCAGCAAGGCTCGTTGGCGGAGAGGGGTTGGAGAGAGGGGAGTAACTGTTGGCTCTGCGAGTGAAACTTTTAAAAATCAACATCATCGAGAAAGTAGACTTAGATTGCGATTCTTTGGGAGTTTTTGTGCAGCCCTGACTGCTATGTCAGAAAGTCAGAGTGATGATAACCTAAGTGTACATTAAAAAACTGTTAGTTTACACTTGACATAAGCGTTTACCATTGTAGCACTAAAAAAAGCATCTTCAACGCGATGTGTTTGTCTTATGTGAAGCTCCATGGAGGCAAAGTTTGCAGCACGTCATCCAAGCAGTGGAAGGTGAAAGACAAACTGAAAACGCGCGGTTTTCACGCAACCTGGGGGAGGTTTTAACTGCGGTCTCTCCGTGGCGCCTTAGGACGTCTCTGGCAGTGAGCACACACAAACACCTTAAGACGGCCACACAAGACACAGTGGCGGCGGGGTGACAACGTTTGCACACTCGCCGCTCTACAAAGGCAGCGGATCGTAGCCATTAGCAGCGCCACTGCGCATTATATGAATGGAGACGCTACATGCTAGCTAGCGTTTCCCCCAAACAGCTACACCTACCAAACAACACTATCCGCCTTGTTCCGCTTGAAATAACAATCACAGGAGCGACTGAAAGCGGCGATACGATAAACAAAACCACCAACCTTCAGCTGTAACGCCATGGTTGTGTTACATCTGGGCTCAATTTTGGCTAGCCAAGCTAGTTAGCCTGGCTAGCCTGTTATGCTATCAACAATATACAGACGTATCGCTAGCTTGAGCCTTTGACATTCAAAACAAACCGCCATGAGAGGCGTTTTTAAAAGCCCTGCTGCCCCGCCACGCTGCACTCAGCCCAGGCTGGCCTCGCTGCTGGCGTGAAAGTGGAGGAGACCAAATGCGCAGCGAGCCATCTATGTCCCCTTGCGAGCAAAATATGAGTTAATGTTGGAATACTCTTGGATGAGGGGGTATGCTTGGGAATTCGCTGGCAAAACGAGCCCATTCGGCGGCGTTGCGCTTCGATGGCGCCGGCCGTGCACTCGGCAACGCCGGTGCAGCGGTGGAATAATGCAGCTTAGTTGCAGTTATTGGCATTAATAGACAAATTGCTACATTGTAACAAACTCACCCGAGACGATAGAGGTGCAGGCAGCGCGGGGTCTCCAGGACAGCCTCGCACGGGCTGCTGCACAGGACCCAACTACAGGCAGGAAGCTTAGGTGACTTCCGCTTTGCCTGATGGAAAAATGCACTCCGTCCACTCCACTGATCCACTCTTACCTTCCGAACGAATTAATTTCCCCCAGGATCGTAGGATATAATTATACTGACAAGTTATACATTTATTTCGAGAAGAAAACCCACATCATTTTCTTGCTAACAAAATTGCAATACATGTATACTGTACAGTGGGTCCAAACACAAAAATTAACTACTAAACTAAAAATGCACAAACACCAAACAAATGCTTCAGTATATTACATTAACTACATTGCTTAATAGCACACATGCTCCTGCATGTTGAGATTAATAATTTATTAGTTATTGTTAATAGGTTGCTTCAATCAGTGGAAATAAAGGGGAGAAGAAATAATACAACGCTTTAGCAGTTGTAGGGAATATAGAGAGGACAGGATGAAGGAGGATATCAAAGGGAGTGGACAACAAAATAATCATTAATAACACAGAAAATAATCATAAAATATCTCAAAGGGTGCGTTTACACTTGTAATCCGGTACTCTGGTGCGGACCAAAAATTAAAAAATATATACTTGGTGCTCACTTTAGTGTGGTCTGGTTTGTATGCAAACTTGTATTTTGTCAGCAGACCAAATCATGCTCAGTTCATCATATGCATAGAAGTCATGTCTTGAATGGACGGCATATGGGATGTCTTCTTTGAAAATGTGCATTTTTATTCGCCAAAAACACGCCTTCATAAATATGTGATAATACAGGTCAACTTACATGTACCACTCTTAAAAAGGCCAACAATTTTCACATTGTTTATGCCTGTATACTTTAACGACAATGTTGTTTTTGGTCAAGTGTTGACATTTCGCACTTTGGTCAGCAGTCCTTGAACGCACCGTATATGTGTGCTGTGACTCTGATTCCATCATGATCATCTGTTCGTTTTACATAATGATAACAACATAATATGTAATATGTCTGGAACACATTTATTGCAACGCACACTAACACAACTCTTATTTATGCATTATATATCTTATTTTCTCTGATTATTTGTACTATATTGGGTAATAGGAGTGTAAAGGCGACTATATGGGTGTTATTTCATGTCTAGAGGGCTCTAATAATGGTAAATGCTGTATTTAGAAGGTTGTGAACAGATTTTCTATGTCTTAACTACAGAAAAATTTCCTTTACAAATAAAGAATCCTACTCTGCAGAAATTAACTTATCACGATCGAGTCTGGAACCAAATAATCGTGATAAGCGAGGGATTATTGTACTCACTGATTTTCATTCACTTCTAGGCGTGGAACCTAACTCTTGCCGATTTCAGACCGATTTGTCTGATTTTAACTCAGCTCAGCAGTTCACAATTAATATTTATCTAAAAACATGACAAAAACTTTTACATAAAATACATCTACTCGCTTGAGATGTCCATTTCACATCCTCAGTCAACCATTGTGGGCGTAGCTTGGCTTGTCAATCAGCTTTGCGCCGATCAACCAATCAGAGGACGGAAAAATGCTGACCTTTTGTAGGCCAGCTGTGAGGCAAATTTGAAATATGATTGGTTAAAGGAACAGCTCTATTGCTAGCAGTGTTTAAGTGACATGGGCCAGCACCCCTGATTGTGAAGGCCCTGGGCAGATTAGAGTGACCTGGTAACACATAGAATCTGAAATGTGATTGGACAACACACGTACTGGAAGCGAGTGCCGCAAAGAGACACACTACTAAATGGATATAGTAGACTGTCGGGAATATATCAATACAATTTCATGGAACAAAAACTAGAATTAAAGTTGTAAATGTAGGTCAGTGCTTCTGATTGCGTTTAAGCCAGCAGAGAAGGCTTTGCCGGCCTTGCCTGCACACCACTGATCAATACCAGAGGCGTGTCTGTAGTTCTAGTTTATGTTTGTTTTTACAAAAATTTGTGTTTTTTGTTGTGTCTGTAGGCGTGTCTGTAGTTCTAGTTTATGTTTGTTTTTACAAAGATTTGTGTTTTTTGTTGTGTTGTTCAAAATGTTTGTACGTATTTATAGATTTTTGATTTATATATTGTGATATTAGGGCCGCACTGTGTTGGCTGAATCTCCGTTGGGCATCTCTTTGCGGAGTTTGCATGTTCTCCCCGTGCATGCGTGGGTTTTCTCTGGGTACTCCGGTTTCCTCCCACATTCCAAAAACATGCATGTTAGGTTAATTGGTGACTCTATGTGAGAGTGAATGGTTGTTTGTCTATATGTGCCCTGCGATTGGCTGATGACCAGTCCAGGGTGTACCCTGCCTCTTGCCCGAAGTCAGCTGGGATAGGCTCTAGCATACCCTCGTGAGGATAAGCGGCATAGCAGATGGATGGATATTGTTATATTATTGTACAAACTCAGGGAATACTGTATGTTATTGGATACAGGAGCGCTTTTGCTCAAACAATTGGATGTAATACAAGGTAATACCTGTATTATTTTGATGATATTGTTACATTTTCTTGCATCGTTGTATTTATATATTGTTTGATTCATAAATTGTTCACAAGTAAGTGTGCTAATACAAACACACTTTTTGTTTGCCTAAAATCATTAAAGGGTATTGAAAAATGTCCAAGTGACAAGTATCGCTGTTGGTATCTGTATCGGTGTTACTGTTTCTTTACGCCTGGTTGTATTTTACGTTCAGTGTGTTTGGCGTTTGTTGGCAAAGAAGTTTCCAAACCGCCAGTGAACGGACTAGGCAGCGCTTCCGGCGTACCCGTGTCACGTGACAGGGGAGCTGCTGACGAGTGTCAAATCAACCGCTGCTGCTTCTAGCTGCTTAAACAGCTCACCAAGTTTTTGTTGACTTTCGTCTTTTGTCACTCCCCTCCCAAATCACACACTCGACACCGAAATGGACAACAGCGGCAAGGAGAAAGAAGCCACGGCTCTGATGGCCGAGGCGGAAAAGAAGTTAAAATCCTCTCAGTCGTTTTTTGGAGCTCTTTTCGGGTGAGTGTCGCATTGTAAGCTAAGTGCCGTCATGCTAGCTGAGGGCCAACTAGTCGGAAGGTACTGTAGCTAGCCAGACTTGACAACATCAACTGACGGAAGACGGAATAAAAACACGAATAATCAGTCTCACAGAGAATTTTGATGTGTGTTGAGCGTTGTCAATGTTGTCGAAAAGAGAATTAAAAATGCGTTGAAGCATAAACATAGCATGATCATAAACAGCATACTGGTACCGTTCTTGCTGTCAGGTTGCTTGTGTTTTAACTGGCAGCTCTGTTGTACTGTGTGAAAGACAATTTAAATATGCAATGCATGATTTAGTTAAGCTGGGAAGTACAGGATGCACTGTACCTCACATTGCGCCACCTACTGGAGAAGGAAGGTTGTTTACAATACAATTGAGCGTCACCTTTGTCTTATATTGCAAATGTTCAACTAAATCGTATGCACTGAAGAAATAGCAGTGTACCCTGCAACGCACTGTAATGGTAGTTTTTCCAGTGATATATCGTATTTGTCCATTAGTCCAGTCGTAAAGAAAAATCTTTGTTACTTTATGTTGACCACAGGGGTTCCTCTAAGCAGGAAGAGGCCTGCGACATGTACGTGAGGGCCGCCAACATGTTCAAGATGGCCAAGAACTGGTGTGGTGAGAAGCTGTTGTTTTTTGTTTTTTTTAATGTTGAGACGGTTGCACAAGGTTTGGTGATGCTCTTTGACTCTTTTAACGTGAAACGTTTTTCAGAATACCTGGCAGTATTGTTAGTATCAGTAGTGATAAAATATATTTTCCAGTAATCCCTCATCTCATCACAGCCGCAGGAAACGCCTTCTCCCTGGCCGCCCGCCTCCACCTGCAGATGCAGAGCAAACATGACGCAGCGATGAACTTCATCGACGCTGGGAACGCCTTCAAGAAAGCAGATCCACAAGGTCAGAGATGTGTGCATTTAACAAGACATTTATTATTGTATAAACACACAGCATCATGCTTAGAACACACAATCTTTACCGTATGTTTTGTCTCCACAGAGGCCATCAACTGTCTAAACCGAGCTATTGAGATATACACAGATATGGTGAGTTTCTTTTTATTATTTGTTCTTTTTTATTTCCTACTTATATCATGTCACTGCCCGTATCGTATTGAGCTTGTCTTTTTTTTTTTTTTTTTTTTGTGATCGCAGGGCCGCTTCACCATCGCGGCCAAACATCACATCACCATCGCTGAGATCTACGAGACAGAGATGGTAGACATCGACAAGGTGAGCTGCTGCCTCATCATTGTTTCTCCTATTATATTAACTCATTCAGTCCCAGCCGTTTTTCAAAGGACAACCCCTTCAGTACCGGCCATTTGACACCATTTTGACTGATCATTCAGGGCAAACAGAATATTGTGTTCTATGGCTATAGAAACTTGGAACCTAGCAAAATAAAGATGAGACTCCCATCTTTCATCAGAAAAAAAAGTTTATTTCTATCTTTTTCCGTTCTTTATTAATCAGCAGTAGAACATAGGTACGTTTCAGGAAAATATCAGTTCACAACTAGAAAAGGAACAAAACCATCTTTGTATGAAGAGATACATTTCAAGCATAACTTTCACTTTGACACAAATATTTTTTGCTTTTGTGACAGCTCAAATATTTAAACAACTATAAACTTTATAAACTTTAAACAATACAAAAAGAGTTGTTTTACATCAAAATCACAATTTATTTACAAGTACAACACCATGAACTATTTACACTTTTCACATTTGGAACTGAACTATTACAACCTGTAACCTTGTGCACGCTACACTCCTCCGCGCTGTCTCACTTCCTCCTTCCTGTCATATGTGATTCTTCCATGAACATGATCCCTGCTGAGCTCTCATCAAATGCAATTTTGCCACCTTGTTGCTGTTTTTATGGCTTAAAAGTGCTCTGAAATGCTAATGCATTAGTGGAGAGTTGCGTCATCACCCCTTTTTGCCTCTTATGCAAAAAAACGTAAAAGACGTATAAATACGTTGTTGGGATCAGGCGTTTGGGATTATAAATACGTCTTTGGTATTGACTGAGTTGAAAGTCCCGTGTGAGGCTTTCTATCCTGTAAATCAGGGTGCTCATAAGTCACTTTTGCATGATAAAGGACCTGTTTCAAGCATGAAAATGTCTTCTCCTGGCAGGCCATCGCTCACTATGAACAAGCAGCAGATTATTACAAAGGGGAAGAATCCACCAGGTGAGTAGTCCATGAAAACCTCATCGTATTTCGTAACATTCCTTTTCTTCATTCCTGATCTTAGAACTGCTTGACTTTTCAGTTCAGCCAACAAGTGCCTTCTGAAGGTGGCCACCTACGCCGCTCAGCTGGAGCAGTACCCCAAAGCCATCGAGATCTACGAGCAGGTCGGGCATGAATAGGGATGGAAATAATCGGTTCCAAGGTCAAACTGTGGCTGTCCTAAAGGCTGGCGCATTTCAAAATGCTATAGTCTTACTGACTACAGTCGTCCCTCGTTTATTGGGTAATTTGTTCCAGACACGACTGTTGTAAGTGCATTTCAATATTAATAAATTGAATAGTTTTGTAGTTAGAGCATAGAAAACCTGTTTATGACTCTTTACTTCGATTTTTACCATTCTTAGAGCCCTGTAGACATGAACTAACACCTTTACACTCCTTTTATTCATTGCTCAACTGTAATGCGTAGGCAACGGGATCACTGCAGAGACACGAAACAGCCGCCGGCTTCAACATAGCATGCTACCTATCCTATTAGTTATCCTCCAATTTATTATAAACTTAAGAAAAGCTTTCCAATGGAGTGGGGAAGAAGGTCAAAGTAAGCAGCCAAACACTTATCACTTCCACACAGAATGGGAGGAGAACTTCTTTCCACTATATGTCGGACATGCCACGGCTGGCTACATGCAGTGTGAAGGTAATGTAATGTCATGTCATGTCAGAGTCTACAGTATATTATGTCTTATTTTCTCTTATTATATCTACTATTTTGGGTAATAGGAGTGTAAAGGTGACTATAGGGGTGTTATTTCATGTCCAGAGGGCTCTAATAATGTTAAAAACCGCATTAAGAAGGTCATAAACATGTTTTCTATGTTCTAACTATGAAAATATTCTATTTAAAAATAAGGAATCCTACTTAGTGGGAATTCACTTATCACGGTCGGGTCTGGAACTAATTATTTGTTTCTTCGCGCCTTTGTCTCTTAACACTCCCTTGTTGAATCTGAAATAAGAGGTTTTGTGCAACTTTTAGAGGCGTGCAATGTTTTTCCAGAGCACGCCGGTGGAATTCCAAATTGTACAACATTCCACTGTAACGCAAGTGTTGTGCTTTTGAAGGTGGGCACTCATGCGATGGACAGCACGCTGCTGAAGTACAGTGCCAAGGACCACTTCTTCAAGGCGGCTCTGTGTCATTTCTGTGTAGACATGCTGAACGCAAAAGTGAGTCCCAGCAGCGCATATGTCAGCTTCAGTGATAGTTCTAATAATATGAATGAATTCTCTCACCACCTAGCTGGCTGTGGAAAAGTACGAAGAAATGTTCCCGGCCTTTTCAGACTCTCGAGAGTGCAAACTGTTGAAGGTAGGTTCTGTCTGTCTGTCCGTCTGTCTTTGGAGGTGGCCTCAACTTTCTTTACACCGCGGTAGCAATCAAAACTTACAACGAGCTACGGCTCCCCCTCAGCACTCATACAGCCCCTGCCGGCCATTTACCCAATAATGGCTACGTATCAGCGGTACACTGACTCCTCTAAAGTATATCCACGTTTACGTTTCCCTTGGCAAGAAAGAATAAAATGTGAGAGAAGGTCTTCTGTGGAGAGATGGAGCTTGTTTTGGTGTCGTTAACTTGACTTTTACGTGTCTTTAGGAGGCCAAAGTCTTCTGTCCTTGCCGTCTCCCCGCACCGGAAGCGGTGATGACATTTCACGCTTGCATCATTGTAACATTGTGATAGGAATACCCGGCATTTTCCGCCGTTTACACAGAATAGCAATGCCAAGCATAACATTCCGGTAATCGCATACCCCTTTTAGACGGCATCCCGCCATAAGTTAATGCAGATGCATGCAGGACAACTGTCATTTTTTTTAACCTTTTGTTCGTGTTCTAAATAAATGGCGCCATATAAATGGAAGCATCTCAGATAGCGTTAGAACAGAGGTTCTCAAATGCTCTCAACCTGGGACCTGCATTTTCCAATTGTCATTAAGTCGCAACCCACTTTTATTTCAATTTTTTATTGTATTAGTTTTTACACTTTTATTTAAGTCATTTAAATTTATTTTAAATAATTTTTTACACTTTGCTTTAAATTATTTTTATTTGTATTATTTGTTACACTTTTATTTCAGTCATTTTAAATTTTTTTTATTTTTTATGCATTTATCAAAGCCATTTTTAATTTTTTTTTACTTAAGTCATTAATATATTTATTTATTATTATTATTTTTTATGCTTTTATTGGCCATTTTTAAATCATTTATTTGTTTATGCCTTCATTTGATATTTATTTATATTTTGTAAACTTTTATTTAAGTCAAAGCAAGCAAATGCATTTGTTTTTGTTTTTTTAAATCACCTGTCCTCTTTTGAAACATTTAATGTTTTTTTTGTCAAGGAAATGAGGAAGAACTGCATGCAAAGAAATAATGCATTAAGTAAAATTAAATATCAAAACGACCACAAAATCAAATAAGTCACTTATAACTGTGTAGTGTACATATACCAAGCAGGAAGATGACTAAAGTATTGCTCAATTTTACTTTAAAATAAGTCAAACTACAAAATGAATGTCTGCAATCCACCCAGAATGGATCCGTGACTCACTTTTGGGTCCCGAGCCACCAGTTGAGAACCACTGCATTAGAACACAGGCTGGCGAGGACGGCACCGGTGTGTAAGGCAGTGTTCTGCACAGGTCTGCAATCGGTTTGTGGTGCCGGGTTGCTCGATGACGGCCTTAGTTTAATTTGCATAATTGACCATGACGCAAAACTCCGGCCAAAGTGGGGATTTTTAAAAACAGTGATTGCGTGTGGAGCTTTTTGGTTTGTGTCACAAGAATTGTGCGGCATTATCACGTTTTTAAACCTTTTTTAATAGCAGAACATGAACTTGTTGACTTGGGTGTGTTTGGTTGTAACGACGAGCTACACAGACAGTCCCATCATAATGTTTTGGTGAGCAAGCAAACCGGTAGCGCCTGATGAACACATGGGAAACGATATAAAGATATTCTACAATGCCGGAACAAGACGTGTAACACTCAATAGGCCCTCCACTCCACTCCACTTGTCCTCACAGGTGTTTTATACGCTGCTCTGCGTCTCGCATGGCTGAGTTCTGTGTAAAAGGCACGGGGTGGACAAATGTCAGATCAGCTGTTACATTTCTGACGTGACTATCTTGCAGGATGTCATATTTCTTTGCTGTTTCTATTCCACCAGAAACTTCTAGACGCGTATGAAGAACAGAATGTGGACGCCTACACTGACTCGGTGAGTGCACATTTTCTGTTACCTTGTTTTGTTCTAGAGAAGAGGGGTTT
This sequence comes from Dunckerocampus dactyliophorus, assembly GCF_027744805.1. Classification (NCBI taxonomy): domain Eukaryota; kingdom Metazoa; phylum Chordata; class Actinopteri; order Syngnathiformes; family Syngnathidae; genus Dunckerocampus; species Dunckerocampus dactyliophorus. The sequence goes on from NC_072830.1 coordinate 3,643,052, forward strand.
CCAAACTCCAGGCCCGGGGGCCATCTGTGGCCCGCAAGTTGCCTTTTTAATGGAGATGGGCGGATCGACCCAAATGTCAGTATTATAGACATCAGGGCAGCAGCGATATCGCATGCATACTAGTGTGTTGACATGGATATTTTTCAGTTCTGTTCTGTTCATTTTCATAAAAATCTGTGTTATTGTTGACTTGTTCAAATATACAGTCACCCTTCGCAATATCGCAGTTCGATTATCGCTCCCTCCCCTTTTTTCAGAAATGAATTAATAAATGATTGCTGTTTTGTGGTAGACTATGGTCTATTATTAGTCAAAATATATAGGAATACAAGTGATATGTAGTATTCTGGTCACTAGGCGGCAGTAATGACATAAAATATTGAGACGTTAGCTTACCACCGCTTGAAGTCAGCCAAAGCATGTTTGACATGATGGAGTGAAATGTTCTCCTCCCATCCCGTGTGGAAGTGGTAAGTGTTTGGCTTCTCAAGTGTAGAAGAAATAAATTCGAAGCTAACTGCTTAGCACTTTAGCTTGTTACCTCGCTAGATTGCTAGCTAGTGGCCATCTAGGGAGTACAATAATCCCTCGTTTATCACGGCGAATTGGTTCCAGACCTGACTGTGATTAGTGAATTTCTTCAAAGTATGATTTCTTATTTATAAATAAATATTTTTGTAGTTAGACCATAGGAAACCTGTCTGCACCCTTCCAAATAAGTTTTTTCTGGTGTGTAAAAAGAACTGTTTAGAATGTAGAATGGAAGTTTTTTGTTGTTGTTGTTGTTTGTTTTTTTTACATTATTAGAGCCCTGTAGACATAAAATAACAACCCTATAGTCACCTTTACCCTCCTGGGGCGGACAGGAAGTGACTTCGGGGGATTCAGTGTTGAGTTTTAGCTTGCCGTGGGTTACAGCTGCAACAGTAGCCCGTGTTAGGTGTTATTGTGCCTGTTGCGAGACCATTCAAACCTGCAATAAAAGACTGTTGTTCCGGTGATCAAGTCTGGTGCTTGTGTGTCTCACTGAACAGTTCAGTAACATTACTGACACCTAGTGACCAGTATACAATACTACATATCATCACGATGTCTTTGAATGCATCTTCTGAATGCCTCGTATTCGTATTTTACTTCATTTAGCCATTTTTATGCTTATTGAGGCAAAAAATACATAAAAATATGCTTAAATATGTGTATTTTTTGATTAGCAATAGGCCGTATTCATGTTGGAACAGCATGATTTGTTAATATATTTTTGAAAAACCATAATAGAGTAAAGTGCTGATACTGTATCAGTATTGTTGCATCATTATATGTCCTATTGTATGTTATATCATTGTATTATTAAAAAAAGTATATAAAAAGTCACAAAATCATGCAACAATTTTGAAAACGTCCAAGCAAAAAATATTGGTAGTGGAATCCGTGATACCGGCCCTATCTTTCCTTAGTATCGCCATTTTTTTCATAGGACTGCAATCTATATGTGTTGTTGAGTTGCAGGGAGAGCTACATTATCGGCTAATTTGCATAATCTGCCGCGACTAATTGGCTCGCCTAGGGAAAAGCCGTACAGTCGATACTGACTATACCTAATGAATGGGCATCAATGTATTTTTCTGTGTGTTAAGAAGCAGAGTAATGATACCATCTACTGTACAGGGTTGGAACGACAAGCTACACAGATAGTCCCATTATAATGAGTGATAAAAATGACTATATGGGAAACACTGTATCAGATCGATTCCAAAATTTCCACGATCGCCTAACGCTACTTTTTAGTGGCCCGCAGCATATTCTGAAGGTACAGCGTACAAGGAACACTGACAAACTATCTACAGCTCAGATGTAGGTGGGTTTGTGCCTTTCATGTTCTCTAACCGTTTGGCACGTGTGGACACCCCCCCCACCCCGTAGACTAAAGGTGTGCCTGTCACTCAGGTAAAGGAGTACGACACCATCTCGCGATTGGACCAGTGGCTGACCACCATGCTCCTGCGCATCAAGAAGACCATACAGGAGGATGAGAGCGACCTGCGCTGATTTCCCTCCACATTCGCGACCTGCACCATGTTTTTTTTTTTTCTTTTGTTGCCTTGAGTCTCTCGCTCACATCTTTATTAACTTTAATTATTATTATTATTTAGCCCTTGTTTGCTCCCGTTCACACGGTCTGCAGTATTTGACTCTCCTGGTGTGAGCGCTATCCTCAAATCATGTTGTCAGTCGTCCCGCTCCGCGTCTTCTTACCCTTCTTGTTGGGAAACGGACGAGAGACGAAAGACAGTTCCAGTTCAGTTCCTGACGGATGGTTACTGCCCGGTGCCATTGTCTGATAATTCACTAGGACTTCATCTCAGCTGCTGAGCTCCTCAAGACGTCTATTCCTCACATTTGCAAAAGGACTCTTCTTTGCTTTTATCCCGAATATTTGCATGAGAGCTGTAAAGTAGCGCTTTTCCACTCTTTACTTCCTTTCAAAGTTGTGTTTTTTTGTGCGTGCGTGTGCCTCATTTGTGTCCTCCTTTTTTCCCGTTTTAACCCAGCAGGCTTTTGTCATCTCGACAAAAATAAGACCTGCGCAGGATGCAATACATTATGAATAATATTCCTCCTGAAAAAGCTTTATTGATCTCCAACACTGTGCTAATAACGAACCCTTAATAGTCGATGATGTTATGTAGAATAAATGGTCATGGTGAGAAGGTGGGGCGTCGTGGGCGTGGCTTCCTCCTTGCCAGGTAACCTGTCACGTGACGCCGCGACGGACCTTCCAGGCCCCCAAACAACAGCAGCAGCAGCAGCAGCAGCCTCCGCCGCCGCCGCCGCCGCCGCCGCCGCCGCAGTTTACGCGTCACCTGCTGAACCTCCTGTAAGTTGCGTCTTCACTTATTTGCTGCATGTTCATGGCTTATATGTCGGTCGTTTAAACGCTTTTCTAACTTTACCGCAGTTCGACGCTTGTGGCTCCTAAATGCTGCTTTTACCAAGTCAGCTTGTTGCCTCCTGATCAGCAAGTCCCTTGTTAATTGCACATGACTGCTGTGTGTTTAATTAAAGCGGCGTGCGCACACCCTCGGAGACTCGTAACCAAGAGCACATCCATACACTCTTCTGCTTTTGAAACGATGCAACTCCTTTTAATCCTTCTCCATGTCTCGGCAATTCAGTTGTGTAAAGAACAAATATAGAAGTAAAAAGTCAGACAGAAACTTTTTTAACAACTGCCTCATGTACATTAAGTTCCCTACTCCATTGGTGCCCAAAGTCCGGTCCGCTAGTTGCTTTGTTTGGCCCAAAAGTATTGTAAAAGGAAGCACACATCTTAAGCTTACATTTGAGAAAATAAATGAGCGCTAGAATCTGATGGGAGGGGGGTCCAAGGCGAAAAAATTTACATGGAGCCCCCGCCTGTAGGTGTTTTTCAGCCCTCGGGGGCCCCAGTTAGCTCCCCTGGCTTTGTGTCGCTCATACCACAGCAGACATGTGAGCAGTACACCGTTTTCATCGACTTATTCCTCTACTACTACTTAATTTTTCACACACTTACTCAACCGATTCAAACCAGTCCTATGTCACAATGTGCAGCTCATTCAGGACAGGCTGGCTATCTATCAGGACTTCGCAAAAAAAATAATAAATCCCACGCTTACTGTAGTTTAATCTTTTCTGTGACCATTTTCTCAGTGCAAATGAATGGGCAATTTATTTGGCGCCCGCTACTGGTGGAAAAATCATTTTACATTTTTACATTACTGTAATTTTCCACTTGTACAGCACCGGTAAGGCCCATTGGCCAAATGTGACCCATCATATTGTTTTATGTGCCCTACGAAAGCCTGGAAATAATGCACATCAAAAAGACACTGCTATTTGTTTACATTACTTTTAAATGTATGTATTGTATTTGTATATATATTTGATTTGATTTTGATTAATACATTTTAAAAATATATATAATAAGTAAACAAATAAATAAAATCAAAGACAATCTGTCAATATTGACAGAAAAGTTGTACTGCATGCAATTGGAGTTTATTTTTTGTTATCAAACCAGATTTAAAATTAATTATACAATAGTTGTATACTGTACTCAAATTTCTGCTTGGCACCGTGGCCGGTAGACTACAGTTCATTAACGTCTTGTATTGCCTTAAACTTTATTTGTATTTTAGTTCATTTAGAACTTTTTTATGCTTGAAAACGCTTAATTTAGGCCAAGATATGTAACATTTGCTTAAATATGCATTTTTTTGGACTAATAGGTTGTAGTCAACTACAAAATAGTGATCATTCATTAATTTTAGAGTGAGGGAGTGATGTTCCAATGTCAATGGAGTGAGGGGAGCCTTTATATGGTTTCACAGTTACAGGTGGCCCACGGTGGGTAACCATAACTGCGGTGTGGCCCACGGTGGGCTAAGGTTGGCCAATCGGTTGTCTCCCAACCAGACGGTTGCTGGTTCAATCCTCAGTAGTTGAATAGATTTCAGCACATTCTAGGATATTTAAACATCCATTCTTCATTTCAGTTGAGCTTTAACATTCATCTGCACAACATTCATCACACAAGTGCAAGGAAATAGACGACTTCACAGACACTATGTATATGTACTATGTATCCTAAAATCATTAGACCAAGTAGAATAACAGACCACTGTGCCACCCTCATCGATAATATATTCACCAATGACTTTGACAGCAATACCACCAGTGGCCTGCTAATTAGTGACATCAGTGATCATCTTCCAGTGTTCACAATCTACAATGAACATTATAGTAAAAGACAGGGGGAGGCAAAAAAGACTTTTCAAAGACTGTGTACAGAGGACAGAATCTGTGCCTTCACGAAAGATCTAGAAGAACAAAGTTGGGAGAGGGTCTACAGTGCAAAAGATGTGGATGAGGCATATGACAACTTTCTAGGTACTTATATGGAGCTCTACGATAAGAACTGTCCCTGGCAAGGAATGTCCAAGAAGCAAAAGAAAAACAATCAGCCATGGATGACAAAGGGACTAAAAAATGCCTGTAATAAGAAGAACACTTTATACAGGACATTCATCATCCAACAGACTAAAGAAGCAGAACAAAAGTATAAGACTTACAAAAATAAGCTGACAACTATCTTGAGAGCGTGTAAGAGGGAATATTATAGTCAGGTACTTGATAAGAACAAAAATAACACGAGAGCAACTTGGGGCGTCTTAAATAGTATTATAAAGAAAGCAGACTACCCCCACTATTTCATGGTTGGAAACACTAACAGGAATGACATGAAGGAGGTAGTTGAAATGTTTAATGATTATTTTGTAAATATTGGACCAAAACTGGAAGAAGAAATTCTAAAACAAGACACAATTGATGAAGGGATTGATATTATTGATAGGAATCTTAATTCTATGTTTCTCACTGCTGTAACCAAAAAGGAGATCCTTGACATTGTTAAACATTTTAAGGCAAAAACATCAACTGATTGTCATGGAATCGAAATGGAAACAATTAAGAGGGTCATCAATGAGATCGCAGACCCGTTAACATATATCAGTAACTTATCTTTTCAAACTGGAATATTTCCAAGCAAAATGAAAACAGCCAAGGTGGTTCCAATTTTCAAAAAAGGAGACAAACACCAACTTACAAATTATCGACCAGTTTCCTTGTTACCTCAATTCTCTCAAATTGTGGAGAAGTTATTTAATAACAGGTTGGACAAATTTATTAATAAGAATGAGTTACTCACTAGCAGTCAATATGGATACAGAGCCAACATTTCAACTTCTATGGCACTGACGGAAATCACAGAGGAAATCACTACTGCTATGGACAACAGAAGATGTGCTGCAGCTGTATTCATGGGTCTGACAAAAGCTTTCCATACAATTAATCACAATATCTTAATTTCAAAATTAAGGAAACAATTCGTAAAGCTAGGAGAATACACATCTGGGAGTTTATACACCATGTGTGGAGTACCCCAGAGGTCCATACTGTTCAATTTGTATATATAAACGCCATTTGTAAAATTACAAAGGATGCAAAATTGGTCTTATTTGCAGATGATACCACCGCTTTTTGTTGTGGGGAAAGCACACAGGAACTCATTAAAAAGGTCAAGGATGGAACGGTTATATTGAAATCATGGTTTGGCAGGAACAGACTATCCCTGAACTTAAGTCAAACTAAAATAATGGGGAGAAGGGAGACGTACGGGAAAATACAAATTAACGAAGTGGACATTGAAAAAGTGGAAGAATATAAATTCCTGGGGGTTATAATAAATGAGTTGGAAATCTCATATTAAATATATACAGCAAAAGGTGGCGAGAAATATCTCTATATTGAATAAAGCAGAATATGTTCTCGATCAGAAATCACTCCACACTCTGTACTGTTCCTTAGTATTAGCATATTTAACGTACTGTGTGGAGATATGGGGCAATCATTACAAAAGCAATCTTCATTCACTCACTGTACTGCAAAAAAGATGGATGAGGATCATTCATAATGCCAAGTATAGAGAACATACAAACCCTCTATTTTTAAAATCACAGATATTAAAATTTGCAGATTTAGTACACTTTCAAACCGCTAGAATAATGTATAAAGTTAATAATAACTCGTTACCCAAAAACCTCATACAGTATTTCTCATTCAGAGAGGAGAAATATGATTTTAAAGGAAAATTAAACTTAAAACATTTATACAGGAGAACTACATTGAAAAGCCACAGCATTTCCGTACATGGAATTAAACTATGGAACGGATTGAGTAAGGAACTCAAGTACCGAGATGAGCAAATTCAAAAAACAATACAAGCAGTTGGTGTTTACTAAATACAAGGCAGAGGAGTCTTGATCATCACAATGATGTTCTGTCAGCTTCGTTATTTTCATTTTTTTATTTTTATTTGATTTGATTTTTTTTTCATTTTTCTTTAAGGAAAAGAAAAAAAGGTTTTGTTTCTTTATTCATATTTATTTTATATATATAAATATATATGTATATACATATATTTATATATATACCTTTTTTTGTCTTACTGTTATCTATTATGTGTTATTATTCTGATTATCATAGAAAACATGACATGGAATGCAGGAAGTGAACAACAGGTGTTGTACTAGATGTGGAATAGACGGGGGTAGGATTTAATAAGCTTTGCTTCTTCCTACTCCTTTTGGACATGTGCAACTGTGAAAGGATGATTTATGAGATGTATTCCATTGTAACCTCATGTGCAGATAAACTAATACCAAACAATGATCACGTAAAAGAAAGTCTCCATCTAAATAACGAAACAAAATAAGTGTTTTCTGAAAAGGAGCAGGAAGAAGCAAAAGGTTATGGTGTTGTTTTCCATCACTCAGATTAGCTTTTTGCGAAGCCCAAACATAGACCCCCCCCCTTCCATTTTTCTTTATATAAAGTTAGGACATCCTTGCCTTAATCAATGAGTAGCATAGTTTTACTCCACATATTGATTTGGCCAAAGGTTTTAGTTTTATATTAAATGTATTCTATCATAAGACATAATCTATACTCACACGTTAGCCTTGGGGAAAGTGTTTTTTAACTTCCTGTTTTTACTTCCTGTTCTGTACAGTACTTTAAATTTTCTGTTATGGCTTTATGACTAGCAGTCCAACTTGTTTTTCTGGCAGGTGCTTCTTCCTCTTCTGACAGCAGTTAGCTCCGAAAAGATGATCCACTTCTAACTCCCTCATGAGACCCGTTCAGATGTTCCGAGCCATGCTTCTCCTGTCCACCTTGTTTCTCCTCTTCCTCTACTCCAGCCTCCATAAAGAGGTGCTGGTCCACATTCAGTCCAGACCACGAGGCCCACTGGGGCAGGACAGCCCGCAGTCTGCGAAGGTCACCAAGTCCTTTAGCATTAAGCAGAACACAGCCCTCTCCCGTCACCCCGCCATCCTCAATGTGTCTGTCTCTGCAAGCTTCAGGAGCTCCGTCCCGGAGAACGGCGCCTACTGGAACCGCCTGCTGCACTCGGGCCTCAGGCGTCTGGACAAGAGGGAGGAGCCTCTCGGTCATGAGGCGCCATGGCACCGCTGCAGGGAGACCAATCAGGAGTTTCTGGAGACCAACGTGCCCGATGTGGCCTCCTACCCGCTCCTCTTCCGCAACTTTTTGCAGGGGATGAAGTGTCGCTCGCCCCCACTCCTTATCGATCAGCCCGCCAAGTGCAAGGAGGCGAAGGGGTCCAACGCCACCTTCCTGCTCTTCGCCATCAAATCCACGCCGGCCAACTTTGAGCGCCGGCAGGCGGTGCGGGACACGTGGGGGCGAGAGCAGCTTCACGAGGGGCGACTGAGGGTACGCACCGTGTTCCTCCTGGGCGCCCCCTCAATGGATGACCCCGACCTGGGCCTGCTGCTGGCCTTCGAAGCCAAGCATTACGGGGACATCCTGCAGGCCGACTTCCATGAGTCGCTATTCAACCTGACGCTGAAGATGAACACCTTCCTCCGGTGGGCGCTGCTGAGGTGTCCTCGTGTGTCCTTCGTCTTCAGCGGGGATGACGACGTCATCGTCAACACGCAGGCCTTGCTGAGCTACCTGGAGTCTCTGGACCCATCCAAGGCCACTCGCTTGTACGTGGGCCAAGTTATCAAGACAGCCAGCCCCCTCCGGGACCCCAAAAGCAAATACTTCATCCCTCTGAGCTACTACGATGGACGCTACCCCGTCTACGTGGGCGGTGGTGGCTTCCTCATCTCCGGAGCATTGCTACTGCCTCTCTACTCCGCCTGCAGCGCCATCCCCTTGTTCCCCATCGACGACGTCTACATCGGGATGTGTTTCAGCGCTCTGCAGGTTTCCCCCGAGGACCACGCCGGCTTTCGCACCTTCGATATCCGCGAGAAGGACCGGGACAACCTGTGCGCCTACAAAAGTCTGATCCTCGTCCACCGGCGCTCCCCGCAGCAGGTGAAGAAGATCTGGAGGGGCATTCAGAGTCCGCTGTTGACTTGTTGAGTCGGGACACTTGAATCTGCAGTGTCGTGACATGACCACCAACAGGATACTGTTCTTTGTGTGCAAGGATCATGTGATAGCGACGCAGCTGAATTTACTCCAAATCCCTTCAAAGTTGGATCACACCCTGAAGAAACGCCTTTTATTTTTGGATTTAGCTGCAAACTGCAGCCTATGCAAGAAGAATCAAACCCCGACTATTCTTTCATCTATTCTTTTTACCTCTGCCAAGGGACGAGGTAGAGTTTTGTGTTGATATTTCCTGGTTAGCTAGCAGGATTATGCAAAAAAGGATTTCCATGGAACTGTGCAGAGGAAAGACCCTGGGACTAAGGTTGCCGATCGAGGACTTTTTTTTCATCCCTGTTTGTCCAACCCGTCCTCCATGAGCCAGGAAGTAGCCTGTCAGCCAACACAAGGAGAAACAAACATGGAGCTCCGTTTTTGCATTAGCACTAGCAGTTTTAGTTGAAATGTCTTTAATATGGAACCCTTTAGACTGTGTTGCATCGCATGTATCGAGGCGGTCCCCTTTCAAGGTGCTGTAGAGGTTTCCCAAAACTCAACAATGCTATGTGAATTAAAAAGGAAAGAGGCCTTGGCAAGATCAACCTCAGGTCCTTCTATTTTTAGCATCATAGATTTTATAAAAAGCTACTAAAATATACTTTAAACAAGTTTTTGCGACATTATGTGGCGTAACTCAAATATTTCAAAACCAAATGCTGTCTGCTGGGTTGAATACTTAATTTTTATATTCTTATTTTTACCAGCTCAGATTTCACAAAATGTTTCTAAAATATACTTTTAACAAGCATGTGTGACATAAGTGTTGTCTTCTGGGTTGACTGCTTCAGCTATTTTATATTCTTATGTTTACCATCTGAGATGTCACAAAAAGTGTCTAAAATATACCTTAAAAGAGCTTTTGTGATGTAACTCAAATATTCCAAACCAAAATAGCATCTACTGGGATGAATATGTGGGGTTTTTTATACATTCTGCTATTCTTACCATCTTAGATTTCACAAAAGCTTTGAAAATATACAAGTTTTGGACATATGTGACGTAACTCATATGTCAAACCCAAATGTCGTCTGCTGGGTTGAATACTTGTTATTTTTATATTTTTACCAGCTTAGATTTCACAAAAAAGCTTCTAAAATATTCCCCTCAAGAGCTTTTGTGACATATTTGGTGATGTAACTCAAATATTATGAAAGACAGCGGCGTCTATTTAGTTGAATACGTAGGTTATTTAATATTCTATTTTTATCAGCTTAGATGTCACAACAGGCTTTTGTATATAAAATATACTTTTCAAGGGTGTCATTTACACACACACACAGACGGGGGATGCACCTCCATTCTTTTTTTTGTCCACAAAACACCGAGCATGAAAGGAGCTAGTGGAACCTCGGTTTCCGACGAAAATGATTACAGTACTCCTAATAAGCACTAAACCGATGGCTGCAGAGGCGTTCATGCACACTGCGTATTTCTGAGTGTTACATGAATCTGCACTTTTTGTTAAAATAACACTGCGAAAAAGTTGCAAGTGCCAAAACTTTAATAAAGAAGGTGGGAAGTTGTTTAATTCAAAAAAGAAGCCGTAGCAAAGTGTAGCGTTTGCTACAACAGGATTGCAATGGAAAGGCTCCTAGTTCCTAGTGGGAATAGTTTCAGAGAGACACATAACAGAAAAAGAGTGTGTGTGTGTGTTGACTGTACCGACTGCTTAAGTTTACAAGTATGTAAGTATGAGCAAGTATACAGCTCTAACAGTCTACTCTTTAAAGTTAAGTTAAATGAACTGGTGTGAAACAGCGGCTGCGCTCCCCTCACACCCTTCCCGCCACTCATTCTAGTTCAACAAGTCTTCAAAAAAAAAAAAAAGTTTAAAAAAAAGCATGTGAAATGTTTGTTTATAAATTTTATTCCTCATTTATGTATTTTTCTTTTTTTTTTTTTTTACATGTAAACTACAACTAGTATCTGTATTATAGGGAACATGTATGTGGTTTTCGTCTGACCGTTTGGAACGTATTCATGACGAAAACGTAGGTTCCACTGCCCATCGATGAGCAATGTAATGTCCTCTTACAGTGTGAGCGTGTCCACCACGACCTACTTAAACCAGAAGAGACAAAGAAAACCCGAAACACCACCACAAAAGAGGTTACATCTGAGGTTAGCACACCAACTGTGTGTTTACATGAGTGCGACCTGACAGGAAGCGTGTTAAGGCACCAAACGGGCTTCAATGTAACACATTCTATTTGTCGTAGAGGTCCAGCGGGTAGTGCTCCTTGTACTGCTGCACGTGCCTGAAGAGCGACTCCCGCTGCTTGCTCAAGGCGGGCGGCATCTCCTCGTACACGTCGGTGAAGAGCAGCTCCGGGTTGGGCTTGAGGCGCTTCTCGGCACGCTCAAAGACCTCCATGACCGTCTTGCGCGACTGCTTGCGCCAGCTCCGCTCGTCGTCCTCGCTCCACCAACCGCGCGCCGTCATGTAGTGCCGGAGACGCGAGATGGGGTGGTCTTGCTTGTCCCAGTAGTTGACCTCGTCCACCGAGCGGTAGGCCGAGCTGTCGTCGCTTGTGCTGTGGTGGCCGATCCTGCGGGAGGGATGGCCATCACACTTACTGCAAGTATGAACGCACAGGATCTGACAAAAGCAAGCTTTTTTTTTGCGCCGGCAGAACTCGTGCAGCACCGACGACACCACCAACATGCTTGAGACAATATTTTCACCAAAAAGCCAGAAAAAGTCGCTAGTGACAATTGAAGTCGCCAAGATCTGGGAAAAAAGTGTTTGTGTGAGTATTTGACAATGCATGATATGCTGCATGCTGTTATGCCGCTAAACTCAAAAAGGGAGGCGATCATGCGCTGCTTCACAGTATGCATGGTGGAATTTGCCTTTCCGCTCAATGAACCGCGGCTCTCCCAGTGCCAGCAGAGCTCATGCACCCTTGCTAGTTATTTAGACAATAATGGCTGTGTGTAGACAATAAATCTATACAGTACTCCTATACAAGCTGTACACTGACTACTCTAAGGTATATCCAAGTGTACTTGTATAGGATTGTCATAAAAATGCTACTCTCTGGACTGAAATATTGTCTCCTGTGCCGCCACCACTCACCTGTACGTCATGGCCTCGATGAGGAAAGGCTGGTTCTCTGCCACTGCTCTGCGGCGAGCTTCCTTGGTGGCGTTGTACACGGCGAAGACGTCGTTGCCATCCACGCGGATGGACAGCATGCCATAGCCCGGCCCGCGAGCGGCTGTATGGATGGAACATAGAGGTGAGAAGAAAGACAAGAAGAAGGTGTGGGGGTTTCCTACCGATTCCGTCTCCTCTGTACTGTTCGTTGGTGGGGGTGGAGATGGCGTAGCCGTTGTTGCGGCAGAAAAATATGATCGGGCACTCGAGCGTGGCCGAGAAGTTGAAACCGGCATGGGCGTCGCCCTCGCTGGCGGCCCCCTCGCCAAAGTAACAAATCACCGCTCGGTTGATATTCTCCCTTTTGATGGCGTAAGCTGCTCCCACCGCTGGTGGACAGGAAATTGGAGGGGGGGTCATCCACGTTGTGCTCTACAAGCCCCGCCCACTTTTTTTTTCTCCCTCCTGATCACACGCTCACCTTGTGGGATCTGCGTGGCCAGCGGAGACGAGATGGTGACAAAGTTAAGGTCCCGTGAGCCGTAGTGGACGGGCATCTGCCGACCTTTGCCCAGGTCGTCTGCGTTGGCGTAGCACTGGGCCATGAAGGAGTCCAGCGGGAAGCCACGATACATCAGCACACCTGCGGGGGTGCAGAACAGTTAGACAAAACATTTTTTTTTTTTTTTTTTACAACCGTCCTGGTGTGAGCAGACGTGACATTAAGACTGACCAGCTTCTCGGTATTGACCAAAGACCATGTCGTTGGGGTCGAGAGCCGCAGCGCTGCCAATGTGCGTCCCCTCCTCGCCATAGTTTGTCATGTAGAAGGAAATCCTCCCCTGCCGTTGACCACAAATGACCAACCGCCTCTCCAACAACGTGAACTGGCTCAAAAGAGGACGTGACGAGCGGGACGTACCTGTCTCTGAGACTCGTACAGAATGCGGTCCATGGTGTTCAGCAGCGTCATCTTCTGGTAAAAGTTGAGGACCGTTTCTTTGGAGAGCTGTGAACAGCGAAACGTCATCTTGACTTAACTTTAAAATCTTTTTTAGGAGAAGGCAGGGAGGCGGTCTCTACCTGAGGGTCCTGTGAAGGGTTGATGATGTTGCCTTGGCGGTCCATCACGCGGTACACAGGGATGCCCGAGATGACATTGGGCTCGATGAACTCCAGCTGATCCACAAACTCTGCGGAGGCTCCGGGAAACTGAGGCTTCTCCAGCGTCGAGTCGAAAGGCTGCTGTCTGTGCACGGTCTGGAGGAACCAACGACAATTTACATGACGCACACGGTCACACAGGTATTTCTCTCTTTGTGGCTGTGGTTTTTAACAGGGGCTGCCTCGTGGATGCAGGAGCAAACATCTGTAGATTTGGCATGTTCCAGGCACGCCGGCTTCCCCCCACAACCCAAATATATGCATGTTTAACTAATTGGAGACTCTAAATGGTCCATAAGTATGGCTTCCAGGTTCTTTTCAACAGGGCCAGTTGAGAGACATAGTTTCTGCAACGTGCCCTGGGTCTTCCCCGAGGCCTCCTCCCGTCAGACATGCCTTGAACACCTCCGTGGGGAGGCATCCCGAGCCACCTCATCTGGCTCCTCTCAAAAACAAAGAGTGGCTCAACAGACCCCTATGAAGGGGAAAAATCATTAGACCGAGTTTTCTCTCATCTGGACGTGGGTCACGGAGCAAGGCCCTGAGGTGGGACACGATTGCGAGCATCTGGTGGCCAGGCCTACAGCCATGAGGCTGCGCCCTGGCACATCTCGAAGAGACAACGTGGGTGCCTGCTCCAATGAGCACACCACTCATGGGCGGGGCAAAAAGGGGTCGGATACAGAGTGAGTTGGGTGGCAGCCGAAAGCCAGGACCTTGGCGGTGCGATACTCGGCTGTAGAAGCTACTCCTTGGTCATGGAGGAATTCATTTTGAACCACAAATTTCGACTGTAGCAGTAGTAAGAAAACCCTGGGCTCTCTAGTGTTCAGGCGGCTTCGGGCGCCACATTGCGCTGCATTCAGTTGTCAAACTTTGTTTTTGGATGCTCCCAACCGACGCCCCCTTCATTCGACCAATCACAAGCCCGCCTGCTAAGCTAGCCACCTAGCTCCCAAAACAGCACAACAAAACACAGCGTGCACAGCTTACTATCAAATGTGTATGTTCTACTGAGGTGTAGAACGTGTTTGTTTTGCTGCTATGCCCGTCAAACACGTTGTTTGCTTGAAACGCGATTGACTTGTGCTAGGTTGTCCCTAAGCTAACCGCACCACGAAGCATCGCGAGACTTGAATACGTCAAGGAACGCGATTTTGGAGAATCCCCCAAGGCTAAATGAAAAAAACACCTTTTTACATCGTAGTCCCGCACTTGTTTACATTATTACTTATAATATAGTATATAATCAAATGTTTCGATGGTGTGAATCTGTCATACCAGCCCCGCATCACAACATACGGGGATCTCCACGCTAACACGACCTTCGACGGTGCAAGCAAAGCGACACTACAAAAAATAAATACACAATTTGTCTTACTCACATTGACTTTGAAGGTTCTGTGTTGAAGCAGCCTCGACGCTTTAAGTCCCGCCGCTTGTCGCGCAGCGTGGAAACACAACCGATACATTTTGTTCATACTGCCACCGTCCTCTTAATTCGCCCGCTTGCTCGTCAAAGGCGCTGCACGCTAGTGATGAACAATATTTTAGACTCCCGACCAGGACTAGGGTTTATCACTTTTCAACGAGCAATCAGACAAGTCAAATCCTCAATACGCAGCTCAGAGACGTGTACGACAACGGAAGTCAGAAACCTTCAAAAATAAGACTATTGTTATATTTTTCTGTAGAATAAAAAAATCTTTCTATATATTTTCGCTATAAATGATCACCATTAACATTGCTGTACATTGCTATAATGTTTACATTTCACGGAAGACACAAAAACTCAGTCAAGTCAACTTCCGGTTTGTTCGTGGTATAAAACACAGCATTTGCTCAGACGTCTTTCTTTCCGCATTGTTTTTCTTAGCATGTCCTGGAATTCAAGAAATGCTAACCAATACACCCTGGATGTGTGTGACGTTTTAACAAATGTAGATGGCACAATGTTACAAATAAACAAGCCTGTATATATTTGTTTCGACGGTAACTACCCTTTTGCACATCTTAATCTTACTTTTTAATGATGTATTTATTTATTACGTGTTGTGTATATGTACAGTGAGAGCTAATTTAACCGAAGTCAAATTCCTTGTTTGTGTATGCATACTTGGCCAATAAATCGGATTCTAATTCTCTGCGTTCTAATAAGGGTATGAACGTCGCACAACAGTCGGCAGCGATTCAGTGACGCAATGAGCGTGCGCCAACACGGCAGACATTAATTTCCCGCGACCGACACATTTCTCGGCATGATGGAGGAGTGTAGTTCTCCTACGGTTTCTCTCAGAGAGTTTGGCTGTGAGCAAAGTTTACTCTCCCGTCCTGATGGCTCAGCGTCCTTCGTTCAAGGTAACAACTTCTGGAAGTTTTACTCGCATTCGGCGATTTAGCGCTGTTTGTGTTAGCTAATTGTTAGCTTTATCGCTGACTAGCCAGGCTAGTCTGTCTGTCTGTAACTTAATTGACATTGGGTAATGTACAGTATGTACTCCAAAGTTGACTGTTCTTAAATACCGTGCGATTTTAAAGACGTTGAGCCAGCATGTTTGCTCTTGATATGTTCAAATATCAGCCTGCAGGGCCAGTGACAGAGCTATGATTCATTTATGTCAAGTTCTAGCACTGGTAAATATTGGATGAATGGCGTGAGTCAAGGTAGTGTTTGAGAGGGCACAACTGCACTGCGTCACACTGAGAGCTGTTTCTAATATTGTGACCCTTTCATGTTGAAAGCACAAGCAATTGTCATGTTCGGACCCAAAAATATCATTCCCCTTTTGTTACAGTACTGATGTATTTACCTAATAATGCTGTTGTTTGTGTGTGTTCTGTGTGAAGGAGACACAAGCGTACTGGCTGCAGTGTATGGACCAGCTGAAGTCAAAGTCAGCAAGGAAATTTATGATAGGGCAACACTGGAGGTCATCATACAACCCAAAATTGGCCTCCCAAGTAAGTCAATTATTGCACGAATTGGTGGGTTCTCCCACAAAAAATTATATTTTGGATTTACGTGTCTAGGCGAGGATCCACTATTGTATCCACTTTTTTTTTTTGTTTAGCCAAAAAGCTGACTTTCTAGGCGTCATCACTGGGTGGTATCGATGAGCTGCATCCCAGTTTAAATCAGCCCTCACTCCTCCTTTTCCAGGTGTGAAGGAACGAGCCCAGGAGAAGTGCGTGCGAGAAACCTGCGAGGCGTCCCTGCTCCTGTCCCTTCACCCTCGCTCATCCCTCACGCTGGTCCTGCAGGTGCTCCACAACGATGGCTCCGTATCCTCCGCTTAAAAAGCAGCTTTACCTACCGTAGCCTACCCAGGTGTGTTTTGATTCCTGACCCGCACGCAGCTGCTGTCCGGCTTCCTGAACGCCGCCTGCATGGCTATGATGGACGCCGGCTTGCCCATGAGTTGCCTGTTCTGCGGCGTGACCTGCGCCATCCACGCAGACGGGAGGATCATCACAGACCCGACCGCCGCTCAGGAAGTAGTAAGTTGCAGCCTGTCACTTCATTTTCATCATGCAAGACACAAAGAAGAAGATAAGAAAGTGTGCGTTGATGTTGAATGGTTCCATGTTCCTTGATTAGGAGAGTCGAGCTCTGATGACCTTCGCCATTGACAGCAAAGAGCGCCGTGTGATGATGACCTCCACCAAAGGATCCTTTTCAGTGCACGAGGTCTGTGTCACGCACACAAACGTTTGTTCTCATGATGAAATTGGCTTTACGGTGTTGACGCGCGTGCGTGCGCGCGTGTGTCCTGTGGAACGCAGCTGCAGCAGTGCATCGCCGTCAGTCAGGCGGCGTCAGAGAAGATCTTCCACTTCTACAGAGACTCGGTCAGGCGGCGCTACTCCAAAAGTGTCTTCTGATCATTTTTTTCCTTCGTATTGCTCACAAAGAACACATTTTCTAATAAAATATTCACCAACCATTTTGGGGCTCCTCTGCTTGCAGTTCACTCGCAGGTCACTTTGCTGCAAGTGTGTGTGTGTGTGTGTGTGTGTGTGTGTGTGTTTGTTTTAGCAGATTGGAAGAAATGCAGTGCAAGACAGATGACATAAGTGAGACCGTTTGAGGCCGAGCCTGAAAAGTTCCTGTTGTGGGTAAGTAGAAGTCTTCTCCTCAAGCTACCGTAATTCCTCATATAATGGTGGACTCAAAATTATTCAATGCCCAATGATTTTTTTTTATTTTTTTTTATAATAGCATCGCATAACGCAACAAATATCACAGTCGATCATTATTGGTTGAGCGTGGCCGTCTATTTTTGCATTTTATTTTATTTTATTTAAATTAGTATTTATTGTAAAACAGACGGTAGCTGTCGAATTGTGTATTTTATTTTTGTATTTGCATTTATTATTTGAAACAAAAAATAATGTGGCTGTTTATTTTTGGATTTTGTATTTTCTTTTCAAAATAATGTGGCTGTTTATTTTTGGATTTTGTATTTTCTTTTCAAAAGAAAGTGGCCATTTATTTTTGTATTTTATTTTATTTGTATTTATTTAAAAAAACAGGTTTATTTTTTTGTATTTTATTTTATTTTAATTGTATTTTTTTTTAAAGTGGCCATCTATTTTTTTAAAATTATTTTATTTGAATTTGTATTAATCAAGTGTCCGTCTATATATTTTATTTTTATTTGTATTTATTAAAAAAAAACAAAGTGGCTGTCTTTTATTTTATATTAATTTGTTGTTGTTGTTGTTGTTTTTTTAAAGTGGCCGTCTATTTTAGGATTTTATTTTAATTTGTATTTATTAAAAAACACAGTGGCCATCTGTGTATTATATATATAATATATAGTTTTTTATTTTATTTTTCTTTCTTTGTGTGTGTGTGTGTGTGTGTGTGTATATATGTGTGTGTATATATGTGTATATATATGTATATGTGTGTGTATATATATGTATATGTGTGTATATATATATGTATATGTGTGTATATGTGTGTGTGTGTATATATGTATATGTGTATATATGTGTGTGTATGTATATATATATATATATATATATATATATATGTGTGTGTGTGTGTGTGTGTGTGTATATATATACACTGCTCAAAAAAATTAGAGGAACACTTCAAAAACACATCAGATCTAAACTGGGGGAAAAAAATTATCTTGAATATGTTTCCTGATAATAAGTGGGTGATGTATTAGTAACAAAATGATGCCACATCATTTGATAGAAATGAAAATGATCACCCTATAGAGGGGGGAAATCAAACACACCCCAAAAATGAAAGTGAAAAAATGATGCAGCAGACTGGTCCATTTTGGAAAAATGTCATTGTAGCAACTCAAAATGATTCTCAGTAGTTTGTGTGGCCCCCACGTGCTTGTACGCATGCCTGACAATGTCGGGGCATGCTCCTAATGAGACTACGGATGGTGTCCTGGGGATCTCCTCCCAGATCTGGACCAGGGCATCCATGAGCTCCTGAACAGTCTGAGAAGCAACCTGGAGGCGCCGGATGGACCTAAACATAATGTCCCAGAGGTGTTCTATTGGGTTTAGGTCAGGTGAACGTGGGGGCCAGTCAATGGTATCAATTCCTTCATCCTCCAGGAACTACCTGCATACACTAGCCACATGAGGTCGGGCATTGTCGTGGACCAGGAGGATCCCAGGTCCCACTGCACCAGTGTAGGTTCTGACAATGGGTTATTAATTCTTTCCTGAGGCATCTATTGAGGTGTGGCATTTTGAGGCCACTATTTCAGCAAGTGTGGTGTATAACGTAAAAAGAACCAACAACAATGCCAAACAAGTGCGTGTTTATTATTGAGACTGACTGTATTTCCTTCCATGTTATTTCCAAGAGTCCCATCAGCCATCCTGCCAGTGTCCAGGTGTCATGTGACAGGAAGTGAGCAGTCCGGGTGTCGCTACAAGACAGCGGGAGGATTGTTGGAGGACGGTGGAAGCTGAGGAGGTTTCACAGATCATCGCTGTGTGTCTTTAGTTATTATGTGCACTCAATCATATAAAAACTACACCTACATAGAAAAAAGTCGCTCATGGCACGCTGTCCACTCGGGAGAGCAACTCGACTAGAAAGGATTCCCCTCACGCGTTCTTCCATCCTTTTGGCACTTTTCTCCATATCGTCCGTGTCTCTTTGCCCTCACCTCCTCACAATATTCAGTCCAAGAAGGTGAGGACACGTTTGAACCTGAGCACGCAAGTTAGCCTCTTGTGTGCAGGGGAAATACTGTATCTTCGACCCAGACAAATACAAGACACTCGCTTGTATTGTACAAGATGCTCACGTTGTTGCACCAGACATTAAAACCTGAGATATTAACTCATGTCCACTACAACACAGAAACGTGCACATGAGATACTAACTCATGCTGCATTCAAGATGGCTGGAAAGTCGGAAATATCCCACTCGAAGCTTACTGTGGCTACATTTTTGGCCCGAAAATAGTTTTTAAAAAATGCAAATCTTTCATTGTTAAAGATATATGTGATTAAAGATGACACCACATTGCTTTGTCTTCTATGACACAAAGCTAAGCTATTTTGTTATAGCTTAGCATTTACCGAAATCCTTTGTTCATCTCAGTTAATTGGTTCCAGACCTGACAGTGATAAGTGAATTTCCGCAAAAGAGGATTCCTTATTTTCAAGTTCTTTAGGATTTATGCTAGCCTGCACTTATGATAAATGGAATATTTTCATAGAAAACCTGTTTACCTTCTAAATTTGTTTTTTTAACATGTGAGCCCTCTAGACACGAAATAACACCCCTATAATCACCTTTACACTCCTATTACCCAATATAGTAGACATAATGAGAGAAAATAAGACATATTAGAGCATAGAAAACCTGTTTACAATCTTCTAAATACGGTTTTTAACATTATTAGAGCCCTCTAGACATGAAATAACACCCCATAGTCACCTTTACACTCCTATTACCCAATATAGTAGACATAATGAGAGAAAATAAGACAGACACATGTTAGCATTGGGCAGTGGTTCTCAATTATTTTCTGTCACGCCCTCACTGGTGGGCAGAAATGTTTTTGCGCCCCTCCGATTTGGAATACTATTGACAAACTGATAATATGTATTTATTTATTTACCTGCACTGCACAGACTGGACTCGAAACTGAAACCAGCAAAATGCAACAAAATGGGGAGCAGTGAAGCACACCGGCATATTTAAGAATCAAATTGCATGCCAACTACGACAAATTCCGACACGTTGGCAAGTCTGCACTAATGTTAAAATTCCTCCCTGCCTCTCACGCCTACCCTGACAGTTCACTGCATCGCCCCAGGGGGACCCGCCCCACTATTTGAAAAGCTCTGACATTGGGAGAGTTTCCTTGTTTTTTTACTCCGGGTTTCTGTACAGTACCACCTGCAGTGTCTCATCAATGTAACATGACTGACACGAGTGACCAGTGATCATCACGTCTTTGAACGCATCTTCGGATATGTCTATTTTGGTTCATTTAGCCATTTCTATGCTTGAAAATGCTTTGTTTAGACAAAAAATATGTAAAATTTGCTTAAATATGCATATTTTTGGACTAATAATAGGCCACATTCAGCCACAAAACAGCTATGACTTATTCATTAATAAACCGTGAAACTGTGGTAGAGCAAAGCTGTGAAAATTGAAGCGTAAAGTGGCGAGGGATTACATATCGGAAACGCTGCCTTGGTTTAAGTCAAACGTAAACGTAAACATGGCTGACCATCCTCTTTTTGAGCGTCCCTGTCGTAACATCCCCCCCCTGACCCCACATTGTGCTTTCCCTTGAAGGTTGCAATTTTCCGACTTTCCAGTGTCCTGGAACGCAGCACCACAGCATAACAAAAACCGTGCACCCAAGATACCAGCCCCCCTTTCACAACAGAGATCCCGCACTGTTGGCACATCAGAGCCGTAACGGCATTTACCCGCCTGCGCACTGTTCACACGGCAACAGCAGCAAGGTACGCTATAAAGTATTTGTCGGCAGGTGACATCCCGACAGCGCAGGATACACTTTCACACAAGCATCGTCCGGCCTTGGTTACAGCTCTGATACTACCCACAGGACA
Source organism: Dunckerocampus dactyliophorus (assembly GCF_027744805.1). Taxonomy (NCBI): domain Eukaryota; kingdom Metazoa; phylum Chordata; class Actinopteri; order Syngnathiformes; family Syngnathidae; genus Dunckerocampus; species Dunckerocampus dactyliophorus. Next base: position 3,664,470 of record NC_072830.1, read on the forward strand.
TGAAAAGTGGGAGGCTGCCCCCATTTCATGTCGGTGCTGTTCACACAGAAAAAGCGACAGCAAACGAAGTGAAAAGGTGGCTTTGAAGGGGTCGCTCACCTAACTTATAACTTCTACGTGTGAAATGCAAACATATCATCTAGTGCAGGGGTGTCCACACTTTTTTGCGTTGTCTCGCCAAAGTTTTGTGAGCTCTCGCAAAAATGTTTCTTTATTCATTTCTCTTTTTTGCCCATACATTTTCCTTTGTCCATGTCCCCTCGGGCGCTCCCTACTAGGAACTTGTATATCCTGTATATTTCAAGAAAAAACTGCATCTCAGCTTTGTGATATATTAGGTGAAAAAGACAATTAGTATCAATTTCCACCTTTGCTCGTTTATTCACATTTTTTGCTGTTTTTTTTTTTTATTTTCCAAATATTTCAACTTTCTTCTTAAATGCTCTTCAGAAAACAAATTTCTCATAATATTATGACTTTATTCGCATTATATTTGAATTTTTTTTCCCAACCAAATTTTCCAAAAATGACAAGTTTATTTTGTTTTCTTTTTCTCATAATATTACAACTTAAAAATATATTTTTTCTATAGTATTTTAATGCTATGCTACAAAAATGTCATTATTTTTCCTCATTTGTTTGTATTTATTCTCAGAAAATTGCACGTCTTTGTCTCGTCAGAATGTTTTTTTTTTCCCATTTTTGCTATTTTTTCCTCCAACTATTTAGACTTTCTTGTAAATTTTCTTCTTATAATGATAAACCTTATATTTTGACTTTATTCGCGTAACATAACGTTTTCCGCAACCTAATTTTCCAACAATTACAAGTTTATTTGTTGGTTTGTTTGTTTTTTCATATTACAACTTTTTAAAAAAATAACATCTTTATTTAATATTTCGCCTTTATGCTGCTAAAATGATTTTAGCTAGAATTTTAGCTAAAATCTTTTTCATCATAATATTACGTTATTCTCGTAAAATTACGACTTATTCTCCTTAGATTATAACTTTTTTCTCTGAATATTTTGACTTTGGTTCATGTAAAATTACTGCAGATTTTTCAATTTTTGCGGCCGTTTTGGTATGATTTATTTTCTTGTTTAGAATGTGCCGTGGGCCAATAAAAAAATAAATAAAAACAAACAGCCGAAGGCCGCAAATGGATACCCCTGATACAGCGGATGCTAACAATCTGGAGAGTCTACTCGACTAAGTTTGTGCACAAAAGAAATGACATTATTCAGAAAATATCATCTTATGGGACATAAAAAGAATGACCATTCCAAAGCAGAACGAGGTCCACCAGAGTTCCTTCCTCTGCCCTTATTTCTTTTTTGAAGTTGTATTGACGCTGCTAACTGTACTCTTGTTCTTGGTGATGATGATATCTACAGTGCTTCTTCTAACTTTGGTCAAGCTAACGTGGCAACACACACACACACACACACTAGAGTCAGGGGGCGCTGCAGGTGGGTAAATCAAGCGCATCCGCTTAGAGTTGAAGATAGAAGACAACCTCAGAAGAAGAATGGATGCACTAAAATGTGATTATTAATCTTATTGTTATTATTACAATTAGCGTGCACAAGGTCCACTTGTTTGTGCGCCTGATGGGGGGGGGGGGGGGGGGGGCCTTTTATGGCGGCTTGGCGGACAGGTAGGAAATGAGGGCGGCGATGGCGCAGATGTAGGTGATGATCCCAAACACGATGGAGAGGACGGAGAGCCACAGAGCCTGGCGGGATGCCGCGTTGGCCCCCTGGAAGTCGCCCTCGGCGGAAGCCTTGTTGGTCTGGAAGACATGGGAGATTTGGTGCATGAATGTTGTGCCCGCTTTGAGGTCAAGAGGCTGCTAACGTGCGTCTACATGACCATGAAACCTTACGTTTGAGTTGTTGAGGCTTCTTTGTGAGTGAGCGCCAGCGTTTATGGCCACTTCATCACTTCCTTCCTCGCCAATCTTTGTCTTTGACCCTCCCCTTTGTGTCTCCACCGGACATTATTGGGAATCCATCACCTTGGGGCTTCTTCTCATGACTCTAATTAAACCTTAACGAAGGCCATCGATTGCGCGGGACGGCCTTTGTCGCTCGCTGCCAGTTTGCTTTGCAGGAGCGTTAACGGGATTGGGTTCACGGCACCGCTGGGGAGGGTGCTGGGATAAAGTGGGGAGCGAAGACAGAGACGCCATCTGACCCTGAAACCAACTGGACCAATTTAACTTCTGGATGACAGCAGTCAATGGCATCCTAATTTTGTACCAAATGAAGTTGTGTATGTATACATTTCTGCCAGCAGGGGGTACCATGAGTCCTTTCAGGGCTGGACCTTAACCAGAAACAAGAATTTTTACTTCGAGTCGTCAAACTTCACCGCCCTACCCCAAGTACACGCATTTACACAAACGTACATCCTTCACAATTTAGATTTTCGTATGTTTCTGGTATGTACGATACAAATTTGGTGGCAATTGCACTAAATCTCTGAGGCAAGTTGGTTTTTAAAGAAGCCTTGGAAATGGACAAAATGGCTCTAAAATTCCTGTGTGATTTCCGGTTTTTGAGATTTTTTTTGTGGTTCTACTCTTGTTGACTGAAACTGCCTTCAGTGCCTGAATTACAAAAAAAAATCTGGGGGTCACTACTTAGTCAATTCTTGGATGGCTTTTTTTACGTGAGTCCTATGAAATTTGCGAGACATAACAATGAAACAACTTTTAGTGTTTTATGCCCATATGTTATAACATATATTCATTTCTGCCAGCAGGGGGTGCCAATTAATCTTTTCTGGGCTGGACCTTAATCAGACACAAGAAGCTGCCAAACTTCACTCTGCTCTGACGTCCAACGTGCCCTGACGTGTAGTACTACATGCATTTACACAAACGCACGTTCTTTACAGTAGCTTCTCCTGTGTTTCTTGTATGCACGCTTCACGTTTGGTCGGAAACTGACCAAATCTCTGGGACGAGTTGTTTTTTTTTAAGAAGGCTTGGAAACGGCTGTAAAATTCCTGTGTGATTTCAGGCATGAGTTATTGAAACTTGTTTGTGGGTCTACTCATGTTCAGCGAAACTCCCTTCAGTGCCTGAATTACAAAAAAATAAATAAATCTGGGGGTCGCTACTTAGCCATTTTTTTTTTTTTTTTTACCTGATTCCTATAAAATTTGCAAGACATAACGATGAACAAACTTCTAAAGCAGTGGTCCCCAACCCCCGGGCCGTGGGTCATTTGGTACCGGGCCGCACTGAAAGAAAAAATTATTTCCATTATTTCATTTTTTAGATGTTTTATTTTGAAAAGTGACTGGATTCTCTCTGTTACATCCGTCTCACTTGACGCTTGTCAATTGTGCGTGTGCTAACTTTATCTCATGCCGCACAGATAGACTACTACTGTATTTTTACCATTTTTCCTTTCACCACATATTTGGTCTGAAATGCTGATACTATGTGGGAATGCATAAAGGTAAGTTTTGATGACTTATTGAGTGCTAATGTGCGCATTTGCCTCAAGTGAATTCATGCTAGCGCACTGCCTTTTACCACACACATCAAACAGTGATGTAATCATCTCTCTGGAAACACTTGGCTAGAACTTGAACTGGTGGATGGTGGGTCGGCATTCATTTTGTACTTTTAATTTGATGTTATTCATGTCTTAGTTTTACACAATACATAATAAATAACATAAATTAGATCGCTATAATGTACGAACCAACCAACCCCCCGGTCCGTGGGACATTTGTGGGAACGCAAGCCGGTCCGTGGGTCAAAAAAGGTTGGGGACCTCTGGTCTAGAGTGTCATAACATATATAAATTTCTGCCAGCAGGGAGTGCCAATGAATTTTTTCAAGGCTGGACCTTAATCAGACACAAGAAGTTATATGGCGAGTTGTCAAACTTCACCGCCCTTTGCCGTCTACACACATTTACACAAACGCACATTCTTCATAATTTAGGTTCTCCTTTATGTCTTGTATGCACAAATCAAATTTGCTAGCAATTGGACCAAATCTCTGGGACGAGTCGGTTTTTGAAGAAATCTCGGAAATTGACAAAATGACGCTAAAATGGTTGCTTCAAGCCAAAATTTTACATTTGGAAGACATAACGAAACAAGTTTTAGAGGGTTTTTGCAGTGCCCACGGCATGCTAGAATTAGCATTGCTGCTATAGTTTCCGTCCATAGTTCCTTACTGCGCATGGTCATTAAGTCATGAACCACCTGTAAACAAACCAAACCAACCAAGTGTATTTTGCAAAAAAAACCCCAGTTGTTCTTGTCCTTTTTTCACATGAGCTTTAAGTCTTAAAAAGTGCTGAAAAGTGTGTGTGGTTAACTTAATCCGACAAATCTAAGTAATCCCTGCACTTGTGTTGCACTTAAAACAGTGTAGCTGCTGTTAGTCCACTACTGCCAACCACAGCGTCAGCTTGCATCTTGTCAGATCACTCTGTGTGTGTGTGTGTGTGTGTGTGTGTGAGCGTGTGTGCGTGTGCGCGTGTGCGTATGTGTGTGTACCTTCTGCGAGAGGTAGAAGGCGGCGATGCCCAGGGGCCAGAAGCAGCAGAGCATGGAGAAGAAAGCGAGGCCCAGGTAGTCCTGAGGGATCATCAGAGGGAAGTTGCTGTCGCTGTCGCTATCGCTAAAGTCTTCAATGGACGAGTCCTGAGGGTCAGGGTGGCCGCAGGCGGGAGATCAGACATGGACTGGTCAGTTTGGCTTCATCATTCTGCATTTGTACACTTTAACCCTTTATAGGGCACTCACGACACCAAGCATCTTCTATATAACAGGAATCCGCTGCAAAAATGCTATTCAAAGATCCTCTATAAGGCGGATGAGCATTCTGCTGTTTTTAGGAATCTACTGTAACAGCACCGTCGAAGAGCGTCTATGTAACAGGATTGCTGTTCTCAAGAACCTACAGTAAAAGAAGCACGAGTCAAAGATCCTTGTATATGATCAAGCGCCCTGCTGTTTTTAGGAATCAACTGAAAAAAATTGTTAGTCAAAGATCCTCTATATTACAAAAACAGTTAAGGACCTGCTGCAAAAGCACTAATCAAAGATATTCCGTATAACAAAGAATGCTGTTTTTAAGAGTGTATTGCAAAACAACTAGTCAAAGATCCACTATATGACAGAAGCATTTTGCTGGTTTTCAGAACTGACTGCAACAACATTAGTCAAACAGCTTATATGCAGTATAACAGTAGTGCTGTTTTTAGGAATCTACTGCAAAAACGCTAGTCAATGTTCTTATATATGACAAGAGTGCACTGCTGTTTTTGGCAATCTACTGGGGAAAAAACGCTGGTCAAAGATCCTATGTGTAACAAGCAGTCTGGGAGTTTTAAGTACCTCCTGCAAAAGTACTAGTCAGAGATCTTCTATATAGCAGGAGTGCTGTTTTTAGAAAACTCCTTTAAAAACGCTCGTCAAAGATCCTTTCTGTGACCGGAGCGCTGTGCTGTTTTTAAGGAGTCTACTGCAAATATGCTAGTTAAAGATCCTCTATATAACTGGAGAGCTTTGCTGTTTTTAGGAATCTACAAAGAAAACTGTTAGTCAAAGATGCTCTGTATGACAAGAACAATGTGGGGTTTTTAAGGGCCTCCTGCAAAAGCACTAGTCAAAGATCCTCTATATAACAAGACTGCTGTTTTTAGGAATCTACGGTAACAGCACTGTCAAAGAGTGTCTATATAACAGGATTGCTGTTTTTAGGAATTGGCTGTGAAAATGCTAGTCAAAGATCCTCTTTATGACCAGAGTGCTGTGCTGTTTTGGGGAGTTGGCGGAACAAATGCTGGTCAAAGATCCTTTATATGACCAGAGTGCTATGCTGTTTTTGGGAATTGGATGCAAAAATGCTCGTCAAAGATCCTCTATATGAACGGAGCATTCTGCTCTTTTTAAGGACCTGCTTGGTGGAAATAAGGATTTATGCTAGTAAGCTGTGTAAGCGTTCCGAATGATTGTAGTTTAGCAGCAGGTGCAAATGATGAGGTTGTTCAATAACATTCAAATTGTACTCTATAGGTTGATGACTTGAAAATTATGACTGTAATTTATATTGACTATTTAGCAAAGTCAGAGAAAAATATCATTTGCGCAATAATTTGGAACACAGCGTAGTGTGGACCAAGGCGCTCTACCAGATGAATAGAAGATGTAGAAATAAAACGCATCACAGCTTTGTTTATACTGCTGGAATAGATTGCACTGTTTTTAGGAATGTACTGCAAAAATGCGAGTCAAAGATCCCATGTAGTGTATATGACAGGAATGTGTTGCTGCTTTAAGGCATTTTCTGTAAAAACACTCAGTGGATGAATGACATCCAGTGTTGAACATGTTGCCTTGGCGGAGGTCTGCACAAAGAAAACATGAACATCATATTTTTGAAATAAAACGGCATCTCGATAGTTGAGTTTCTGCCAGTCGTCTGACCTATACGAGTTGTTTACGCTCCAAAAGAGGCCCGAAAGCGCAAAGCGCAGCGCGTGCTTGGCCTTCGTGTCTGGCAGCAGTGGAACTTTGCTGGTGCCGCTGAGGTCATGTGACTGAATGAGGTTAGCCTGCGCGGACGAGCTCTGACGGGCCGCTCATGACTCACGCTTCTTTGGCAAAGCACCGCTTATTCTATCAGACTTCGTGCGCACATCACACCCCCCGTCCTTCCTCGCCATGACCGCGTATGCAAAACATGCACCTGCAACTCTAGCGTGCATGCTTCCTCCACCGGCCGTAACATTAGGTACACCGTCTAATATAAGTCTGCATCTACAAAGATGATGTTGAGGTCAGAAATGAACCAAATGTTTATTATTTTGCTTGTAGTTTACATTGCTACAAGCACAATAGTAAATATATTGTTAAAATAATAATTTGAATAAACTCCTGCGCTTTTTTGTGTGTTTTGTAAATTCATAATTTGCGGTGCTGCGCTCGTGCTTTTTCCCGCCTCTCCGGTGTCAGTGACCCGCCATTTTGGAGGCGCGGGGAAGCAAAATAAATGTTTGCTTAGTGGAGTGTGCTGAAGGAAGTAGAAGATGCCGTGTTGCCTTTAAGGTCACCGCAAGGTTCTCTTCCCACAAGCCTTCACTTTTGCATGACTGCACCGCCGCCAGAATTGCAAATTAGCTTTATTTAAAAAAAAAAAAAAGTATCTTTGTTTGTCCTTGAGGAGCAAACTCTTTGACGTCAGCTAAGTGTTTATGCTCATGAAAACAAAAGTAAAACAGCCTATAACGGGCTCCTGATTTTGATTTCTCTTCCTATTTTGGGGGCTTTTTTGTGCGGTTCCTCATATGTCACATGACCACGTTCAAACAGAGCTGTCATCCCGCATCGCTTCTGCGGCTTGGTTACCTGCACCCAGCTTCATGCAGTCTGACTTTTTGACAGCTTTCGCTTGCTGCTGTCCCCAAAATACTTTGCTTATGTCTATTTTTAAGCCTGTCCTGACAATATGAGAGAGAGGCTTGTGCTTTTTTAATGTAAGCCTCCTCGCAGAAGCAGCAGCAGCAGCAGACGACGTGTCAAACATTTAAAGTGGGTGATTAAATATTGTTTGCTCTTTAGCACAGCCTGGTTTCATCATTGAACTGAGGAATAATTACTTTTTTTAATGAACTCCCTACACGACTAGAACTTGTCCGTGTTGTAGTGTTGCATTCAAGGCAAATATGACAGCTGAAGAGTTCCAACCCCATAGCGTTCTGGTCAAACGTAACAAAAAACATGGCCTGGATGAGGAATTTGTGTGATTGGAAAAAGTGGAATTTCGGGAAAAGTGGGAATTTTTAGGATCGGAAAATTGTTTGTCCAGATGTTTTGAATGAATTCAACGTTTTCATGTTGGAATGCTTTGAAAAGACTGAGAAATGTCAAACTTTGTCCATTTATTTTTGATGGGAATATTGTCACGGAAAATGTGGGAATTTTTGTGGACAGGCCTCATGTGCCGAATGCGCTGAACATTGTGATGTTGGAATAATTAGAATTGGTTGAGAAATGCGGAAGCCGTGATTATGCTCAAGATCCAAAGGAGTTTGTGTTACGGAGAATGTGGAATTTCAGGGAACATGGAAATTTGTGGGATGCGGAAAACTGTTTATCCAAATGTCTTGAATGAGCTCAACATTTTGATGTCGGAGTGCTTTGAATCGGTTGACAAACGTGAGAAATGTGGAGCTTGTACAAATAGTCCATTCATTTTTAATGGGAATTTTGTCACAGGAAATGCGGAACTACATGAAAAATATAGGAATTTTTCACGGGCTGCATGTCCTGAATGAGCTGAACATTTTGATGTTTGACGTTGGAATCGGTTGAGAAATGTGGAAATCTTATTATTTGCGCATCTTTGACTGAGCGGCCTTTCTATGTCACAGCGCGGTCTATTTCCTGCTCTGTGGTTATCATCACACTTTAACTCCTTTGCCGTCACCGAACTGTGGTGGCGTCACAAAAAAAGCGTTGTCTTACGTCAGAATCCGGGAGCAGGTCGTCCTCGTCATCCAAGCTGTAGGACGCGCTGTGGAAGTCGTGCGCCTCGGCCAGCAGCTTCCTCTCCAGCGTGGACCCGGGCCCGATGTCCACAAAGGTGGTCTCCAGGTAGTCCTTGCTGAGCAGGGAGTCCGCGTGGCCCCAGATTGGGGCGGCCGGGTAGAAGGACTCCAACGTGCGAGGCAAGGAGCAGGGGTCCAGAAGCTGCTGGGGCTGCTGCTGCTGAACAACATCTGGGGGGTGTCCACAGTAGCCCCTCCACGCCAGCGGAGGATAGGCCCTGTCCTCCTCGCACTTGACCAGGATCCCCTTGAAGACGCCTCCAGGGGCCGCCCCGGGCGCCGTTGCCCGGCTGGGATGGGGGTTTTCTCCCAGAAGAGGGTGCTCCAGCTCATCGCGGTTCTCCATCGCTGTCTTTGAGCGGCATCCACGCGCAAATGTAATCTGCAGAATCGGAGTGGCCCAGTGGCTCCACAATGGGATTACGCTCAGGCAGATGCTTTGCTGGCTGCTTGTCTTTCACTGATAATCCATCTTTAATCCAATTCTTTGATTTCTCTCTTACTAAACGCGTGGCTCCGGAGGACAACAACAATCCTCTCAAAGATTCGACACGATGTCATCGACTGTTGGCGTCACACCAGGATGCCTTCATGAATATGATAACGTCTAAATGATAGACCTCCTCAGCAGGCCCATGAACACGCCCTGCTGGAAGAAGCCTTAAAGTGCGTCTTGTGGAAAGACAATAAATCCTTCCTGTTGAGGTTGAGGAAGAAAGTTGAGACAGTTGAGGGAGGGCAAGGTAAAATACGGTGCTGTGATTTAGGTGCGTCCCAAATGTTCCGGATGGCTGCGCTGACGCTTGCTTATGCAGCAGCAGTCAAACTAGTGGCTGGACGGGCGGATTGGGGCCATATTGGAGGGCAGTTAATCTGTAAAAGCAATGAGGCTCCACAAATAGAATCCTACGGTGCGCTTCGGCAGGTCAGCCGGCCCGCCAGCGCCGAGCCGCGTCCGCGTCTGCCGCCGCCGCAGCAGCAGCAGCGCGGCATGATGAAGAAATCAAAGAGGCGGCGTGTTGATTTATGGTACGCCCGCTTTGCTGCTGGCCTGAGCTCCTGTGGGACATGTATTTTTAATGTCCAACTTCACAAGCCTGAATTCAGGACAAACGAGCAGAGCGTGGCTCTTTATCCTCGAGGAGGAAGAAGAGGAAGTCTGGAAAGAGAAGAAAGACACGCGTCAACTCTCTCCATGCAGAAACAATTGTCCTCCACTGGTGATCAATGAGTGCTGCGCTATTTTATCTTTTTTAAAAGAATACTGAGCCGCTGCTGCCGCCTCTGCTTTGTGAAACGTACACGTCCTCCAAAGCCCAAAGAAGAACTTTTACACTGAATTCTAGAGCAGATGTGTTCTACTTTTGAAACGTGGACCTCTGGGTGAAGTTTACAAAGTTAGCTTTTGGATCAATACACTTACTGAGTTCAGATTGACTCCTTTTGGAAGGCCTCAGAGATCAGGAAGTGGTCTGCAGAGACACCAGAAGATGTTACAGTAAAACAGCACATGATGGTTTGATGCATGATACAGGACTGGTAGATGATGATACCTGAGAGATACGAGACTGATACCTGAGGCACACTTGATGGGATGGATAAAGGATGATAAAGGATGATAGATGATGGAAGATAGATAGATTGGTACACAATGGATACATGATGATACTTAACTAATGGCCGATACAGTATTGACAGATACAGTACATGCTGATAGCTGATGGACACAGAATGATAGACTGTATGATGGATACTCGATTGATAGACTACTGATACAGGATTGCTGGATTTGTGACTCTTGATGGATAGATAATGGATATATAATGATACCTGATGATGTATGACAGATACATAATGCTATATGACAGATATATGATGATACTTGATAGACACATGATGATATATGACAGATACGTGATGCTGTATGATAGATACACGATGATACTTGATGGATACATGATATATGACAGATTTGTGATGCTGTATGATAGATACATGATGATACATGATGATATATGACAAATTCATGATGATACCGGATGGATACCTGATGATATATGACAGATTTGTGATGCTGTATGATAGATACATGATGATATATGACAGATACGTGATGCTGTATGATAGATACACGATGATACCTGATGGATACATGACGATATATGACAGATACATGATGATATATGACAGATACGTGATGCTGTATGATAGATACACGATGATATATGATTGCCTGCACAAGGATACCTGATGGATACAGGATGATGTATGATACATATATGATACCACCTGATGGGTACGTGATGTTATGATATATGATAGATACATAATGATACCTGATTTACTGTATACGCGACGATATAAAATAGATACATGATGATACCTGATGGATACATGGTGATACCTGATGGCTACATGACGATACTTGATGGATACACGATATATCATGAATATGCAGTGATACCTGATGGATACATGGTGATACCTGATGGCTACATGACAATACTTGATGGATACCTGATGATGTATGATAGATACTGATGATACATGAAGATATACACGACTGATAGATTCCTGATACCGGATTGTTCAAAGCAAGATTCTTGATTGGTTGACAATTAATAAACAATGATATCAGATGGATACATGTTAATATACTGTATGATACATACGTGATGATACCTGATGGATAGATGGTGATATAAGATGGATACATGATGATATTTGATAGATACATAATGATACCTGAGGATTACATGATGATATTTGATGGATACATGATGATACCCTATAGATACATGATGGTACTTGATGGTTACATGATAATACCCGATACATACATGATGGTACTTGATGGATACATGATGATACCCGATAGATACACGATGGTGCTTGATGGATACATGATGATACCCGATAGATACATGATGGTACTCGATGGATACATGATGATTTATGATGGGTATATAATGATACCAAATAGATACATGATGCTATACGACAGATACATGATGATACACGTGATTGATAGATACAGGATACAGGATTACATGATTCTTGATTGATAGATGATGAATACACAATGATACCAAATGGATATGTGATGTATGATGGATACACGATGATACTTGATGGACACGTGGTCGATACATCATTGACTGATAGAAGACTGATGGCTGACGCAGGATTGATTGAAACATGCTGATATCTGATGACACATGATGATGTGTGATGGATATTCTGTTTTGTGTGCACGACACTGAGAAAACACTCCAGAGAGACTACATGTTTGGAGCTTGAAAGCTACATGATATCCTTGTGTACTACTTCACTATATGGTGTTTTCATCAAATATAGTACATTTTCATCAAGATGTTTCAAGTGTAGGCTTGTTGCTTAGGAATAGAAGTTGCTGCAGGGTTCTTGTAAACACGGAAAATAATCAATACGGCACCTTTTTGTGGATTTTTTCATTCCAGCTGGAGAAAGTGATACTGATTGTTGGGCATTGTTGTAGTACTTCACTGCGCTTTGCAGAAGGGACGCTTTGTCCCCGCTGCTCCAGCACTAACCCATCATGGAGGGCTCATACTTAACAAGATGTGTGATGGTTGACGTGCCCATGTCAAAACACACACACACACACACACACACACACACACACACACACACATTCCCAAAGCACTGCAGCTTCATTCCAGGAGAGATGCACTCAGGTTATTACACCCCACCCATCCCGCCAGCACCTCTATGAAAAGACTTCTGTCAGCATCCCTCCTTTTTGCGTTCTGCAGCGCTTATAATAAAAGACCGCGGTGGCTACAAGGGAGGTGACAAGGACGCGGCCACAAATCACCAAACACCGTGTAACAAGAGTATCCAGCCACCCCGGTGCACACACCAACACCCCACCTCCTCCACCACTCATCCACTCAGCTCCTCCCGTCTGACTCACCTTCATGGGTTGCTTTGTTCATTGATTGTGTGGGGACAATGCAGCATTAGCATCCTGTTTAGCTCCAGTGCTGGACACACCGGTAAACACACATACCGCAACATACAGTGTGTACGATGCAGCGACCCAAGCAGTGGTACAATTTGGAGTTCAAACCAAATTGTATGCCATTTTTATATGACTTTTTTTTGTTTAATTTGCATAATTGGCCACGCTTATGCTTGTTCAGGACAAACCAATGCTGTTTGGATGCTATGGGAGACCCTCTGTGTCCAGTAAGACCAGAAAGGGGTCTGATTACCCATTAAATATTGTGTAGTGTGTTAAGAAAGCGTACCGGCAGTTACCCAGCATGCCTTGTGGTATGGAAATAGGGCCGTAATTTTGCTGTGTGTGTGCGAGCCACAAATAAATGAATGTATGGGAAACACTGTGTATACGTTTGGCAAAGGATATCGGCGATGCTAAGCCAAATAGATAAAAATGGTCATAACAAAAATGAGCACTTTAATCTCCACTGCCTGTTTATACACTGCATTACGGTACAATCATGCCTAAAAAGCTCAATGAAAACTGTATATTACTGCATGCAATTATGCAACATTTAGTCTAATCGCAGCAAAAGTTTGTCCCCTTGAGCAAGTCATTTCCAGTGCTTCCTATGGAGAAAAGTATTTACAAATCGAAGGCCCAACGTGCTCTCCTGGGTTGCTTTTGAGCTCCAAGTGTTCAAATGAAGTGGAAAGTGCTAAATACATTGAATTTGGTGGGTGAAATGTTTACAGTAATCCCTTGTTTATAGTGGTTAATTGGTTCCAGACCCAACTGTAACAAGTGAAGTAGGATTCCTTATTTAGAAATGGAATATTTTTGTCGTTAAAGTGTAGAAAACCTGTTTTAGTATGTTTTTTTTTAACATTATTAGCGCCCTCTAGACATTATATAACACTCCTATAGTTACCTTTAAACTCCTATTACCTAATACAGTTGACATAATAAGAGAAAAGAAGACATTTTAGATGTCGAGGTTCAGAGTTGAAGTTACCTTGGCGGGATTAGGGATGAGATCATTCAAACCTGCAAAAAAAGCCTGTTGTTCCGGCGACCAAGTCTGGTGCTTGTGTGTCTCACCCAACATTACAGTAACATTACTGACACCTAGTGGCCAGTGTAGAATAATACATATCGTCACAATTTCTTTGAATGTGTCTTCTGAATGGCTTGTTTTTCTATTTTACTTCATTTAGCCATTTTTATGCTTGAAAATGCTTCATTTAGGTAAAATGTGCTTAAATTGAAAAATGCCTATTTGTGACTAACAATAAGCCACATTCAACATTGATTCATTCATATGCAGTCAAACTTGTCTATAGCGGCCACTAGAGGGAGACCGCTATATAGTGGCCACTATAGACAGGTGGTCTCTATAGACAGGTTGGTGTCCAGTTTGAATGTTGACCAGTAAAGGGGAAAAAAAGAAAAAAAAGGGGGAAAAAATGAATGTTGACCAGTAGAGGGCACTGTGGGACTGCGGATAAAAGTTGTACAGCACTACTAGGCTTGTTATTATCCACGACCCACAGAACAAAGCTGTGCTAGTAATGTCTTACGCTTGTTTTAATATTTTACTTTTTATACGTCAGAGTGTCATTACAGCTTTAGTTCATCAGGAAGTGACGGGAAGTGACGGTGGGCGTCCCGAGCAGGAGAGCGAGGCTCAGTGCTAGCTGTGAGTTTCTAGAGAGTTGGGAAGTGTGTTTATGTTGGCGTGGATGTGAAGTCCTGCAGTGTTCTCCGCTGTTAATAAAGCCATTAAAGTGCATCGGCGACGTGAGTCTCTCCTTCCCCCAACAAGCGGCATTACAGTATTGACCAGTGCACGCCAGGAAATACACGGTGTCATTTCTTACAGGCATTGGCTGGACAGCTATGTAGTGGGGCTTGTTTAACCTTTGCCTTGTGGGCAAGCAGGAAGGAGAGACGAGACGAGATGTGTGTGTGTGTTCTGAACGGCTCTCTGGTGGCCACGTTCAATAAATAAAGTTGGCAGAAGCAACAGGGGAAGTTTCCTTCTTTGCTGGAGTCAGGTCGCCCTTACTACGGTTTGGAGCTGAATAACACTGACAAGTTAAGCGAACAGAAAAGAAGACAGCTTTTTTTTGTGTCGAATACAGAAGATGAGGACTTTGATGGATTTGTGGATGAGGATTGATAAAAACTAACGTGAATACATTCGAAAATACTTCAATTAAGTACAACCGAACTCAGTTTTGCTCCCGCTGGCTTTTTAAAAACATATGCTAGCATAGTTTTAGCGTGCAAGCAGTATTGTATTGTATTGTAGCGTCGCTGGGAGCACGTCCGGTTCCCAGCCTAATTTGTGGTAATGTTTTGGTGCAAATGCTCTTAAAGTTACATGTTTGACCAGGAAATAGCAAGCTCAAAAGAAGACGTTTTTTTTATGTGGAACAACTGACAGTTTGTGTGGATCTTGTGAATGAGTGTGACTGAGCTAGGACTCAGTAATTAAAGTCTACACACGACGGCTTCATTGATTAAAAAACGAAACTTTTTCATGCATGAAGCTTCTAATTGAGTCGGTAATTTGGCCGCTATATGCAGTCAGATATTGACCAAGGGAGACAAAATGGGTGGCCGCTGGCCGCGTTAGACAGGTGACTGCTATACACAGGGTCTATAACATGTAAATTTGCTGCGGGGGATTTTTCAGTGGCTGCTATAGGCAGGTGGTTGTTCTATAAAGGTGGCCGCTAAGACAGGTTTGTATTTTTGAAAAAACATGATAGATTGAAGCTGGGCGAAGTAGCGAGGAATTACTGTATTCTGCCTTTTTAAAATCAAGCAGTGATGCCAAGAGATGGGCCTTTATATCCGTTAGTGGCACCGCCTGTTTACACAATAAGGACATACGCGACATATTAGAAGACAATTAGGGACATTTGAGGTACAACAAGAAGAGGAAGCTAAAATCCAAACTGTTGCTGCTGCTGCTG
Organism: Dunckerocampus dactyliophorus; assembly: GCF_027744805.1. NCBI lineage: Eukaryota > Metazoa > Chordata > Actinopteri > Syngnathiformes > Syngnathidae > Dunckerocampus > Dunckerocampus dactyliophorus. The sequence continues at coordinate 3,680,026 of NC_072830.1, forward strand.
ACTTTGTCTGATTTTCAGCCACTCTGCAATCTGACACACACACGCACGCACACACACGCACGCACATACACACACACACACACACGATGCACAGCGCTGTAGGTAATTGCTGTAAGAGTGGCGCTGCTACACAAATGCACAGCCAGTGAAGTCACTCAGAGGGCAGAAATGCAGTGTGGCTGCAGGAAATTGGAGCAGTGAGAGGCAACTGATGAAAACACATTGATGTCCGGCCAATAAGAGCCGAGCAGCCTTGGAGACACGCCGCAGGGAAAGTGGCACTTAAATGGCCCTATTGATTTCATCTCCAAGCTTCTCTCTCTCTCGCCCGCGTCCTCATCTGTGATGAAGACGAGGCGGGATGAGTAAAAGAAAAAAAAATGTTACGCCGTGCCCAACGTTCCTGTTCCCATGGAAACGCACGGAGCGCTGGCTGCAAGATAAACCAAGCGCAGGCTAATTTGCCATTTCGCTTGTGCTCTCGCCTGCCGGGCTCGATAAGAACTGCAAGGGATGGTTCCCGCATTCCACTAAGGACGCGCTAACCTCGCATTAGCCTTTGGGGATGACGGCGTTCTGCAGAATTACTGGGTGATTACTCACCAGCTAGCACAGTCACACATTAATCATCAATAATGAGCTTTGTTTACATCTATATGTTGGTGTGTGTATGTATGTGTGTATGTATGCGCTCCTTCCATCCGCTACACTGCTAACACGCGCCAGCTTTAAACTTTAACCTTTCCCTAGCACTAAAAGCAGGTTTCAAGGTAATATTTTAAAGGGGTGAGGTGTCCCTGGGGGTGCCCACACTGTAACCGAGCCCACATGGTGCCAGGAAAACCTGTCATAAAACACACACGGCATGAGCTCTTCATTCATCCCCACTCTTTATTTGGCATCTGCATGTATGCACTCCTCCCTTCAGCAGCGTAGGAGTGTTGCTGCAGATGAAATGTACTGCAAGTGTACTGCAATACCCTTCACAGAGACGTACCTGACAAGGGCAGCATGTTTTGGACACGGATTTGACATTTAACAACACAACACGGCTCCAGGATAAAGGACAATCATGTCCTCAGGAGTCCCCACACTCTGAACCGGGTCCTCACTACACCAGGAAAACCTCACACACACACACACATGCACACACTCCAGTGTGCAGTGAGGTGTGTCTTATGTTGGACACAGTGTTCTGTGATGTGCATCATGATGGCACACACACACACACACACACACACACACTGTGTGCTGCACAATAGTGTGCGTTTGTGTGCATGACTCAATTGTGTCTCGCTGCCTCCTGCAGCTGTTGTCAACCCACTTTGCGATCATCTGCAGAGCTTATGGATGAGTTGGAGGTGACCGCTCACGCTGATGCCACTTTCCAACGCCAGCGCTAGCCGACTCTATCATTTTCCATGTGGCGCATTTTTAAAACGCAGAACGACTGAAATCAAGTCGTAAATTAAGAGGAATACGTACAGTATGACAACGCTAGTCGGATCTTAAACATGGCAGGAGCACCTCTGCTGTAAGGACACACTGCAGAGACAGTAGTCAAAGATCCTCTACATAACAGGAAGGCGCTACTGGTTTTTTTTTTTTGCTATCTGTGCAAAAACGCTACTCAAAGATCTTTATGACATGAGTGCCCTGCTGTTTTTAGGAATCTACCGCAAAATGAATCTACAGCAAAATGCTAATCAAAGATCTTTATGACATGAGTGCTCTGCTGTTTTTAGAAATCTACCGCAAAAACGCTAATCAAAGATCTTTATGACAGAAGTGTTTTGCTGTTTTTAGGAAGGTATTGCAAAAACGCTAATCAAAGATGTTTATGACATGAGTGCTCTGCCGTTTTAAGGAATGTACCGCAAAAACGCTAATCAAAGATCTTTACGACAGGCGCACGCTGCTGTTTTTAGGAATCTACAGCAAAACGCGAATCAAAGAGCTTTTGACAGGAGCGCTCTACTGTTTTTAGGGATCTACCGCAAAAACGCTAATGAAAGATCTTTTGACAGGAGCACTCTGCTGTTTTTAGGAATTTACAGCAAAATTAATCTACAGCAAAACGCTAATCAAAGATCTTTATGACATGAGTGCTCTGCTGTTTTTAGGAATCTACTGCAAAAACGCTAATTAAAGATCTTTATGACAGAAATGTTTTGCTGTTTTTGGGACTCTACAGCAAAAATGCTTATCAAATATCTTTATGACAGAAATGTTTTGCTGTTTTTGGGAATCTACAGCAAAAACGCTTATCAAATATCTTTATGACAGAAATGTTTTGCTGTTTTTGGAAATCTACAGCAAAAACGCTTATCAAATATCTTTATGAAATGAGTGCTCTGCTATTTTTAGGAATCTACCACAAAAACGCTAATCAAAGATCTTTATGACATGAGTGTTCTGCTCTTTTTAGGAATCTACTGGAAAAATGCTAATCAAAGATCTTTATGACAGGTGAACTGCTGTTTTTAGGAATCCATAGTAAAAAGCTTATCAAAGATCTTTATGACAGGAGCGCTGTGCTGTTTTTAGGAATCTACCGCAAAAACACTAATCAAAGCTCTTTATGACATGAGTGCTCTGCTGTTTTTAGGAATCTACCACAAAAACACGAATCCAAAATCTTTATGACAGAAACACTCTGCTGTTTTTAGGAATCTACAGCAAAACGCTAATCAATGACAGGAGCGCTCTGCTGTTTTTAGGAATCTACCTCAAAAATGCAAATCAAAGGATTTTATAACAGGGACCTTTTGCTGTTTTTAGGAATCTGCCGCAAAAAAACAATGATTTCAAAGATTTTGAAGGCAGGAGTGCTCTGCTGTTTTTAGGAACATGCTGCAAAAAATGCAAATCAAAGAACTTTTGATGACAGGAGGACTGGTGTTTTTCAGGACCTTCTTCAAAAATGCCAGTCAAAGATCTTTAACAGAAGAGCACTCTGCTATTTTGGGGGTCCACTGCAAAAGATCTGTACTGGTCTGTACTAGTTCTGGACGGAGCGTACGGGCCAGGGCTGGTGTCATTTACGGTTGAATCGTTCTGCCCTACAATAACATTCTGCATGCTTGGCAGCCATGATTTGCTACTAATAATGCACATTAGCAAGTGAGTGAAACGTCATTGGACATGATCACATGACAACAATTAGTCATAATTGGTGAAGTGGCGTTTGGAACCAGCTTGACATTTAACATGTCATGTTTGCTTCCACTGTACAGGAGCATCGCAATCTATCAAAAACAGCCTGCTGATACGCCTCATGCTTTTTAAAGGCACCAGTGTGTGTGTGTGTGTGTGTGTGTGTTTGTGTTACGCAGTGTGTCCTCGATGCTTTTGTAATTATTATGATAACAAGCTCTCAGTGCTGCGTTTGCCAGCTCATCATTTTGTGTAACCACCGTTACACAAACGCTCTCCTCCTGACGCCTCGTTCACGATGTTCAAATGAGGTCGACGTAAACAAAAACAACAAACTCATGATACACACGATACAATACACTTTTACATTTTCAATGTCATTGGACACAAAAATATCTATTTCTTTTACCAGTGTGGGCTGCGTAATGAAAAATCAAAGGATCCCGGGGCCATTTTGCAATTTTTAATCATTTAAACAGGCTAAAACACATGACGTGGATATGCTAAGAAGGTACATCCATTTATGTCAGCTTTGTCTTATAGGTGACCATAATAATAATAATAAAAATAATAATTAGTATTATTATTATTAGTGTCTTACAGTTTTGTTTCTTGTTTATTTGGATTTTTAGACTGGGCTACGGGCCAATAAAAAACAAGCCGCACACAGGCGCTAAATCAGGGGTGTCCAAAGTGCGACCCAGAGGCCATTTGCCGGCCACAGCTTGTTTTTTATTGGCCCACGGCACATCGTAGAAATAAAATTATACAAAAATGGTGAAAAATAAAGCAAAAAGACAAAAATGAAAAGAGAAGAAGCTTCAGTGTTGATACTAACAACCAATAATAAAGTAACACTATGTCTTTAAATATAAAGAACGGGTTTTTTTTTTAGCATTTTTACAAAATTAAAAAACACATAGAAATATGAAAGTGGCCTTCCGCATCCTTTTGGACACGCCCTGGCCACACTTTGGACCCACCGTTTTAAGCGTGTCTTTTTTTTTTAGCAATTTTTTGTTTTAAGTACTGTTTTTCCTCCTACTTTTTAGTGTGTATTATTATTTTTTTATATTTTTATTCTAGTCTTCACTTTTTCTATTCACCTTTCTACTTCCTTCACCTCCGAGTTATTTTTAAAAACCTATTGTTCAGGGTCTTAGAGTAACTAGAAAAGCACCATGTAGATCAGAATCACGCAAACAACAGTACAAATCATGAGCGCAGTGCATCAATCTCGGCATGTGGCCAATAATGCCTGTGATGAATCAACAATTTTCCTTCCTAAATCTCCAAATAGTCTTTTCCTCACCTTCAGACTAGACTGTGTCCTCACAACGAGTCCTCGGTGAAGACAATCCCGTGTCCGTTGTTTGCATCTATGAGCACACACAGCTACAGAATGCATGTACGAGCACACGGGAGGATGTTATTGCTGTCAACGCACCTGCCGGCCTCTTCCCCCCCCGCGTGCCGTGTCCTCTCCCATCCTCGTCTTCCTCGGAGCGTCTCTCCACGCATGCAAACTTCTCTGTGACCCTCTCAGCTTCTCTCAGCTTCCTTCAAGACACTGCAGCCCTCTCCTCTGCTTTGCAGCTACATCACCACCGGGTCCTAAAGCCAGCCTCTTTGGAGAGGCAGCCCCTGCGCGCACGCGTGTGTGTGTGTGTGTGTGTGTGTGTGTTGTGTTTCAATTACTGCTGGGGACAGAAACAAGCATGCTAAGTGAGGACATTTTGCCTTTTCTTACTTGTTTAAGAGGATTAGTGAGGTCAAGGATTGATTTTGGGTTGGAATTAGGATTGGGGTTAAGACCAGAGATTCAGAGCTTTAAGGTTAGTGTGCACATATAATGTGTGTGTGTGTGTGTGTGTGTGTGTGTGTTGACTGGGATCCCAGTGGATCTTTCTGGATTGAAGCTGCACCGCTGCATCATCCAAAAAGGTGCAAATCTCCTCTGCAAAGAGAGAGCAATCAGCATGAAGAGGTGGGAGAACAAAAGAGGTGGGGGAGGTGGGGAGTGATGTTATGCAGCGTGTGTGTGTGTGTGTGTGAGGATGACTCCACTCCACGTCATCTCCATGTGTGCCCACCTCACCCCGTGACCCACTTTGGGCCTCCTGACTCATAAAGCGAGCGAAGAAGCATCAGTGTGGTCGTGGCGGCCTCCATGTTGGCTCAAACTCTGCAGCACCACCAATCAATGCTGCAGGCTTATGTTGACTATTTCATGAGGCGCAGAAACAACCCCCCGCCCCCTACACACACACACACACACACACGGCTCCCTCATAACGCTTTAAGCATTTTGTGTGTTATTGTTGGGATGTTTGTGCAGTGGCCGCAAAGCCGCCTGTCTGAAAGCGTATTTGTCTTCAGCTCCAGAGTCCATCACGGCCACGCAGGGATCAATACGCCAATCCTCCGGCGTCGCTCGGCTCTCTTTGCTCGGCCCCCACCACACAATTCGGCTGCTCCTCTCCATCTTCATCACTCTCTCTCTCTCTCTCTCTCTGGTACAACAACTTCCTGTCCTTTCCTTTAATTTCCCTGCAAGGAGGAGGCGACAGACTCACCGGCCGTAACAAAGATAACCATGTTCACTTTCGGTTGACACCAACCACAAACAAAAACACCTCAATTCCTAAAAAAGGGGTCGCAGGGACAGCATCCTGAGCAGAGAAAGCCAGACTTACCTTAACCCGGGTGCTTTGTCCAGCTCCTCCCTGGGGATCCCGAGGCGTTCCCCAGGCCATTGGAGAGACATAGTCTCTCCAACGTGTCCCGAGTCTTCCCCGAGGCCTCCTGGCGGTTGGATGTGCCTTGAACACCTCCCCAGGGATGATGCCTGCGCCACGTCATCTGGCTCCTCTCAGTGCGGAGCAGCGGCTGTACGCCGAGTTCCTCTTGGGTGACAGAGCGTCTCACCCTCTCTCTAAGGGACAGCCCAGCCATCCTGTGAGGAAACTTGTCGTGGCCGCATGTACCCACGAGCTTATCCTTTTGGTTTTTGAAATTATTTTTTTTCTGTGCGGCCCGGTACCAAATGACTGAGGGTTGGGGACCACTGCCCTACAGGATTCCTAGAGGGACAAAATGCCTTTTCCAAGTCCCCAAAACAGATGTAGACTGGTTGGGAAAACTCCAGTGCACCCTCAAGGACCCTGCCGAGAGTACAAAGCTGGCCCACAGTTCCACCACCAGGACAAAAACCAACACTGTCCCTCCTGAATCCGACCTTCGGTTATGCGACGGAGCCTCCTCTACAGGAAGGCTGAGGAGAATGACGCCACAGTAGTTGGAATACACACTTAAATGTGCAAGCAGCAGCAATTTAGTCTACTTTGATAACCACTGATGTCGACGCCAGTCAGCCAGTCCGATGGGAGCAGACAGAAGCAGGTATAAAGCCGGCATATATGTATAAATCTTGGAGCATATCTGTATTTCACGTATGCTAGCATGTCTTCCGAAGCAATTTGACCACAACCCATAGAGGGCACCACAAATGTCATTTCCCGTCACTTAAAAGTAGAAGAAAACTGCCACTCTCAGGCGCTAATTCATCACAAGCAGACATGAAGCGGAGTTCCATGCTTGTGATGTTGGAGGGTCTCACTGACCACATCGCCGGCATCCTCACTACTCCAAAAGACGTGACGGGTCAGGAGGTGAGAGTAAGATCCTTACCTGCTGACCCTTCACTCCTGTCCCGCAAGCCAATAAGGTAATAAGGAGCTAAGGTGGGATTGAGGGCGTCTTGGTTGACCACCTTGCACTAACGCTAAACTGCAGCTGACGAGGCCGCGCGTTCAACCTAACAAAAAAACGTACAGCCAGCGCACATAGAAAGCTGTGGCAGCAACATCTTGAAAACCCACCTCAGCAAACCCTGTGAGTTGGGGGAAGAGGGGGAGTGTGTGTGTGTGTGTGTGTGTGTGTGTGTGCCCGAGGTGGTAAGCAGCTCATTAGAGAAAACACGGCTAATCCAATTCTCCTGCAGAGCTCCAAAACATTGTTTTCAATCTGTGGCGTCCCATTAGATACACTAAGATTGCAACGACCCTCTTCTCCAACCTGTTTTTTTGTTGTTTTGTTGAAACAGCCCAGGACGAATAGCAATATTTCGGTAAGGTGTAAAACACATGTGTAAAACTTGTACCCTGGAGGGCCGAGACGCTGCAGGTTTTCTCTCCAACCAGTTTCTTCAGCAGGTGATTTAATTGATGAGCTCCTTCCCTCAAACTGAAGGTGTTGATCATTAAAATCACCTGCTTTAGTGACTGGAAAGAAAACCTGCAGTGTCTCGGCCCTCCATGGCACGAGTTTGACACCCCTGGTGTAAAGCAAGGGTGTCCACTGTGCAGCCCAGGGACCATTTTCAGCCCACAGCTAGTCTTTTATTGGCATATTGTAAAAATAAAAGTAATTAATGATTCATGTATTACAATTTTTTTTATTTAAAATGTAAACATTTAATTTATTTTATTTTTTTTTTCTTAAAGATAAGTAAATGAATTGGTAAATAAGAAAAACAGTTCAGGTGGAATTTTATTGTTTTATTTTATTTATTCATAAGGTCAAGCAGTTTCTTTTTTTATTCAATTTTTCCATTTAAAATTAAATTAATAAAAATAAGTAAATAACAAAACAGTGGAACCCATTTTTATTTTATTTTTTAAATTTAAAATGCATTTTATTTTTTACTTAATTTTCTTCAATTTAGATAAATAAATAAAGAAAGAAAGAAAAACAGTAGACCTATTTTTTTTTTATTTAATTTTATGTTAAATATGAAGCATTTTATTTTTTATTTTTCAAGTTTCTTCACTTAAAATAAATAAATAACAGTGGAACCCATTTATTGTAATTTAAAATGTCAAGCAGTTTATTATTATTATTGATAAAACTTTTGTAAAAAGAAGTAAGAAAAACAGTGGAACACATTTTAATTTTAATTTTTCAATAAAAATTTTAAAGCATTTAATTTTTTGTTTACTAGTTTTCAATTAAAATAAGAAAAACAGTAGAACCCTTTTTTATTTTTTAAATTTTAAATGTTGAGGATTTGATTTTTTAATTCAAATTTTTTCAATTTAAATAAATAAAATAAAAATAAATAAAAAAGAGTGGAGCCCATTATTGCTCATGTAAAACTGTTTATTTGTATTTATTACAATTAAACAAATTACATAAATAAATAAATAAACAAGAAAAACAGTGGAACCCGTTTAAGTCGGTCCCATTTATGTTATCAACTCTTCGATGTCCAACAACTTAAGTCGAGTCCCAGCGTGGCTTAAGCTGACATACGGTTTCTTTGGAAACGTGTCCGTTTATGTCGACATATGTCCAAGGTATTGTTAACGTCATCATTATCGCTAAGCATAACCGCTGCCTCGTTACACAGCATTAAAATGTCCACACAGTGACTTCATGTTCAGTGCAAAATAAACGTATGAACCTGGACTCTATATTGACATTGTTATTTTTTACATTGCTATGCCCCAGAAGAAAGACTTGTGTGTGTGCTGTAGGAAACACGATAAGATGCGAAACATGAAGATACATGGAGGTTATTGTCCTGGGTGAGTGAAGCAACCTCAGCCTTTGTGCTCGTGGCGCTCGCTGACAAATAAACGCTCTCTGCCTCCGGAGCGGTGAATTATTCATGTTACATAAGGAGAGGGAATGCTGAGGACATAAAAAATGGAGCGCGTCACACTCACAATCATTTGTGTGTGATTGCGCCAAGCCCACACACACAATTCGATTCAGTGATGAACACGTGTTTTTGTTGACACGCTAGCTTTGCGGCGCCGCATCTGCACTGCTTGACTGCAGAGGAAGGGCAGAACGACTGGAGGTTTAATGTAGTTTATTTTTTTAATCTGATTTTTTTGTATTTTTGTGTGCTTGTTATATTTTCTTTTCTTGATCGCATATACACGGTAGGTGAAAAAGCCTTTTATTAGTATCTTTGATTAGTAACTTCACGCTTTGCTTTTTTTTTTCCACATTTTTCAAATATTTGAACTTTCTTCTGAAATAATCTTTGTAAACTTTCTTCTTGCAATATTATGACTTTTTATTCTCAGAAAATTGCAACCTTTTTTTTTGTCAGAATACTTTTTTTCTCTTGATATTTTGACTTTTTTTTTTAAATTACAGCTGTTTTTTTACACTTTTATGTTTTATTATGTATTTATATATATATATATATATATATATGTTTTATTATTATAATTATTTAAACTTTCTTCTTGTAAATGTTCTTCTTGCAATTACGACTTTATTTTCTTAAAGGGCCCCTGACATGATGAATCTACTTTGCTTAAATATGTTACATATTGTTTGTAATTATGTTGTACAATGTTAGATTTTTGAAAGCGAATGGTAAATTGGCAAAACATTTATAGTTCATGGCACAACCTATGATGAACTAGCTCTCGCAGTTCAGTCTCATTTCCAGAAGTGACGACATCAGGGTGACACCGCTCAGCAAAAGCTTCTCCAGGTAGATGGTCGACTTTGATTTTTCATCAAAATAGTAGTCATGCCAAAATACTGTGTTGCTGCTGGATGTTTATAGTATCCGAGTGATAATGTAAGTCTGTTTTCTTTACCAAAAGAGGAAGGTTTAAGACAAAAATGGAAGAAGCAAGTGCAGAGAAAGAGAGACAGATGGACGCCCACCTCGAGTTCTGTTCTTTGCAGTGATCACTTCAGTGATGACTGCTATGAAGGAAGACCCTTTCAAGAAATGTTTGGCTAGAAAGTACGGTATAAATGCATTTTGAAAAAGAATGCTATTTCCGCCGGTACACAGAAAAAAAAAAGACAAGAAGAACGACGTCAAAGTTGCCACAGAACAGAGTAAGTCATGTCTTGTTTACATAATGTCTACTAAACACTATTCCATGATAGCGACAAGGCTGTAAAGCATTCTACATGTTATAGAACCATCTTTCACAGCCATATGTACTGTATGTTTACTGTGGGGGGCTGCAACGGCTACACAATATAAACTAAACCAGGCTATAAAGACCCCTTTACGCTCATTAAGAAGCCGATTTAAAACAATAATTGAAGGATAAGGATAACTCCAGAGTAATTTACACTTACCATTCTGTGTTTTGAAGGTGACCAATCTTCATCTCCGTGTCTGAAGGCATAAGTCCATGTTCTACAAGTGTCACGATCTGCGTTTCTTGTCTCATGCACCTGTCGCTCGTTTCAGTTCGTCCTATTTAGTTCGCGTGCGTGTTCCTTTTCTTTTGTGGGAGAATTAAGTACACTAGGTCCCCAACTAACGAACACAATTGGTTCCAGATGACCGTTCTTAAGTCGAATCGTTCTTAAGTAGGGGAAAAGGTAATATTACCAATGATATAGGTACTACATGTACGTGTATGCATATACAGTATGTGTATGTATGTAAATATGAGTTTGGATGCAGTAGTAATATTAAATGAGGATAATTAATTAAAAAAACTAATAAAAATGATATAATAATATGTAATGATAAATGTTATTTACCTTTGAAGAGGAGTGGTCGAGGATACGTCGTCGTGGTGGAGTTGGGGGAGGAGTTATTGAAAAAAAGGACAAATGGTCGTCGTGGTTAGACTCTTCTAAAAGAGGTAGTGTTCTGTGGGTGGTGTAGAATTAAGCAGGCCTATTAACTCTTCATAAACTTAAATCACACGCTCTGTCCGGGTTGTATCATCCAGCTAAAACCTAGCTTTCCTAGCTTTACCGGAAGCTTTCTCTGCCCAGCGTCTGTTGGTCTCATTAGCTCTAAGGCTGCCTCTTGGTCCCATTAGCAGTGTCACAGTGCCCTCTACTGGTCAAGCATGTACAGTAGCAGTATAAATACTGATTCCTAAGCACTACAAGGCAAAATAAAATAAAATATAAACCAGTCGGCTTGTGTTCGTATCGGCGAGTGTTCGCTAGCCGGGTGTTCGTAAGTTGGGGACCTAGTGTATTGTGACTGCTCTGTTGTGGGTTACTGCCGTTGCACAGCAGCATTAATAATTAAGAAGACTTTTACCTGCATTTGGGGTCGCATCTCTCGCACCTCAGGGTCGCCGCCAGCATTAACACCATGTTGAGACGTGACAGAGAGTTCTCTATTTCATCTCGAAATGTTTCTCCCTTCTTTTCTCCTCGAAAACTACTGACACATTGCTCAAATCTCGGCTATGATCACTCTAAACATCCTCTGTCACACCGCTATGTTTGTTTACCTGAGTGATAGTACTCCCATCGCGTCACTTCCGGAAATGAGCCTCCTTACGGCTGGCGCCATGAGCTATAAATGTCATTTGTGCGAATTCACTGTTCGCTTTCAAAAACTGAACAATGTAGAACATAATTACAATCAATATATTATAACATATTTAAGCAAAGTTGATCAATCATGTCAGGGACCCTTTAATATTTTGACTTTAACATTATAACCTAATTTTATGGAAATGACCACTTTATTTTGTTTGTTTTTCATAATATTACAACATTTTATTTTAAAATGTCTTTTTTCTTTAATACTTCAATATGCTACTGAAATCACATAACTTTACTAAGAATATTATCACGCTATTGTCATAAAAATGTGACATTCTCGTTTTTTCTCTTAATATTTTTACTTTATTCTGGTAAAATTACTGCTGGGTTTTTTTTTAATTTCTGCTGTTGTTTTTTTTTTTAACTATTTCAATTTTCTGGAAATTATGACTTTACTACCTTAATATTTTGACTTTATTCTCGTAACATCACAGCCTAATTTTCCAAAAATTACAACTTTGTGATTTAGTTTGCTTTTCATAATATTATGACCTTTTTCTTCAATATTCCAACTTTATGCGACTAAAATGGCGTTATTTTTTTCGTTACGACGTTATTATCTCTAAAATTATGACTTTTAATATTTTTTAAATATTTTTTATTACTTTATTCTTGTAATATTGCTGCTGATTTGTCTGTTTTTGCTTGTGTGTGTTTTTTTTTTTTACGATTTCTTGTTAAATTATATTTGTAGAATGTGCTGTGGGCCAATAAAAAAACAGCAAATGGCCCCTGGGTGGCACTTTGGACACCCCTGGCTTAGTGTGTAAAAAAAATAGGTGCTTTTTTTTGGGGTGTGATGATTATTTGCGGTTTTTGCTTGTGACATCAGAGGCTTTTCTAGGGCTGTGCTTCCAGTTTTATACAGTATAGCGTAGCGTACAGTGACAGTGTCACATACTGTACGGCCACGTCCATCCCTGCAAGGTGCCACAAAGCAAAAATGTGGGGAAATGCAACGCTGCTCGCTATTTTGCTGAGGTGGCCACATGCAGTAAGGGTACATTGTTCCATCTCCCTGCATGCTTTGCTGCCCTTCGGAGGGTTTCACTTTTCCATTTTGTTCGGCCTTTAACTCGTTACCCCTACCATGAACTCGTTATGGACATTTTGGAAGGAATGCTGGGACGGCCACTAATCCAATCAGACAGCCAGAAAATACCACAGCACGCACACATACACACACACACACACACACAGAGGCTGGATTGTGATGGCAGCAATGAAGCAGCGGCAAATAATGCAATCAAAGCCTAAGTGGTGCTTTAAGGGGATTAAAAGTGTTGAGTGTGGATGGAAAGTCCAGGCAGAGACAACAACACCACCACACGGAGGATGAGATGGTGATGGAAGTTGGGGCGGGGGGGCTGGTTTCAGGCTTTGGGGCAATTAAAGTGATTAATATCCTCCCTGTGGGGGGGCTGCGGTGGTTAATGGAGCCAGATTAAGAAGAGCTGCTGCGCCGTCTGTAAGGAAATCAAAGAGGCTGAGAACACCCTGAAGGGAAGAGGGAACGCTACCAAGGACACGCTGCATGTGTGTGGGGTGGGGTTCTCTTGAAGCAAACAAACAAGGAATTTTGGAAAAGGCTTCCAATCAGCGACGGCTGCCAGGATGTTGTCCTTTCTGTCTCTCAAACAAACTTTTGTTGTGCAAAATAGTTGTATTGTAAGACAATAGCATCAAACGCTAACGAGGGCTAAAACTTGCGGACGATTGTTACCTCTGCCAGGGAGCTTATTGTTTGTTTTCAGCAACGTTTCTTTCATTAGTGAGCAGGATTACTCCAAAAAAATACCAAAACCATTCCCACAAAATTTCATAAAAAATTAGAACATCACCAAGGAAGCTAATTTTTTAACCATTTTGTTAAATGGCAAACTTTCTTTTTTTTTTTAGCATTTTTCTCTGTTTCTCAATGAACAATGCATCAGTCTTGGCAATATCAATAGAAATAATATAGTATTCAACGTTATTATTCATTTATTTATACTGTACATATTTTGTCATTTCCTCAACTTTGAAGACCAGATAGTTAAATAGATATAGTATAAATAGATATAGTATAAGGTATTATTCATATATTTGTGTAATTAAAACATGTAATTTAAAATATTTAAAATATAAATTAATAAATTAAAAAATAATTTAAAAAAATTAAAAATCTATTTGTGTAATTTTATTTCTGTATTTAATCCATCCATCCATTTCCTATGCCGCTTATCATCATTAGGGTCGCGGGGGTATGCTGGAGCCTATCCCAGCTCGAGGGGTGGGGCACACCCTGGACTGGTCGCCAGCCAATCGCAGGGCAGCATTTAATATTTTTTCCGATGTTTTCCTCATTTCACAGTGAACAAGTCATCATTCTGGACAAAAGACAGATGTAATATAACGTTCATTGTATTGTCATTTTTTGTAATTCTCTCATTTTTTATGAAAAAAATTAATTATTTTAACTTTAACTTAATTTTAATTCCAGACATTTTTCCAAAGACAACCCCTTCGGTACCGGCGGTTTTGGACAATTATGATGTATGTTTCAAGGCACACAGAATATTGTGTTCTATGGCTACAGCATGTAAACATGGAACCTATCAAAAAAAGATGAGACTCCCTCTCTACCTTTTCCCGTTCTTTAGTAATCAGCAGCAGAACATGGGTGCGTTTTAGGAAAATATCAGTTTCCAACTAAAAAACGGAGAAAACCACCTTTTTGTGAAAAGATACATTTCAAGCATAACTTTCACTTTGACACAAATATGTTTTGCTTTTGTGACAGCTCAAATATATAAACAACTATACCAACATAAACAACACAAAAAAGGGGCTGTTTTTGTTGTTTTTTATTCATTTACCAATACGACCGCTGGCAAAAAAAAAATGTGGAAGCACTAGTCTCGGAGGACGTTCACTCAGTTGTTTAATTTTGTAGAAAAAAGCAATCCCAGACATGACACAATACTGAAGTCATTCCAAATGGCAGCTTTCTGGCTTTACGAAACACTCAAAGAAATTAAGAAAATAAATGGTGGTAGCCAGTAACAGTTCCTTTTTTAGGCCAAGCAGACGGAAAAAAATTGGAGGAATAACACCATAAGCTATTTACAATGTTCACATGTGTGTGCACGTGTGTGTGTGTGCCCGCGCGTGTGTGTGCATGTGCATGGGTTAAAATTTCCCTACAATGCGTAATCTTCTGCACGCTACACTCCTCCACTCCACATGCTCTCTCACTTCCTCCTTCCTGTCCTGTGTGATTCTTCCGTTAAATGATCGATGCCGAGCGCTTATCAAACGCACTTCTGCCACCTTGTGGCCGTTTTTATGGCTTAAAAGTGCTCTGAAGTGAAATGCATTAGTGGAGAGTTAGAGTCCATACCTCTTTTGCTTCCCGCGCCAAAAAAACCCAAAACGTAAAAGACGTATAAATAGGTCGGGATTATAAAAAGATACTTATGCTGACTCGACAAAAGAGGCGTCCAGGCTGGTCCACCAACGTTATACACTATTCTAATGTGGCATCGACATTGTGTGAAGTCAAATTTCCTCATATTGTTCCTTTTTAAAGAGACGGGGCCCTTATTCCTTGGTTTCTCTTGGAGGAGCGAGCAGTTTAGTGTGAATGCGAATCCAATTCTGCCTGGGGACATTTTCACTCACGGCTGATTGCACCCTGCCTCGTTAAAGCCTGAGAGTCGCTCATCATTTCCAGCACAAAGCGCACACACAAAAGTCTGTGCGTCTCCTTCCTGCCTGCAAAAGGGAGCAACCTGCCACTTCCTGCGCATGGCGGCGTGAAGCGTCTGCTGCTTTAACGCATCTCAAAGTGGGCATGAATGCAGGAAATGACTTTTTCTCAGCACATCCTGCGCCACCTTTTGTTTCCCTCTTTGCATTCCCAACACATCGCGGTGACGTCAATGCCCGCCTCCCTCAGAAGCTTCCTCCTGGGAGGGGGGCTGAGAATGGACCAAAGTGGAGGAGAAGTCAAAGATGAGGAAGTGAAAGGCGCACAGAAGGAGAGAGGAAGAGGAGACGAATTTAAGGAGACAAGGTGGCAGCATTGTTAGCGTCATGCCGTTTGCGTATAGCCGGCGCTGATGGACCTGTCACCCTGAAGGCCTGAATGATTTATTCAAGTGATGAGCAGCCAGGCAAGCTGTGATTAACTACGGGATGGAGGCTGGACAAGCACTCCTCTATTATTCATAGCGTTGCTGTGATGGACGTATTAGCCCCGCCCCCTTGTGCAGGATAAAACTAGGATGCTTCACTCCATTCGGATCAAACTGTAGACACTTGAGAACACGGGGTGTTTTCTTTGGAAAAATAAGCCAGCACGAATAAGTCTCAAAACATTACAAAAATCTAAAGAATATGGGGGCTTAGAACTCCCAAACTTCTCCAACTACTTCCTTGCAAACAGGTTACAGTATATCTTAAAATGGATCAACCCTAACCCATTGGATTATTTATGGCTAGACATAGAACAATCACTTAGCCACGAAATCCCAATTTGTAACCTGCCCTTCATTAGCCAAATCCTCCGAAAAAATAATTGTTTTAAAAGTATAAATATAAGCAACACTCTGACAGCTTGGTGGGAATTTTTAAAAATAACAAAATTCTCGCTCACTCCTTGCCAATACACTCCCGTCTGGAATAATCCTGACATCTTGCTTAAAAAGAAACCATTAAATTTCCCAACATGGCACGAAAAAGGAATAAGTTGTATGAAAAATATAATTATAGGAAACAACTTTATCTCATTTAACGACCTTGTTACACAGTATGGAATAAATCATAACAAATTTCTTGAATACATACAAATTAAATCCATAATTAAAGCAAGTTTCAGGACCATATCATGGGAAAGCAATACCACTATTGACCAATTTTTAAAAATATCTGCCCCTAAAACATTATCTAAATTATATATTCTACTTTCAAAAAATGACAACACAATTGGAGTACCAATCTCCAAATGGAGCTCAGATTTATCTACAAGCTGTGACCCTGAATTTTGGAAGCAAATATGTCTTAATGCTTCCCGGTTAATCAATAATCCCAACCTACAGCTGATTCAGTTTAAAATCCTTCATAGAGTACACTACACAGGACATAGAATGTTTAGAATGGGCTTAACTGACTCTAACATCTGTACACACTGCTCAGACCATAGAATAGATGACTACTTACACTCCATGTGGACCTGTGCTCCCATTAAAAATTTTTGGCATGGAGTGTGTGAGTACCTATCTTTGGCACTTGGGTTCTCCATTCCTACCTCTCCTTTACTATGCCTGCTGGGCGATCTCTCCACAATTGATGTAGAAACAAATCAAACACAGCTTCTCATCACTGCATTAAGCATCGCCAAGAAAACCATTCTCATCAATTGGAAATCAAGGAAGAAACTGAACATAGCTCTTTACAAAAATCTTTTGTTAGATCATATAGCTATGGAGAGAATGTCTGCTGAATCTAAAGAACAAATGTCAGAATTTCAGTCTATATGGGCACCAATAATTAATTCCCTGACCTGACTCTCAGGGGGGTGAGGGCATCTGTCTCTGCCCCTGGGGGTCTCGTTCATCTGGCGTGGGGTGTGGTCCTGGTCGCTGGGTGGGCCTGGTACCTCGGGGGCGGGCGGTGGCGGGCTTGGTGTCCCGGGTCTTCTTTGCTGGGCTGCCTGCCTGGGGGGGCTGGTGGGTGGGGGTGGGGAGGGGTCCGGGTCGGGTGATGGGGCGGGGGCGGGGTCGGGGGGGTCGCCCAGGGGGCGGCGTTGGTTGGCCTCCGGGGTGGTGGGTGGATGGGGTGCTGCATCCTGCGGGTGCCGGGCGCCTACTGCTGCTGGGGGGGCCCGTGTGCGGCTGGTGGCGCTGGCTCTCCCTCGCCTCCTTTGCCTCTGGGGGTGGGGCGGGGACTGCCCTGGGCCCTCCTGCTCGGCTGCCGCGTGGGGCCGTCCGGTGTGGGGTGTGGGGGCCGGCCTCTCCCCCTGGTGGGGGCGCGGGTGCCTGAGCCCAGCTGCCCCCGCGGAGCCATCTCCCCTGGGTGGGAGGGTGGTTTGGGTTGCCCCTTTTTATTTATTTATTTTTATTTATTTATTTTTTTTTAATTATTTTATTTTATTTTATTTTATTTCACTGATTTATGTGTGTGGTGTATGTGTGATAGGTGGGAGCTGCCTGTTATCCTCCGGCGCCTGTGGCTGTCCCCCGGGTGACGGGGGGCGCGGAGGTGGGGGTCGCGGATGTGCGGTTTGGGCTCGGGGTGGGGGGTGCGTGGTGCTGGGGTGGGGGGGATCCCTTGCTTTCTCCCCTCAGGGACGGGGCCGCTGTGGCTCGGTGGGTGGGGCGTGTGGGGGCCGTGGGCGGGTTGCGCGTGGGGGCGGGCGGCGTGGTGTCCATCTGCGTGGTGCTTCCCGGGATCGGCGGGAGGATGCTTGCTCCGGGGTGGGGCGGTCGGGGGGTGGCTTTGGCCGGGGGCTTGGGGGTCGGGCTGGCGGGGGGCTGGCGGGCGGTCCCTGCTGCCTGCTGGTGTCAGGCTGGTCCTTGCTTCCGGGCCGGCGGTTGTCTCCCTCCCTCCGGGGTTTCCCCCTTGGCGTGTTGGTGGATGGGCGGGGGGTGGGGCGGTGGCCGGTCTGTGGCGTGGCGGGGGGCGGGGCGGGCGGGGGCATCTGCTTGGGCGCCGGGCGGGGGGCCGCTCCTCTCGCGGGCCCGGTCGTGCGGTGCTTGCTTCTCTGTCCCTCCCTGGCGCCTCTGGCCTGCGTGCTTCGTGGGTGCGGCCGTGCTCCGCTCTATGTGGGGTCCGGTGCTCTTGTGGTCGTCGTGGTGTTGCTCCCTTGCCGGCCGTGGTGGTATGCGGGGGGCGCGTGGGCGCAGCTCCCGCTGTCCTGGTGGTGGTCGGATCTGCCTTGGGGGCGTGTGGCTTGTCCGTGGTGTTTGGCGGTTTGGGGGTGGCGCTGTGAACGCTACCTCCGGTGGGGCTCCGGTGTTGGGGGGCGCTGGGGGTATCGCCTCTGGGGGGTTGGGTGGGCCGGACTGGGCATCCTGGCGGGCCGGGTAGGGCCTGTGGTGTGTCCTGCGGCACGCCCGAGCCTGGGCTGTGGTGGGCGGCCGGTCGGTCATGTGTCCTTGGTCCCCCCCCTGCTCGGTTTGGGCGGCGTTGGGGTGTGGGGCCCCCGTCCTTCCTGTGCCACTGCACCACCTCACATATATATAGGACATTGGGAAGTGGCCTACGGTCGGGCGTGATTGGGGAGGGGAGCTGCCTTGCGGGGCTCCTTTGCTCCTGCTGTGCCACTGACCTGTTGCCCCCCAATTTTAATCGCAGAGTAGACACTTAGGGTTTGGGGGGGCTGGCCAGGTGAGGGGCCCTCCGAGCGGCAGCTGTCCCCCGATTTTAATTGCATCATTAGCTATCATCCACATACACTCCATATACATGCACACAGATACACCATCCTCTTTTATTTTATTTTATTTATTTATTTATTTTTTTTAATTGCATCATAGACACTATCACACCTTATCACATACACGGGTGGGGCGGGCTGGATTGGGGTGCCTCGTGCACCTCGGCGTCTGCCCGCCAGGGTCGGCGGTGTGGCCGGGGGCCTGGCCGTCGCGGTGGCTCGCCCGGGGCGGCCTGGCCTGTGGGGTGCCCTTGTCTGGTTCGCCTGCCCTTCCCTGGGGTGGCCCTCTGGGGCCTGTTGATGCCGGGGCTTGCGCCGGGGGGGGCGGCTTGCGGTGCCCCCCCTGGACTGACACGTGCCGCGGGCGCCTCTGCGCTCTTGGGGCGGGTTCGGCGGTCTCCGGGGGGCGGTGCTGGTGCTTCGGGTGGCCCGTGTGCTGTCGCGGCGGCCGGTGGTTGCTGCGCTGTGGCGGCTGCTGGGGCGCCGGGCCAGCTGGTGGGTTGGGGCTTGGTCATGCTTGCGGGTACTGTGGGCCTGGGTGGCGGGGTGGGGGTGGGGGGGCGGGTGCCCTGGGGCCGGGCTCGCTGGGGGGGGTCGTGCTCTGCCGGGCGCTTGGGCGTCTGTCGCCGTTGCGCTTTGTGCGCTGCCGGGCCGCTGTCTGTGTCCTCGCCTCCCCCGGTCTGTCTGTGGGCTTGTCGGGGGTGGGGCTCCGGTGCGCGGGTGGTGCGCTGTCGGCTCTGGTGGCATGTGGCTGGTCTGGCTTCTGGTGGTTTGTGGGGGCCGTCGGCTGGTCGGCTGCTGGTCTCGCCTTCTCGGCTCTGGTGGTTGGCCTCCCTGCGGCTTGGGGTGTGGTGCTCCCGCTCTCTCTTCGGGGTTTGCTGGCCCGCGGGTCTCGGTTGGCGCTGTGTGGTGGTTCGCCTGGCTGCTCGCCCGTTTTCCCGCCTGCCTGCTCGGTTTCCCGCTCTCCTCCTCGCTGACTCCCCTGTCTGCCTCGCTGGCGGCGTCCTACCGCTGGGGGGGTGTGGCCGGGTGTCTTCCTGCTCCCCGGCAGTCTGCGCTCTCCGCCCCTGGGTTCTGGATCGTATGTCTGGGACCCCGGGGTCCCCGGCTCCGCTGCTCCTTGGGTTACCAACGGGGGATAGGGTGGGGCTTCCGGGTGTCGGGCAGTCGACCACTGTGTGTGTGTGTGTGTGTGTGTGTGTGTGTGTGTGCGCGCGCTTGAGTAAGTAAGAGTGTGTATGAGCGTGCGCATAGGGGTGTGTTTGTGCGTAGGAGTGTTTATGTGCGTGTGTGTGGGTGCGTAGGAGTGTGTATGTGCGTGCGTGTGTGTATTTTTATTTATTTATTTATTTTAGTTATTTATTTTGGGGGGGGGGGGGCATACAGGGGTTTGCTCCGTGGGGTCAGGTGCTGGGCGATACATCTCTGCCGCCCGTGCCTCCGCCGGGTGGGTGGAGGGTGTGCCTCCTGCATCCCTTGGCGGGGCGGCCCTGTGTCGGGGGTCGGGCGGGGGTTGGCCCGGGGCGGGCCGGGCTCCGCTCCCTGGGGGTGGGGGTGGCGGTGGGCGGGAATTGGCGCTTCCGGCGCGGGCGGGCTTCTTTCCGGCTGTGGAGGCGTCTCTGGGCCTGCCGGTTTGTGGCCCCCGGTACCCGTCTGCCTTTGTGGGGTGTGATCTCTCGCTGGTCTCAGGGGTTGGCAGTCCTCCGGCCCGCTGGCGCCCTGTCCTTGGCTGGGATTACCTCTCTTCGGCCCCTTACTGGTCTTCCCGGGGGGGGGGGCTCTCTGGGCTGGCTCTTGGGGCACTGATCTTTGTGCTGCCTGCCCCTATGGGCCTGGTGGCCTTCTGGCGGCCGGGGCCCGGCCTTGCTATTTGGGGCGGGGCTCTCTGGGAGGTGGAAGGCGGCCCCTTTCCTTTCATGCACTCTCAGTGACAATCACACGCCCACACATTCCTGCACCTTTATATATATATGAAGTCTTCCTTACATACAGAGATACCTGTACATATGCACACTCACAGTACATACGTACTTCCCCACATTACTCACTGAGTTAACCAGGGTGTTATTATGTTGTTGGTTTTATTACAGCGACGGTGATTTCAGCAGTATGACTATATATATATATATGTGTGTATGTGCGGTATATATGTGTATATATATATATATATATATATATATATATATATATATATATATATATATATATATATATATATATATATATGTATGTGTATGTATGTATATATGTGTGTATATGTATATTTTTTTTTTTTACAATGATGTGCATTACAGTAACTTTGATTCTATTCACTATCATGGATAATCATTTCATTACTACAGTTATGTGTGACTGTTTCAATGCGGTATTATCATGGTGATCACTATCATAATTCATCATTTTAATGACTGCTATTGTGTGCGACTGTTTCAATGCAGTATTGTCATTGTGATCACTGTCATAGTTCATCATTTCATGACTGCTATTATGTCTGATTGTCATTGACAGCTTTGTCATTGTGGTTGTTGATATTGATTTGTCCTTTATCCTTGTTCGTCTTTATAGTTGTCACGGACATTTATTTGCTGATGTCGTTCTGTATGTTTCTGTTGTTCTGTCACAATTGTTGTTGTTGCTGCTGTTGTCCTTGTCTCTTGTCTCTCTTTTTTTTGTTTTTGTCCCCCCCCCCCGTTTCCTTTTCTCTTCTTCTCTGTCCCCTCCTGCTCCGGTCCGGGCGCTCCAAATTTGCTTTATAACAAGCATCAAGGTCGAATAAATTTTGTATGACAGGGGAAGTGTATATCACACTTCTCTCTGGCAGAGTAAATCTGTTGAGCACTTGACGGCATTTAGGTATACAATTCTATCTGCTTTAAAGGCTGGACAGGACAGGGGTAAAAAAAAAAAAAAAAAGAGAACACGGGGTGTGCACACTCTTCCTAGTCAGGGTCCCGTACATAAAAATGAAAGCACTTTGATACATTTTACGCATTAGAGATGCTAACAGCAATCCAATGTATGTCAATACATTATATGCTAAACCGACTACAGTTCATACCATATTTGGACGCATGTGCAAGGTCGGCATGGATGATTTTACTACAAGACTAGAAGTGTTTTTCGGCCTCACGCCCCTGCATTTGGGGTCCAGATCTGCACAGCATGTAAGAGAGAGAATGTATAGCGTGTGCATATGGATACAAGCGTGACGTAGGGGTTACCATAGCAACACAAATGCAACCACGCTGCCAACCTGTACAGTCATCCCTTGCGATGTCACGCTTCAAATTACGATTGATTGTTAAGTCAAAAAATATCCATATTGAAGCAAATTTGATGGATTTTTTGTGGCCTAAATGAATTATTTTCAAGCATAAAAATAGAAAAATGAAGTCAAATACAAATATAAGACATTCAGAAGACACATTCAATGACATTGTGATGATATGTAGTATTATTGTACACTGGTCACTAGGTGTCAGTAATGTTACTGTAGTGTTGGGTGAGACACACAAGCACCAGACTTGATGGCCGAACAACAGGCTTTTTTTGCAGCTTTGAATGATCTCACAACAGGCACAATAATCCCTAATGCGGGCTATTGTTGCGGCCGTAACGCACGCCAAGCTAAAACTCAATTCTGAACCTCCGACATCACATGCTCCTCCACCCCCCAGTCAGCTTCCCTAGCACTGGAACACATTGACAGCAACACACAAGGACGAGGCTTATTTAATGTCTAATTTTCTCTTATTCTGTTGACTATATTGGGTAAACAGGAGTGTAAATGTGTTATTTCATGTCTAAAGGACTCTAATAATGTTAAAAATCCTATTCAAAAGGTTTTCTATGCTTTAACTACAAAAATGTTGAATTAATAAATAAGGAATTGTACTTTGCGGAAATTCACTTATCACAAAAATGCCTCCTCGAATGTAAGTTTAGATAACGGTGACTTACCACCCGCTTCCTCCCGTGAGCCGACTCCTGGTCGGATCTTGGTGATGAGGAACGTAGTTCCGGTGAGTTGGTGGAACCACTTAAGTAAAGAGTTTGGCTTCTCAAAACAATATGCGTTCATAAGAGTAACACATTTGCATCACAAAAATGCCTCCTTGAAAAAAATCAGACCCCACAACCGCTCAGCGTTACTTTCTCTCCTGTCGTATCACTGCGCGTCCATTGTTGTGTGTGTACAGCGGCTGAGGACCGCTCTGAGGCGAGACTATCGTGTCACACTGTGGAACACATGCTCAACAATGGACCTGCAGTGATTGTGAGATCTGATTTTTTCAAGGTGGCATTCTTGTGATGCAAATGTTTTACTCTTTTGAACGCATATTGTTTTGAGAAGCCAAACTCTTAAGTGGCCCCACCCACTAACCGGAACTGCGTTACTCTTCACCAAAATCCGACCAGAGCTGGACTCACGGGACCGAGTGTGGACAGTGTTGCCAACTTGGCGATTTTGTCGCTAGATCTGGCAACATTCCAACCCCCATCGACGACATATTTGCTCAAAAGCGACTAGCAACAAATCTAGCCACTTTTTCTAGCGTCGTTGGGGAGTTTTCTGGTATTTGGGACTCAAAAGTGAAAGTGTTGTCCTGCATTTTGTGTTCTATTTGTAAAATTAAGTGGATTCATTTACAATTCTTCACGTAAATGTAAGTAATTGATAAAGCAGTTTTTATTACATATATTGACCAGAAGAGGGTGCTACTCATGAACCACACTGAGTCATGTTTATGTGAACCATAGAATAAACAGCATAATCTGTTTGCTGTTCAATTCAAGATTCAAAAGTTTTATTGTCATATGCATAGTAAAACTGGTGGTTCTGCTATGCAATGAAATTCTTGTTCTGTTCATTCTCCCAAAGAAAAGAAAGAAAACACAAGAAAAAGAATAAGAACATAAGAAACATAAATACCAATAAATTAAGCAACAAGAACAGAAGAGACATTAATACAAATAAATAAATAAAGTGCTATGAGTGTGTGCGTGTGTTGCGTGCGGCATGTGTGAGTGCTTCGTTGAGAAGCCTGATGGCCTGTGGGTAAAAGCTGTTTGCCAGCCTTGTGGTCCTGGACTTCAAACTCCTGTAGCGTCTGCCTGACGGTAGGAGTGTGAAGAATGAGTGTTGTGGATGTGTGCTGTCCTTGATGAGGTTGTGTGTTCTTCGTAGAACTCTAGATTTATAAATGTCTTGCAGTGTGGGGAGGGCTGCCCCAACAATGTTCTGTGAGGTCTTGATCACCCGCTGGAGTACCTTCCTGTCACGTGTTGTACAGTTACCGTACCAAACAGTGATGGAGGCGGTAAGGACACTTTCCATAGTGCATCTGTAGAAGCAACTCAGGATTTTGGTGGGCATGCCAAATTTCCTCAGTCTTCTCAGGAAGTACAGTCTCCTTTGGGACTTCTTCAGAATTTGTTGGGTGTTGTGAGACCAGGTGAGGTCCTCGCTGATGTGTGTGCCAAGGAACTTGAAGGTTTTCACCCTCTCCACCTCAGTCTCATCAATAAACAGGGGTTTATGCGGCTCCTTTTCCCTTGTTCTTGGGTCGATGATCATCTCTTTGGCCTTATCTGTATTGAGATGGAGGTTGTTATCATGACACCAAGCTATGAGGTCCGCCACCTCTCTTCTGTATGATGTTTCAACACCACCAGTGATCAGGCCGATGACTGTAGTGTCATCCCCAAATTTAATGATGCTGGTGTTGTTCTGGGAGGCCACGCAATCGTAGGTGAAGAGCATGTAGAGGAGCGGACTTATTGATTTTATTGAATTGCGCTAATTTTAAAAAGTTCTCGCTAGCCAACATGTGATGGGAGAACTTTGAGAGGCACTGGCCGAGATAAAATATATTTTTTTATTTTGATGAAGTTATGGCCAATTTTAAATTAACAAACCAAGAATCACGTTTATTTGTAGTTCTAAATGTAAAGGTTTTTTTACTCACTTTTTCTGTCTCTCCTACAAGGTTGTGCTTTTCTTCCCTACAGTGTTTTACACCATATGCAAATGATATGCAAATTAGACGATGACGTTGTCTAGCAACTTCTAGGACAGCCAATAGCTACTTTTCTTACCGAAAAGTTGTCAACGGTGAGTGCGGGTAAGTCACTATTGATGCACTACATTGCTGATGGGCAAGTCATACAACTTCATGTCAAAAAATCCAAACTGTCCCAGTTTAGAAGAAATAAATCTGAGGTTAGCACGCTAGCTAGCGGCCGTCTCGAGTTCCTGCAGCGTCAGAGTTGCAATGTGGTGTAAACAATGATTAATAGGAGTGTAAAGGTGACTATAGAGGTGTTATTTCATGTCTACAGGGCTCTCATAATGTTAAATAAACGTATTTAGAAAGTAATTAACAGGTATTCTATGCTCTAACTAGGAAAATATTCCATTTATTAACATTGAATCCTATAACGCAGAAATTCATTTAACGCTGTCAGGTCTGGAACCAGGTAACCGCTATAAACAAGGGACGACTATGTTATTTTGCATTATTTCCAAAGAAAATAAGGGAAAAAAGCCATGAAAACATGACTTTCGTGGTCAAACTGCCAAATAAGAAGTCGAGACAGCTCGTACTTCAGTGTAGATGATCCACGAGCACACGTGTAAGCATTGTCTAAATAATGGAGGACTGGACCGCGACACTTCCCGCCCACCTTCTCTCGGTCGGACAGAACATCTCCTGTCAGGAGTAACTCCACTAGACGTGTATTCAGTTCTTAAAAGGCAAAGTATACAACATTGATGACCGTCGTATCGTCTTGAAAGCCTCCTTTTTTTTCCTTGGCAAGATGTCTGGCTTTTTCTTTTTTCACTTTTGTTCTTTTTGTCTTGCTTCAAGGTAATGATAGGCTTCCTTCTCTGAGGAGCCTCCTTGTGATTCCCCGTGACCATCTATACCACCTTAATGGGGTTCTCTCCTGCTCATTTCTGGGTCTTTTCAAATAATATTGGATCCTACTGGGGCACTATAGTAAGTTTCTTTTAATAAAACACTCCATAAATCTCAAGAGATGAAGAACAGCGAAAAGGTTCAAGCACTCAGAAGCAGACATTTTAATACTTTGATGACATGACACCGCCTAGTGGCCGTCAATGGACATTGCACATTAAAATAACCATTGAATGGAATGAGTTCTGTCTAGTGGGCATAATACAAAACATAGTACACGAGTGTATATTATTATTACTATAATACAGCCAACCATCTCCAACTAAGCAGTAGAAATACACACAAAGAAACATTTCATAGTCACAGAACGCACACATTTTTTTGCCTCTCCAAAGCAGGCGCATGTGGGGGCAAACTAAACAGTTTGGCATAAAAAACTGGCATTATTAGATTCACACAGTACAGGGAAGGTTGATGAAATAAGAAAATAGAAATGGAAAAAAAAAACAACCAAAAAACAGCGCTTCAGAAACACAGCGGAACCTCGGTTTTCGTTATGAATCCATTCCAAAAAGTCACCGAACCGAAATGTACGAAAACCGAGGCAATTATTCCCATAAGAAATAATGTACATCAATTCATCTGTTCCAGAGGCCCAAAAATATTCACAAAAAATGCATTTCATAGGGAATAATTGCAGTTTTACATGCAGAAATTGTGAAATAATTACACATGAACACAATCATTTTTATCTACATTGAAGACTTTGGCAAAGTCGGCGAAGAGTGGAGGAGGAGGAGGCGGGATGCCACCTTTGTACTTAGCGATGAGTTCACTCTTGAATGCAATAGTATTTCTCAGCTTTTATATCAAACTGCTGGCACTCGCAACTGTCTTTGGCCCCATGGCGTGTTATTTAGCAGTTGCACCGGGATGTCATACAACTTCATGTCAAAAAATCCAAACTGTCCCAGTTTAGAAGAAATAAATCCGAGGCTAACTGGTTAGCACGCGAGCTCGCGGCCGTTTCGAGTCCCTGCAGCGTCAGAGTTGCAATGTAGTGTAAACAATGATTAATAGGAGTGTAAAGGTCACTATAGGGGTGTTATTTCATGTCTACAGGGCTCTCATAATGTTAAAAAAAACTGCACGCTAGCTAGCAGCCATCAACTTTCTTTGGCTCCATGGCGTGTTATTTAGCAGTCGCACGGACAGTGAGTCAGTGGTGGCGTCGGGTACTACGATACAGCCCACGGCAAATGTACAAGTTTTGTTTCAGAGAGAACATTTTGAGAAGAAACGGAATCATACGAAAACCGAGGTTTGACTGTGTTGATAAAAGCGTGACCTCCAATCTGAGCACTGTTTTGGGACCCGACGCCAACTTCTTCTTTGCAAACGTGTGACAGGAAGGTCAACACGGTGCAGACTTGAACGGCGGTGAAAACAACCCACAGCAAAGCAATACAAGAAAGAATACTGAAACTCGTCCTTCAAACATCACACACACACACACACACACACAAACCAACACACTTTTACAACACGTCAGCATCTTGGCTCAAGCAGGTCCTCCACCTTTACGAGAGGGACTTGGGCCGCACCTTTGGGAAAAGCTGGGAAAATCAAGCAGGATAACATTATTTGTGTTTTCTCCTAAAGAATCAGGAAATCAATAATTTCCTAACAGCAACGTAGTCAGAAAAACAACAACAACAACAACAAAGTTTAAATAGGGTAATATGCACGCCAGGCCACTAGGTGGCGATGGCACTTTGACACGCGCCCATTCCAACTGCTTGTCCTCACATCCCGTATCTAAAACCCGGTGTTTGTTGAGTTAGGAATGTGATGTATGCAAGTCATGTGACTGTGTGGAACCCTCAAGCACTCGTACTTTAACTTGTACACATCCTCTGTTTCAATGGCGATGACCGTTTTTGGCGTTTAGACATTTGGTAAATGCTCCAATTTGTGCCCCTATTCAGTTAACTGCCACATGCGTGGTCTACATAAGGGGTTTCTCATCAGCACCGGGTCAGGAAACATTGGCTTTAACAGCTGTGGCTGTAGGCAACCTCCTTAAGTCGTTTTTTGGCATTAGCTGCATTCGAAGTGTATGAGTCACCGAGCTCTGCATGCGCTTTAAAGCGTCGCCACTCGGCGTGTTACACCTGTGATCGTATTGTTGTTTACAATCAACTCGTTCATGCCGACTCAGCAGTTTGAGCCCTATCGCTGTTACAACATTGGTTCTGTTGCTGCTGTGTTGTGCAACGTACTTGTTCATCAATGACCGTGTGGTCAAAGAGCGGTGCGCTTTCCTATTCCGCTTTCTCATGCACTCCAGATGATTCACATTAAATTAAGTGTACATATTTATAATGATACGTTGATATTTTTTAAAACATATCAAAATATAATAAAAAAGTACAATAACATCTTAAAAAGATTTGTAAAATTTTGCATTTGCGTCCAATTAACAACGTATCTTCTTTGCGGTTGAAGTAAATTATAGCATGTGTGTCATTTAGCAGCATCCTACCCCAAAGTAGTTGCTGGGCACGAAGCCCTCGCGGCCGCACAGCGAGGCCCACCACCAGTCGGAGGCGTTGTGCTTCTGCAGAATGGTGACCATGTCTCCCTCTCGGAAGCTCAGCTCGTCGGGCGCCTGAGCTGGGTAGCTCCAGAGAGCGTACAGCACGCCGCTGTTCTCAATGCCCATGACCTCCTCCATACCTGACACCACAAGATTAAATACAACATTTTTTCATAAATATATTTCATTTTATATTTTTTCTGTATTTAAAAAATATATATATAAATAAATAAAATGAAAAAAATGCACTCTATTAGTACTGTACAGTAGTATACTGTACGAATATACAGTATATTGGATATGAGCTAAGGCATTACAGTCTTTTATTGGACTAATTGGACACTGCTGATGTTGAAGACTTTCACCTCTCAGGAAAGTCTCGCACTCTTCAAAGCCATTGGCGTAAGGGTCGCACTTCTGGGCGGCAGTGGCGCCATCGCTCTCCGTCATGGCCATGACCGCCGCGCCATTCCTCACCAGGAACTCGCACAAGGGCCGGTCGTTGCACGATGCGGCGCAGTGTAGCGGAGTCCTGCCAAAAGAGCCATCATGATTCGATGTTATTTACTGGACTCCAGCGTAACTATTTGTACCGTTTCCAAGGAGCAATGAAGTGCAGTGGAAAAGCAGAAGCGTTACCATCCGTGGCTGTCTGGCGAGCTGACGTTGGCCCCGATACGAACCAGGAAGTCCACCACGTTGTAATGGCCCCCGCAGATCGCATTGTGAAGGGCGGTGATGCCCTCGTCGTTAGGCTGGCTCGGGTCTTGCATCTATGAACAGAGATGGCGGATCTAGCAAGCGACTCCCTGGTTCATAGTAGGGCTGGCGATATATCGATATTTTTAAACTATCCATATTTCTGTTAAGCACGATATCGAAAACAAACATATCGTTCACATCGATATAAACTGGATTTGCGCTGTTCTTTTGTATCTTGACACGGACGTCT
Source organism: Dunckerocampus dactyliophorus (assembly GCF_027744805.1). Classification (NCBI taxonomy): domain Eukaryota; kingdom Metazoa; phylum Chordata; class Actinopteri; order Syngnathiformes; family Syngnathidae; genus Dunckerocampus; species Dunckerocampus dactyliophorus. The sequence goes on from NC_072830.1 coordinate 3,709,425, forward strand.
GTCTCACACTGCGCTCCTTAGCGGGGCCGCTGCCCCGCCCCCTACGTGTTCCGTGCTAGATCTGGAGACATTCCAAACCCTCTTGGCAGCATATTTTCCCAAAAGCGACAAATGTAGCTACTTTTTCTGGCGTCGTTTGAGAGTTTTCTGCAGGTATTTGGAAACATAAAAGTGAAAGTAAAGCCCACGCTGCACACTGCATAGTGGAGATCCACGCAGCCTCGAGGCACGATGCCACCGGGGTGGATCCGGCTCTGTAAAACACGGCGAGATGCGAGAATGTTTCTTAATCTTCATTAAAAGACTACTCAATCTCCGCTCGGACATCACGGTGTGGCGTTTACATGTTATCCCCGTGCGTGTGTGGGCTTTCTTAAGGTACTCCGGTTTCCTCCCACATTCCAAAAACATGCATGTTAGGTTCATTGGAGACTCTACATTGTCCATAGGTATGAATGTGAGCATAAAAGGCTGTTTGCCCTGCGATTGCATGGCGACCACTCTAAGGTGTACCCTGCCTCTTGCCCAAGTGGGATAGGCTCCAGCATACCCCCACGACCCTAATGAGGGTAGCGGCATAGAAAATGGATGGATGGATATATTATTACTAGTGTATTTTTACCATTTTTCCTTTCACCTCATATTTGGTCTGAAATGCTGATACTATGTGGGAATGCATAAAGGTACGTTTTGATGACTTATTGAGTGCTAATGTGCACATTTGTCTCAAGTGAATTCATGCTAGCACACTGCCTTGTACCACACACATCAAACAGTGATGTAATAATCTCTCTGGAAAAACTTGGCTGGAACTTTAACTGGTGGATGGTGGGTCGGCATTCATTTTGTGCTTTTAATTTGATGTTATTCATGTCTTAGTTTTACACAATACATAATAAATAAGATAAATTAGATTGCTATAATGTACGAACCCCACCCCCCCACCACTGGTCCGCGGGAGATTTGTGGGAACACAAGCCGGTCCGTGGGTCAAAAAAGGTTGGGGACCATTGTCGTATATCGATATCCAACATAAATGCATCGGAATATGTGTTTTGGTCCTTATCGCCCAGCCCTACTAGTTAAATAGTTAAAGATCGTCCCTGACGCTTACAGTCATTCTTCATCTTTTAGACAATTGTATGCTTCCAACTTTGGGGGAACACTTTAGGGAAGGCCGTTTTCTGTTCCCAGTTCACAGAGCAAGGTCCATCCCTAAGACTGGTAGATGTTCTAGCATCATTAGCATTAGCGACAGTGCTATCAGGCTACATTCATCACCTCCTGTACAGCCCGCTGCACCGTCTCCAGCTCGCCCACCAGTGCCCCATCCAGTGCCAGGACCAGCGGGCTCAAACGAGCTCGTCTCCCAGAACCTTTGCACTCACGGTTGGACCGGCGCAGGATGGAATGGTAGTTCTGAAACAGAAAGCAGGACTTTGAGAGAAAATGTGGCTGCTGTGCTGGTGGAAAAAAGATATAAAAGGTTGACAAGGGAGTTTTTCTCACTCTGTTGTCCTCGGGGGAGGAGGTCTGGGGGGCAGCTGGTGGAGGAAGAGCGACGCTGTTGTCCTCTCCCTCTGACGAGCTGCTGGTCTCACTCCCCTGTTCGCCCTTGTGTCGGCGGCCCTTGCGCTGGAAAAGCTTGTTGATGAGGTTCTTGTACTGGTTGGGCTCGTAGTGGGAGGCCTTCTTCAGGGGCCGCGACTGGTCCACAGAGCCCCGCCGCTTCAGGGGCCTGGGGATCTCCGCTCGGAGGCGGAGCACCTCCTCCAGATCGGGGATCTCCTGGCTCTGAGCCTCTGGGGCCACCATAGGCTGCAGCCTGGTGGGGCTGAGGGGCCGAGGTGGGGCCTGCATGCTCTGCTCGCCCTCATTGATCATTGGCATGTGATGAACTAAGTCCAGTCGGGCCAGTTCTGCATCAATATCACCCGGGTTCAGTGCTGCCAAGATGGTTACAAAAACATTTGAAAAGGAATACTCAGCCATTTTTAGTCTACACGTTTGCTTGGTTGTTTTACCGTCACTGTAAACCGCCGGTTGTCTCAGCTCGGGCGGCTGCGGCGGCGGATGGATTCCCGCCTGGTTGAAGAAGTTCCTGGACACCGCAGGCTGGAAAGGTACCTCCCGGGGGTCTCCAGGGACGCCCGGGGGACGGAAAGACATGGCGCCCCAGTGAGGGTTCTGTAGACGCATGATGACGGAGAGCGGGATGGGCCTGCGTTGACGGGACTGGGTGGAAACTGGCGGGATGGAAATGCGGGAGATGATGGGCTGAGGGTTGTACGGATGAAGCTGGGTTGGGGATGCGACGTCGGGGGGTACGGACACCCGGGTATTCCGGGAGAGGGAACTGTAGGAGAACTGTGGAGGTTGAGAGCGATGATTCTGGAAAGGAGACAAAGAAAATCTTGTGGTAACTGCGGCTCTCTTTTATGTCAAAACAGAACAATCGCCGACTTCTCTCTCAAACACTCCCAGATTCGGTTACCATTGCAACACAGACTGCAATCCCACACCCACACATTATCAACCTAATTTCCTTGTGTGGTTTCTGTGTGTGGTTTGGCTAATATGACCGTAACCTTGAGATAAAGACATGACAGCTCCCCACTAACAGATGATGGAACCATCACTCGGTTCTTTCCAGGTGAAACAAGGGGGGGCTGTTGCGTCATACCTTTTTGGGGCTGGGGGCCGGAGGAGGACCGTCCAGGTTGGACTCTCTCCAGTTGCTGTTCGGCACAGACGCTCTTATCCACTCGGTTTCTGCGACACAAGCGGCTGTGGTGAGACGCCACGCTCATTTTGTCCCACAGGACGCCAGGGTGAGCAAAGTAAAAATGGAGGACTAACTGTCATAGGTGTGGTGAGGCTTGCTCTCGTAGGACATGTCCAGATCCGTCTCATTCCACTTGCCGGGACTCTTTTGCCTCTGTGCACCCTCATCTAGAAGAGGTTACAAAACAGGAAAAAAAAGAAAAGTTTACGATGGGTGTAGCATTTAATGTGCGCACATGAAATACTGGGTGGGTTGGCACGCTTTGAAAAGTGTGTCGTTTTCCCGTCTGTGTTGCAAACCCGTTTGACTGCTCTCCGTATGTGCGTTTTTCCGCTTGGATGACCAAAATTAGTTTTCCACAGCACGCAAACAACCAAGGCAAGTCTCTTCAATCCAGTAGCGACTCCACCCTCTTAAGCAGCCCCAATCCTTGCTGTCATGTCGTGACATTGCTTTGATTGGTTTCAGGGTCTTGGTATTTATTTGTTGGAAAACATCAGATGAAAACCGAGGCAATTTTTCCCATAAAAAATATGGAAACCCAAGTCCAGTCGTCCCTCCCAACGTTGCGCTTTGAATCTTGCGGCTTCACTCTCTCGCGGTTTTTCCAAAATATTTGAATGAATAAATCATTGCTGTTTGGTGCTCGAATACGACCTGTCATCAGCACGCGCCGAAATATGGCTGCGATTGCTGTGGCTGGCTGCCAGCCTACGCTGGAAGACCTCCACCCCCCTTTTCCCTTCCCTTGGTGCAAGTCTTCGAGTTCTTATGTTGTAAAGTGTGCTTATTTGTGCCTATGTTGTTTTGCCAGTCCCACACTGTACTCCCCCATAGGAGCATAGTTTGGAATTGTGTTTTTTTTCTCCTCCCCTCTCCTCTTGTTTTTCCGTTTCCTCTCCCCCTTGTATCGCCCAGTCATCCTGTCGTGTTTAGTCAAGTCCAGCAATGACTTCACCACTACTACACAGGAAGCTAAATAGCTAGTCAAGCAGAGTTGTGGTTGCTCCCTCCCAGGCAAACACTGCCCCCTAGTGCTTTGGTAGACAATTGCAAGTCACCCGCTCAGCCCCAAGCAAAGAGCTAGAACAGGATCAAGACGCCGTGACTTTGCTGCAGCATAATTTAGTATTTGAACGGGAACCACGGTAAGTAAACATCAGGTCCGCCCGTGTTGACCCGCCCCACAAAGAAGGGTACTCACCAGACTGCCTGAAGAGAAAATGCCTCTGAAGCGTGTCGGTCTGCGGTTGCTGAAAGAACAAAGGGGAGGGGCCTCTGTCGGGCCGAGGCGACCTGTGACTCATCTGCCCGCCTTCGTAAGAGTTCAGGTGGAGGGGGGATGGTAGGTGGGGGGCGGCGGTGGGGCTCGGGGAGGGGCTCCTCTCGCTGTAGCCCAGCGAGCCACGGGGGCTCCTGTCGTAGCGTGATGGCGAGCTCCGCCTCGGGCTGCCGGGCGACTGCTTGGGGCTCAGCTGGTGGTACGGGTAGTTGTCGACGGCGCCTCGGGGGAGGGGGGAGCGCGCCCTGCTGATCCTTGGGGAGGAGAGCGGGCTGATGGAGGGCGCCGGGGAGGTTGGGGCGCTTTTGCTGATGGAGATGATTGAGTCCATTGGGCGGAGGGTTGCTGTGGTGGGGGTGTAAGGCATGGAGGTGGGGGTGTCATTGCTCCAACTACTGGACCCCCTCAACGTGTTGGAAGGGCTGGACACCGTCACGGTGGGCTGTGGTTGGACCTGCACATACAAATACATAGATAAGCAGCCAGCCTCTTCTAGGCTGACCATGAGTCAGTGTCTGCTATGTGGACAAAAGTATTGGGACATGGGGCGATTCCTGTGACAGTAAGTGGAAAGTGACCAGACACAGAGCAGCAGAGTTACGACGCCATCTACTGCGCAGAGTTGGAAGGACAAGCTACATTCACAGACAGTCCCGTTATAATGTGTTTATGAGCGGGGGCCAACAGGTAGCGCCAAAACTAAGTAGAGGTACTCAGACCAAAACTTTCACAGATTCATTCACTGATTATGAGGTGTGTCCCAAAACATTTGTCCATATAGTGTAGACCAGGGGTGCTCAAACGTTTTCCAGTGAGAGCCACATAGTGAAACATGAAAGGATGCAACTTTGCCACGTTGATATTTAGTAAAGAAACACATGTTTACCGTATATGATAACACGTTCAAGAAAAAAACTGCATCTCAGCTTTGTCATTTAGGTGAAAAGAATATTATTAGTATCATCTTCCTGTGTCTTTTTGTCACTTTTATTCTGTTTGAAAAAAATGTTTTTTTTAATATTTCCACTTTCTTCATAAATAAATACAGTAAATAAAATCCTGTAGATTTTCTACTTGTAATATGAAAACATAGAGAAAAATAAATCATTTTCATTCATAATTCTAACAATTAATATATTTAATAAATAAATGTATACGATAAGGCCGCACGGTGGTCTAGTGGTTAGCATGTTGGCCACCACAGTAACAGTCGGGATCAGATCGGGAAGAGATCGGGTTCAATTCTCCCCTGGGCATTTCTGTGTGGAGTTTGCATGTTCTCCCCGTGTTTGCGTGGGTTTCCTCCCACATCCAAAAACATGCATGTTAGGTGAATTGGCAACTCTAAATTGTCCATAGGCATGAATGTGAGTGTGAATGCTTGTTTGTCTATATGTGCCCTGCCATTGGCTGGCGACCAGTCCAGGGTGTACCTCGCCTGTCACCCACACCCAAAGTCAGCTGGGATAGGCTCCAGCATGCCCCCGCGACCCTAATGAGAAGAAGCAGTACAGAAAATGGATGGAAGGATGTATACAATAATAATGTAATTACATAAAAATGAAAAATAAAAAAATAAATAAAAAATAAAAAACATATTTTCAGTTTTTACCCCCAATCTAATTTACTTGATTTTATTTTGTTTGTATCATAATATTACAAATAAAAAAAACAAACAAAAATGACATGATTTTTTCTCATACTATTACACGTTTATTCTCGTAAAACTTTTTTCCTCTCGGTATTTTGACTTTATTCTTGTAAAACTACAGCTGTTTTCTCCATTACTGCTGTTTTTTTTTTTTTTTATTGTATTTTCTAACCATTCAACCATTTCTTCTTGTAATATTATGACTTTATTCCCATAATATTTTCACTTTTGCCCCAACCTAATTTTCCACAAAGGACAACTTTATTTTTTTTGTTTTTTCATAATATAATTTTTTTTCTTTAATATTTCAGCGTAATGCTGCTAAAAAGACAACTTTTTCTCGTTAAATTACAACTTTCTTTTGTTAATATTTGGACTACTGCTGATTTTTCCATATTTCATATTTTTAGAATGTGCCGTAGGCCAACAAAAAAACAGCCGCGGGCCACAAATGGCTCCGGGTCGCATTTTGGACACCCCCGGTGAAGTTTGATGTATGATTCTGGGTGTTTGTCCTAAGGTACAGTTTAGTGTGTTCATGTCTTGTCCACAGTAGAAAACGCTATGGTGGACTGCTTCATGTGATTAAGTTGAATCCAAAGTAGGACGTGTGCGTACTTGTGTGTTTCTGCTGCTTGAGGCCTCCTGCAGCAGGGAGTTGAACTCTTTGGACAACTCGTCCGCGGTGGCCAGCGACGCGTTCAGGTCGTTGTCAATGGTCTGGACTGCAGAAGACGGCACAGATAGTTAGAGCAGGAAGGAAGCGGCTGAGCTACAGGTGGAGATCTCAGGGAGAGCTTACACAGCATGTTGCGACCATAGCTTGCCTGAGAAGCCATGGCTGGGAGGCGGCGACGTTCAGCTCCTGCAAAACAAAACACGACTATTTGGAGAAGATCCGGACAGTAGATCGAGCCTGGCTGTGCGTCAGGTATGTAGAAGCATCTCCTCTTAGCACACAAGCTTTCAACAAGGTGTGACCAACACAAAGTCTGTGGTGACTCATTAGCGAGCGTCGGGGGGCCTCGGCGGGGCCCCTTTTCCAGACGCAGCCGTCTTTCCTGTTTGCCGACTCATGCTTTTGTGATAGCAGGCGCTCCGAGCTCGACTTTGACAGTTAAAATTCCTCGCAGCTTTATCAGGTGCGTGGTGGTGCTAATGTTCCACCTAGGTGTGTGCGTTCATACCTACCAGGAAGCTATGAAGTACTGTCAGACAACAATACAACGCCGGCATGGAAAGGACATTCAGAGAGAGACACTCTCAATATCAATCAATAGATCAATTTTCCCCAAAGTGCAACAAGGAAATCCCTGAGTCAGAGGTGTGCAAAGCGTGGCCTGCGGGCCATTAAAAATATGATTTAAACACAAAACTAAAAAATATATATATAACTTAAGAGAAAAAAAGAGAAAAAGTCCTACTTTTGCGAGAATAATGTCATAAAATGATGAAACATAACATCATTTTAGAAGCACAAACATTTTTGGAAAATCAGTTATAATGTTATGAGAATAACAGTCAAAATATTATGGCAGTAAGGTTGAAATTAAGAGAAGAAAATTTACGACAAGAAAGTCGAAATATAGTTGGAAAATAAAAAAACAACAACAGCAGAAATGGAAAAAAGCAGCTGCAATTTTACGAGAATAAAGTGAAAATATTAAGGGGAAAATGTCACATTCTTATGAGAAAAAAAAACATTGCAATTTTACAAATTAAACTGAATATTTTAAGAAAAAAATATGACAACAAATACATGATTTTTTTTAAAGGCCGTAATTTTCTGAGAAACACAACAAAAATAAACTTGTCATTTTTGGAAAATTAGGTTAGGGGAACAGTTGGGCAATAAAGTGTCAAAAATGTTATGGGAATAAAGTCATAATATTACGAGAAGAGAAAGAAAGTTGCAACATTTGGAAAATTAACCCCCCCCCCCCCAGCAAAAACTGGAAAAAAAAGAGCAAAGAACAAAGTTCATATTAATGATGGGCTTTTTCTCGTCACAAAATATCAAAGTGGCAAAGTTGCATCCTTTCATTTTCCAACATGTGGCCCTGGCTGGAAAAAAGTTTCTACACCCCTGCTCTAAGTCATGTGCAAGCAGCAACGCTTCCGTCAGATGACGCACACAAAGGCTGTGGTGCAAAAAACAAGCATCAACGCCCACAATGCAATGGGCTCACTTCCTAGCAAGGCCATGCCTGGGCTGCTCTAACGTGGCCATGTTATTAAAACACACTTAGTAGTCTACGCTCACATGTTTGTTTTTCTAACCCGCTGGCTGTGGTCACCAGCATGGCGACCGTCCACTGAAGAAAGATGTTTACTTAGGATACAGAGATGGACATTTGGTCTCCTGTGTACTCATTTTGAACTCCAAATAAGTTGCTTTGCTGTACTTTTAGTGAGCTGATTATAGTAAATAAATGCAGACTGGAGTATATGTGGCTTACAGTTGACTATCTGAAGCTGTAGCAATGGGAACACGTGACAAGTAGACATCAGCCAAGTAAAGGTTTAGAAATATCTCTGCCTTGTACTTGGCTCTTCTGCTTTCATGCCTCCCAGCAACATACATCGCTACTGGAATATACCTCATTTGCCTTTGGTACCTTGTAACTTTTACCACTACTACACTCTCAGCATATCATATAAAGCACTCGTTTTCATTGAGGGCCACGTCACAGTTATTTATGGCTTCCCCTAGAGGGCCACTTGGAACTGTCAATATAAATGAATACAACCACATGATATGTTTACACAATGGCCCATGCATTTCATTTGTTTATTTTTACTAACACATTTTAAATTCAAAATGATGTGCTGGGCCACATCTGGCCCCCGGGCCTTGAATGTGACACCTATTTATAATCATATTCATATGGTATATACAGTTTATTATTATATCAATTATTATTAAAGCTGGGAGGCCAATTTCGTAGCAGTAAACTAGCATGATAAACAAGTGACAACACAGTATTAGGGGCAGGGAGAGCAGTGCCCCAGCAAATCGTTTTAACCGCAATTCAGCGAGCAACCAACTCGGCCGTTTCATTTTGCCTTTTCTTTGCATTTTAAAGACTTTTTTTTTTTTGGCCACTTACATTCAAAGCAGGAAGACTCCATAAGCGACCTCGCTTACGGTGTTTTTGTCTTACTGTTAACAGAGGTTAGCTTCTTTTTACACTTGTACGACAGGCGGGAATGTTAAAATTGCAATTTGCGAGAGTCACATCTGTCACGTGGCTCGCTTTCAACATTAAAGACTACGGTGGAAAACCCGCACATTAGAAATTCTACATTCAGGGTCCTGCAACTGGGGCTTTTTGGCTTCATTCCCCCCCCCTCGCAGAAAGCACACATCATTCACCACAAGTTGGTCGTAATTTATAAATATGTGACAATACAGGTCAAATGAATACCACAGTTCGAAAAGGCCGCAAATTTTACTTGATTATGTCTTTATACTTCACTGATCATGTTTTTTCGTCAGGCGTTGAGATTTCGCACTTTGGTTGGTGATCCTTGAACACAACACAGTTGCTGTGACAAGCGACAGTGAAACTTATATAACTTCTAGTACCTGTTCATACATACTTATACCTTACACCAGGGGTCACCAACGTGGTGCCCGCGGGCACCAGGTAGCCCCCACGACCACATGAGGTGCCCGCAAGGCTGCTTTTCATTCAGGTTTTCAGTTAATAATGAAAGAACAGTAGAAAGAAATGCATTCTGAACTACAAAGTGTGAGTTGTGGACACCAGCATTTTGTTACTGTTCTGGTAAAACAAGCATATTCGCTTTGTTTGGGTTTAAAATAAGCTCTGAAAATAAATGTTACAAAAATGAGTAGCTCTTGGGCATTTTCATTTTGTAAAAGTAGCTCTCACAAGGAAAAACGTTGGTGACCCCTGCCTTACACGGTCGTCCCTCGTTTATCCTGGTTGCTTCCATTGCTTCCAGACGCGACCGCGATAAGTGAATTGCCACCAAGCATTATTCAGTATTAATAAATGGAATATTTTCAAAGTTAGAATATAGAAAACCTGCTTAGGACTTTCTGAATACACTTTTTAACATTATTCGAGCCCTGTAGACATGAAAAAAAAAAACAACATTCACTTTTACATCACATTGCGCAGGCTACGGTAGCACTGCAGGGACATAAGAGACGGTTGCTAGCATAGCAAGCTACCAAGCTAACTAGTTAGCCTCTCAGATTTACTTATTTTAAACTTAAGAAAGTCTTTCAAACGGAGAGGGGAAGAAGGACAAAGGAGGCAAAAACCTACCACTTCCACACGGAATGAGAGGAGAACCTTTTTTCCCCACTCGATCTCAGCCGAGGCATGTCGGCTCAGCTCTGCTGGCTCAGTAGCTAGTCTCCACGCTCATAACATTATTGATGCCTAGTGACCACAATACTACAGCCATCATGTTTTTAATAACCGCAATATAGTGAGGGAGTAATGTACATTTACCCAAAATGCATTTAGTGTGAGTGTGTGAGGCATATTTAGGAATTCAGCTCGGACTGTGTTGAGAGTGAACAACAGCAATTGACGAGAGAAGGGGAGGGTTCTGGAGCTGAATCTAATCTACTCATTACGACAGTAACTTTTATAGCAAATGTTGATCCAAAATCGGAGTAGAACGTCAACGTGACGCTAGCAGGAGGGGTTCTAAAACAGACATCTCAATTTTCGCCATTGGCTGGTTGTTCACGGAAGGTAACCTCCACGGAAAAGGGGAATCTACTCTATTTCATGAAACGGGGCTTCACTTATTTTTACACTTGCATGGGTGGTTAAAAAGTGAGACTCCAGCATCACCTGTTGGCCTCTTATTGTTTTGACTTTTTGCTTATTTTTAAGAAGGTTAAAAGGTTACTTAAACGTACAGCACAGTTGATTTCTTATGTCTTTGTACAAGTGTAACCATGTGACGTTCCTTCATGTGACTCGTGTTGGAAATGAACGAACCAACGTCATCTGCACTAAAGTGACCTTTATTTTGGTAATTGATGCTAATGACAGATCTGGTTCATGAAAATATTTTTCATGGCAGCCAAACAAGCTGGAGCGATGGGTGACATCCGTCAAAGACATTGTTGGACGCAGCTCCAGTTGAACATTAGCCAGACCCGTAGGAGAACAGGTTATATAAGGCCGTCAATAAGCGCCGCTTGTCCTGTCGTGTGTGTGTGTGCACGTGTGTGTGGGTGTGTGTGCGTGTGTGTGTGTGTGCGTGTGTGTGTGTGTGTGTGTGTGTGTGCCATTCCTCAGCGCTCCTCCCTGTCAGGAATTCAACTTCACATGCTTGACTTGTGTGCTTATCTTTGTCAAGAGCAGCTCACAGAAAGCAGATTACACTCTCTGGCTGAATGGCGGAGGTCAGGATGGACGTCAGGCCCGTCGCTCCGCTTCCTGGTCAGAGATGCACTGACCCCCCCCTCACACGCCCCCTCACCCCTAGCCCCGCCCTCCATGTTTACTGGAAGTCTTATGGAGTTTCTGTTTGCTGTGATGACTTTTTTTTTTTAGTTGGTTCTTTGACCTTTTAGCTTGCTGGAATGAGCACTTTTCAGAGATGTGACTCAATCTGTGGATTATTAGGCAAGTCCCAAAAAATATGTTGTCATTGTTCAAACTTTTTCTAGTGAGGGCCTCATAGTGAAAAATGAAAGCAAGCAAGGGCCACTTTTGATACTTTGTAAAGCTATGCGAAGAAAAAACTGAAAAAACTGCATCTCATTTGTGATATACTGGAGGTGAAAAAGCCTAATATTAGTATCAACTTCACTCTTTTTCACTCATTTTTAACCCATTTTTGCTGTTGTTTTTCAAAATTTTCCAAATATTTAATTTTTCTTCCTAAATAGTCATCATTTTTTTCTCGTTATATTATGCCTTTATTCCCATAATATTTTGGCTTCATTCCCATAATATTAGAACTTTTCCCCTAACCTAATTTTCTAAAAAGTACAACTTTATTTTGGTTTGTTTGGTTGTCATTATATTGCCACTTTTTTTTTATTACATATTTTTTCTTTAATATTTCAACATTTATACCACTTTTTTCTCTTCATATTTGCATTTTTTTCCTTGTAAAATCAGCTGTTTTTCCCATTTCTGCTGTTTTTTTTTAACTATAAAGTTTTCCCAACCTCATTTTCCAAAAATTACAACTTTATTTGGTTTTGTTTGTTGCTCAAAATATTACTTTTGAAAAGTAACGTATTTTTCTTTAATATTTCAACTCTATGCTACTAAAATAATTATTATTTTTCCTCATAATATTATGACTTTATTCTCGTAAAATTGTGATTTTCCTCGTTAGCTTTTTTCCTTTCAATATTTTGACTTAATTCTTATAAAATGACAGCTGTTTTTTCCCCATTTCTATTGTTGTTGTTTTTAATTTTATAATGATTTCAAATTTCTTATAAATTTTCTTTTCGTGATATTATGACTTTATTCTAGTAATATTTTGGCTTTATTTCCATACTATTGTAACTTTTTCCAAAAATTACAATTTTTATTTTGTTTTGTTTGTTTCTCGTAATATTACTTAAAAAATACGTGTTTCTTTAATATTTCAACACTATGCTACTAAAATGACATTATTTTTCCTCATAATATTATGACTTTATTCTTGTAAAATTGTGACTTATTTCGTTAGTATACAACTTTTTTCTCTTCATATTTTGACTTTATTCTAGTAAAATTACAGCTGTTTTTTTTTCATTTCTGCTGTGTTTTTTTTACATTCCAATTATTTCAACTTTCTTCTCGTAATATTATGACTTTATTACCATAATATTTGGACTTTATTCTCGTATCATAACTTTTTCCGCAGCCTAATCACTGAAGCTTTATCACTGAAATACAAATTCTGTGCTATCTGATATCCCTTGTTTATCGCGAGGAATAGCTTCCCAAAATAGCCGGCGCTAAGTGAAATCAGCGAAGTAGCCAACTATATTTTTGTACAAATATTATATGTTTTAAGGCTGTAAAAGCCCTCACCATACACTTCATCCACTTTTCTCAGACAGGCGTCAACATTTCATCACTTGTTTAAACACTTTCAAAGTTCAAATTTCCTCTGAATTTTAATGATCAATTTACGAGACTGGACACAAGAAATGAAGTGACTCGTGCATATTCCACTGCTCTGATCCTGCCTTGTCCTGGCACCGTCAGGCTGTAACGTTTTTGTATCCTTGTTAAAAGACATTCCTCCTCATCGTCCTCCATGAACCGAAGATTCATTTACAGTATTCCAGGCGCCCTTTAGCCGCATAACTTCTGCCTTCATTCAGCATGTATGATCGCAAGCAGCTAGCGATGATACAACGGGAAACAGGCACTGCTGCACGAAGGAGATGCGGTAACAATGGTCTACAGCAAATCAGAACGCAGAACACAATAGGCGGGTTCTCCCTCAGCCAATCAGGACGGTTGTGGCTCCATACATACTGAGACGAACTGTACACGTCTTCAACTCTCACGTGAGTATACAACACACACTGGTACCTTCTGGTAGCAGTAGGCAATACAATAACAGACACATGCAACAGAGCACCGATAGATCACTCTAATACAGAGAACAAATGCACGTTCATATGCTGCAAAATTGCACTTTAAAAAAACCCGCAAAAAAGAAAATTTTCAAAAGGTGATCGGCGATGTAGCGAGGGAACACTGTATGGCAGACACGGCTAGAATAATTTTTCTTGGGCATGTTTGCCGCTTCTTGCTAGGCAGAGTTCGTAGGGCTCAATCGCAACAAGCCCCATAGACCAATGACAAAAATGGTTCCATGTTAACCACGCTCACTCGGCTGGTGACACACAAGAGAAATGAGTCCAAAAGCAACACGATCTTTTCTTTATCAAATCTTTGCTATTATCTTGGTGTTTGTACACAGACTGCTCCTTGCCTTCCTTTGCTTTTTTAGCAGCTTCATCACCCTGCAAAGCGTCCTTTAAGAGGGAGCTTTGGTGTGAAAACGACACAAACTAGCGCAGAAACACACGTACTGTACGCCGAGGATCGGTGGTCACTCCATGGTTGCAAGCTCCATTAGAAGCTATTATCCTTCGAGAAATATGGAAACCTTAATGGCCGCTGTGGGGTCCCACAAGGCTCCCATCCAGGCCCGTTGCTGTTTTATTAATGAAAGCAGTCGCTTGGTAAAACACATCTTCATACGTGTCTTTTGTTATACGCACTACCCATTCATTTTTCACACTCTGGAACGAGAAGGTGTGTCCAAAGTTCATCTTGGTTTTTGTCAGGTTTCGCCAAGATGGCGTGTAGCGTTGTAGTGGTTTCATTAACAAACGACCAGCTCGCACACATAAAAGGGCAAAGTAGGCTAGGAGACGCAGCTGTGGGCTAACAAATACTCACCATGGGAGGTGGGAATAGGAATGCGACAGAGCAGGAGAAGAAAAGAGCTAAAGAACGGAACGCATCAGACAGGAAATAATGACAGAACCCACATTCAAACGTCCAAACTGTCATACGGAATGTGACATTTTTTAAGGAAGGCTCAATCATAGAGACAGTTTACTGTCGCTTCATCCTCCAACCCAAACGCCTGACACAGAAACATTGCATGTGGCTGCTGTGTTGTCCTCTATCCCCGGCTCGCTGACCTGGCAGATTAGGCAGATTTCTCAAGAGACATTGTGCAAAAACGTTCATCGCCCTCTTCCCAGCACGAATACATGACAATGTCAGGTCGCCATTGTAAATAAACGCTTTCATTTGCTGTAACCGGAAAGCACTAGCAGGCGGCAGGAGGGTGTAGATGATGATTAGTCTAGCAGAATAGAAGGGAGTGTCCTACAAGTCAAGTCGTGAGAGTAGTAGGAGGTGACTGCTTGTTGAAGTCTCCTCCTGCTCCGCTGTACTCTTCTTCCCCGCATTCAATTCTTGCTTTGATTTCCTGCTTCAGTAAAATCAGTACTTCCACCTTTTCCTTCCTCTTTGGCTACGGTTTTATTTGATATTTGAACGTCAACACTTCTCGCTGAGGACTCGTGTCAGGGCAGCTGCAGGTACTGTACGTTTAAAGTAAAGCTGCAAGCAGCGTCGAGCGGGCCCTCGCACCCCAAAGCAACTCGGGCAGGATTCGACGCCAGTATCCCCAGTTCAAAGGAAATATGTTTATTTGTTTCAAATTGTCATTTCCTGTCCCCACTGGGTGGCGCTGAGACAAATTCAGGAAGTGACCAATGCACAGCTTCAAGGTGTCGTCTTCAGCATAGGAACGAGTTATGATGACGATAGGACCCCGTGGGGTCAAGTTGTAAACGTTTTTAGTTTTGTGGCAAATCGTCAGATTGACCGCCAGAGTTTGTTGCCATGCCCCGCCCACATCCTCTGGCGTAGGCTAAAATGGTTTGCAATATATCAGCGCCCATCTGTCTAGTAGGCGTGTTTTTAATTTGGGCTCATTTGGTCAAAGTCCCTCAGACTAGTTCATCAAAACACGACCCCTGGTTTTCGCCCAAAATGGCTGCTTCAAAGTAAAATGGTTGACATCCTGTTGGAACATGTTTTCTTGGGACTTTTTTTTATGTGTCCTTTCAGGATGGACGTCTCCACTAAATTTCGTGATGACCCATGCACCTAGTGGCAGGGGCTAACTGAAAGGGGGTGCTACTGAGTGAGTTTTGGGGGGGTTGTGTTGAGAACCCCGAATACGTGACATTTTTCGTCGGGTTTGACGCCGGCTTGCATATTTTGGTGAGCTTTTGTGCGTGTCAAAGCCTTAAATAATTCAAGGAAATTTGCATAATAATAATAAACATAGCAATTTGCACCGCCATCGTTCCGTGCTCAGGCCCTAATCTTTTCCGAGGCAAATGTTAGCAATACTAGCATAGCTACGTATGTAAGCACACGGCGCATTTTAACATCATGCTAGCTAGGTTAGCCTAATGACTGAAGAGAAACTAAAACGATCAAACTTACAGCTCCCACATCTGTAGCTGACTGACAGATACGTAGGGGAGCTCCAGGCGTCATTTGAAGATGTGTAGCGAAGCCTTCTGTTTTTACAAAGCTGCCCTCTATTGGATAAAATCTTGCTTTAACCCTGGAATTGAGAAAGTTTAACAGTGCTTTTAGTTAGCCCGACCCTGAGCAGGCCTTTCAATGCTAATGAGCTGGCTGTGATAGTAAGGAGCAGAACAGGAGGACACAAACGTTAGCAACACTAAGGTAGCAATGTGATGCTAAGGCGCCAACAGTACACTCACATTTTAACATCATGCTGGGTTAGCCTATTCACTGAAGAAAATCAACACGCTCAAACTTACAGCTGACTGACAGAGAGCTGTCTTTTAACATGTGTAGTGAAGCCTTTTTTTTTTAAAGTGCTGGGCATATACACAGTGTGTGTTAGATGTACTAGAGGAAGGAGGTTTTTAATAAAAAGGCTTCATGCCAGGGGTGCCCAAATGTTTTCCAGCGAGGGCCGCATAGTGAAAAATGAAAGGTTTCCTCCCACATTCCAAACACATGCATGTTAGGTTGATTGGCGACTCTAAATTGTCCATAGGTATGAATGTGTGAGTGAACGGTTTGTCCATATGTGCCCTGCCATTGGCTGGCGACCAGTCCAGGGTGTACCCGGCCTGTCGCCTGAAGTCAGCTGGGATAGGCTCCAGCATACCCCTAATGAGGAGAAGCGGTATAGAAAATGGATGGATGGATGTTTCTCATAATATTACGACTTCATCAAACAATGGCTTTTTAAACCAACCCATGTAGATAAGCAGAGACGTTTGTATAGTTAAATAAAAAAAAACAAAAAAAAAACAGCGCGTATCTCAGCTTTGTGTCATCACTTTTCACATTTTTAATTTTTACAACTATTTCAGTATTATGTCTTTATTCTGATAATATTGTGAGTTTATTACCGCAATATTATAACGCTTACACAACTTTAACCTAAAATGTATTTAACTGTATTCTTTGTTTCTCATATTATGGCTTTTTAATTGCATATTTTAGTCTTTAATATTTCAACTTTCTTTTTTTCTCTTCATATATTGTCTTTATTCTGGTTAAAAAAATAATGTTTTTTTCCTGTTTTTTTTTTGCTGTTTTTAAAAAAAATGTTCTAGTTTAACTGTATTTTTTAAAATTATTTTTTTATCATTTTTTACATGCATTTTTATGAATGCACTATGGACACTCCTGCTTTAGGAGTACTGTAAAAAGTCACTCTGGCCTCATGTGTAGTGTCATATTTGCACCTTTATCCAGATCCTCACCATATACGCACACAATTACAAGGAAAAAACTGTCAAGCATGACTCTCTTAATTCCCAGACATGCACATCACTGAGCTGCATCCTCACATGTCACCTACTCAACAAGGAATGACTCAGCAGTCTATTTGCAGACTCCTGCGAGTGCAAATTTCTCAGCTACGCCCAAGCTCCTCACAATAACCTCCCCCCTCGTGAGCTGCTGAGGTGCTCCACGTAACCTCATAAAACACACAAAGCCGCATGCACGCACACCAGCGCACACATTCTATTCGTGACTGCCAACAAAAGGAAGAAAACAAGTAAGTAAAGCTTTCTCAAATGTGCACAAACACAGGAGAGCATTGTCCCGGCTTCTTTTCATGCCGCTGGTTCTGCTTCTTCGAGAACCGGTGTGCGACTGAGGAATCTCTCAGCTCCCGAGCAACATGGTGGACATTTCTGGCGAATCACGGCTCGGCGCAGAGAGAGAACAAAGCCTGCGGGAGCATTACTGCGATTTGCAGCTTGTCTCTCTTAATTTGTGTTCCTCTTTGCAGCCAACTGCAGTTAGAAGTGTGCACTTATTCAAGTGGAAGCGAGGAAATCAGGTGACAAAAAGCGAGTAGCAGCCGGCCAGCCTGCTGGTTGGACATCAGAACTTTTAGGGTTTGGACAGACATGTGTTCCTCATTTGCCACTGCTGGTCTTTGCTTTCCCAATAGTGTATTTTACACTGCAGTGAAACAGCTTTCTAACCAAACACTTTACATCGTCAAACCACACATAATCACCATCATAGTGCAAACGCTCTCAAACGGAACGCCCCTAAGGTTGTCCTTCCGTCCGTCTTCTATGCCGCTTATCCTCACTGCGAGAGGCAGGGTACACCCAGGACTGATCGCCAGTCAATCACAGAGACCCCTAAGGTTGTACAATTCATAACTGGGCCAAATTTGTAGGGAAAAATATGCCAACAACTTCTTGAGTGGTTTGTGCGTAACTTCGTTTTACACTTGTAGCAGTTCAGAAAGTTCAAATGTGACTTGAAACGTTGCCAGCTGGTCCAGGGTGGCGCGCCGTTTCGTTGTTACGAACGCGCTCCCATAAAATTAATGCTGCTGTGTCACCGGCATGTCAGCTTGACATTTTTTTCAACCGACATATATAAAAACACCACCACCGGCTAGCACATGTTACCAAAAGTGGGTTGAAAATGTCTATTTTGTCACATTTACTAATAAAAACTGCATACAAATTGTCGTAAATTGTCATGGGCCTGAATAAGATGACTGGTTGCAGTCTGGTATGCGGTAATCCCTCGCCACTTCACGATACAAATTTTGCGGTTTCACGCTCAGTTCTTCAAAAATATATTCATTAATAAACCATCGCTCTTTCGTGGTTGAATGCGACCTATTACTAGTCAAAGAGTATACATATTCAAGCAAATATTACATATTTTTTGCCTAAATTAAGCATTTTCAAGCATAAAAACGACAAAATATAAGTACAAGGCATTGAGGAGATGCACTCAAACATGTTGCCATGATACGTATTATTCTACCCTGGTCACTAGGTGTCAGTAATGTACATAATACATACATAATACAACAACAAAGATCTCTCCCAATGCTAACATGTGTGAGTCTATGTTATACATTTTTTGTCTTACATGTCTTATTTTCTCTTATTATATCTACTATATTGGGTAATGGGATTGTAAAGTTGACTCTAGGGGTGTTATTTCATGTCTAGAGGGCTCTAATAATGTTAAAAAAACATATTTATATAACAGATTTGCTACCCTCTAACGACAAAAATATTCCATTTATAAAGAAAGAGTCCTAATTCACTGATGACGATCAGGTCAGGACCCAAATAACCGTGATAAATGAGGGATTACTGTACACGTATATGTCCGTAACACATACACAAAAGCAGTCACTGTTATTACAATAGCTAACGTTAGAAGCTGAACTTTGTCAAATCGCTATTATTAGCTGACAATAAACAGAACTAATGCACATGCGTGTGTGTTACGTGGGGCCGCAGTCGCCTATCTGTAAAAAAACATAATTTTGGTTCCGTAAACACGAGACTCGCTGGAGAACTAGTTGCAGCGTGCGCCGGCGGAAGAACACGTGCCACGCACGGAAGGAGAATGCGGCGTGTGCCTGACTAACATCACTTATTAGTTCACTTTTTGCACTTCATGATGTCTCCCAAACGGCAGGGCGCCAAAGAAAAGGAAAACCGTGACTCTCCATGGAAGTTAAAGTGAACATCGTGAAAGGTTCAGAGAAGAGAGAAGACAGTCGCAAACATCATTAAGGATAAAGATGATGGAATGCTAATGAATGGTAGAGGAGTCATGGATTCCATGCGCTGTTCCAAGGGGATCCGGGAGGAGAAGAGGATGGTATCCTTCCAGACTAGCCTCTTGACAATAGTTTCAAGGAAAAGTGCTCTTTTTTTGGAATTTTGCCCATCATCCACATTCCTTATGTGAGACTTGAACACACAACTCTTTTTTTCTGTGCATTCTAAAGACATAAAAACAGGTAAAAAGAGGCAGCTAAGAACGTGCGTAAAAGGGATGCAACTATTCCACCTAAAAAGCTTTTTGAAAAAAAACTCCCAAACCGCCAACAACGCTTCATTTAGATAATGTGACCTGCATATTAACCAAGCTACAGCGACATTGTTGTTATTAACTCATTCAATCCCAGCCATTTTTCAAAAGACAACTCCTTCAGTACTGGCCATTTTAGACCATTTGGACTAATAAGACTTGTCTTCTTTCTGCTCCCTTTCATTCAGGTTTGAAGAGTGTTTGTGTTTATGTCATATTCTTTTAATATTGTTTGTTTGTTTTCTTCTTTCTTGAATGAAATACATGTTTCAACAATCTTCAAGTCTCAAATAAGGATTGTGGATGATCTGCAAAATTCCCCCCAGAAATGCACTTTTCCTTTAAGGTGCAAGGCCTGCAAGACAACCACGGGGGTAAAAATAAGCAGAGCAGGTGTTCTCTTTTTATTACTCTTTTATGTAATTCCTGTACTTAATCTTTTGTGTTTATGTGTCCTTCACTTGCTCTATGGATGAGTGAGTGACTTAGGAGTTCATTTCGGTCCAAGTTCCGACTTAAACAAAAACTGGACTTGAATGGAACTCATTCGTAACAATGAGGACCGCAGGGCTTTTATGATGGCCACAGTTTGACCCTGGAACAGATTATTTCCATCATTTCATACGGGAAACATTGCACCTCAGCTTGACAATGGCAACCAGAACCCTTTGCATCTGACCTTAATGGTTCAGCTGCGAGCCGCACGGTGGCCTTGTGGTTAGCCACATGGTCAGGAGATCTGGAAGACCTGGGTTCAAATCTCCGTTGAGCAACTCTGTGTGGCGTTTGCATGTTCTCCCAGTGCGTGTGGGGGTTTTCTTAGGGTACTCCGGTTTCCTCCCACATTCCAAACACATGCATGTTAGGTTCATTGGCGACTCTAAATTGTCCATAGGTATGAATGTGAGTGGGAATGGTTGTTTGTCTATATGTGCCCTGCCATTGGCTGGCGACCAGTCCATAAGTCAGCTAGGATAGGCTCCAGCCACGGCCCTGGTGAGGATAGGCGGCATAGAAGATCGATGGACGGGTTCAGCTGCCTTTTGTGAAGTTAAAAAGTCATTGGTGACGTAGAAATGTGTTGTTGTGAGCAACAAGTTGCAGCACAGCGCGTGGCTTGGACACGCACCACTTTCACATTCTACAGGCAGGTTTGATTGCTTGCTTGGAGAGGTGAGAAGACTCTGGCACATTGCAGATATGTGTCAGTCCCTGTCAGCGCCTCCTCCCCAACAAGACCTGATGTGCTGAGTACACGTACAGTACGTCAACAAAGCCTTTTTACCTGAAGGCAAAATCTGTTCCCAAACATAAAAGACTATAGCATCCACAACCAACCTTGTGGCCCATGCAGCTGAGCCCTTCTGTCCTTCTCACCACCAGACACATGTAATGAAGATGAAATTATACATATCCAGTCTGGTTAAATACCGTTTGGTGTGTCTGCAATATCCAGGAACTGGCTGAGGATCTTCTCCTGTGGTTGCAGACAGTGAGGCAACCCAGACAGGAATAGTAACATCTGATTTGGATTAGTTTGAGAACAATACCCCCCCCCAAACACACACACACCCGCAGCCTTCTAGAATTCCCCATGTTGGATCACAACGTCATGGAAAAATGAAACAGAAACCCAAAAGGGACCCTTAACACAGTTGCCAGGACGACGAACCGACTCTTTTGAAGAGTTTGAGTAAAGCACTCTTACGCATGCTGCATGAACACAAAGTACACGAGTAGTGTCGTACCTCAAGAAAGGCGAAGGTCATGTGCTCCTTCTCGCTTAGAAAGCCGAGAGAAAAGCTCCGTGTCTTGGTCCTGGAGCACTTTCTTTCTGATCTTCCTGAAGTAGGCTGCA
Source organism: Dunckerocampus dactyliophorus (assembly GCF_027744805.1). Lineage (NCBI taxonomy): Eukaryota > Metazoa > Chordata > Actinopteri > Syngnathiformes > Syngnathidae > Dunckerocampus > Dunckerocampus dactyliophorus. The sequence continues at coordinate 3,730,917 of NC_072830.1, forward strand.
GTCAGTCGGCGTGTGCCTCCTCCAGGCATTGAGTCATCCGCCGCGCACAGCTCCCGGGTCCGCCCCTCCTCTTTCTCTTCCTCCTCCTCCTCCTCCTGCTCCTGCTCCTGCTCCTGCTCGCCGGTAACCTGAGCCAGGTGTTTGAGCCACAGCTGGCCGGGTAACACATGCAGCTCGTTCATCTTAAGTTTTTTGTGCTCTCTTTATTTACTATGTCATTATTACTTCACAATCTTGCTATGCGTTTGCACATAACTCTTAATAATTTCATGAGAGCCAGTTTAGTATATTACTAAATTCACCCTTGTGTCTTAGTAATGAAGTGACAAAGCAACTGTGTGTGTGTTTATGTTATGTATGAATAGTGTAACACGTGTAAAAACATCATAATGAGTGTAGTCCTTGGCCATTATTATTTTGTCATAATACGGCCCTTTATGCACCAGGGGACGTGTGATTGGTCGCCAAGGGAACCATGTGATTTTTACACGCCCCGCCCCTCGATGTGAAGCACTTCCGCCAAGATGGTCGTCGGTGCCTTCCCAATCGCCAAGCTCCTCTACCTCGGAGTGAAGCAGATGAGCAAGCCCATAGCCAACCGGATAAAAGCGGGAGCTCGGAGGAGCGACTTTTTTCGAAATTACATCTGTCTGCCGCCGGCACAACGTGAGTAGTCGCGTTAAGGGCGTCTAGTGACCGCTAGCTTCCAGTGTCAAACACCCGGACGAAATGTAGACTCAAGTCTGCAAGGACCAATGAGATTGCACTTTGGTGAACCTGTCATCCAATAGGCGTCGCGAATTAGCTTGACTGTCCAATAGCAATAAGGGAATGTTGCATAGGCGGGACTTAAGTTGGCAATTAATATCTTTTTGCTAATGTTAGCCTCTCAGGGTAACACTCATAATAACCTCCACAATGGCATTACTAGTCATGGAAATAATAATAAAAATAGTACACACCCTGTCTGCGTTGTAACGATTTTTGTAAGCTGATTAAAATGAGCTGTTTTAACATCTGCACGGATGTAATATTAACTGGTATCTATATAACAACTAATAGTTTACGACTGGTAAATACAGCCATAAACTGGAATAAAACGTGGGCGTTCATTAACAGATAACTACGGTGGCTGAACGAACAGGACACGGCAAACTGTTCAAACCAAGAAGTCATCCAAAACAATAAATACACATACACCATAAAACAAATGCTGCATATTAAAAATGCCCCAAGGAAAAAAAAATAACTAATGCAAAAGAAAAATCCTGCAAATGTGAAAAACACACAAACCCCCAAAACAACTGCTTGAGAGACATGCTGCAAGTTCAAGAAACAAAACATAAGTCTCCCAGGAAGAAGAGGAATTGCTGCACGTTTGCCCTGATAAGCCACCATAGATATCTTCCATCAAATGACTCAACAATGAAAAGGTTCCTCTAGCTTCTACTCCATTCATTTGTTAAAAAGTAATCATGCTGTTGACTGCTGCTAAGCCTTCACGTTCTTAATTTGTGGTGCAGCAAGAGTATATTTACACTGTGTTAACATGATGTCTTGATTTCACACACACAGTCTAAGTAAACAGTCTGCCTGTGGCTTAACTGATGTATATATTTTACAGTTTACCACTGGATTGAAATGAGGACAAAAATGCGTATCATGGGCTTTCGGGGTTCCACCATTAAGCCGCTGAATGAGGAGACAGCGGCAGAGCTGGGCGCCGAGCTGCTGGGGGAAACGGTGGTCTTCCTCATCGGTGGCGGATGCATGGTGCTAGAGTACAGCAGGCAGTCTGCTAACTCGCGCCGCAAGGAGGAGGAGCTCAACGAGACCCTCACAGGCCTACAGACTCAAATAGCAGAGCTCACCTTCACCACAGAGACGCTAAGCGCTCAGCTCAGAGAAGTCAACAGGCAACTGCTCTCCTTTCCCGTACCCACCAAAAAGTGATTTGTTTCAGGTGCTGTACTTTTGTAAAGGAGGTAAATGAAGGGACACACAACACGTGATTGCCTCATATAAAGCCTGATAGCAAATACTTCACACACTGACCACTCTCCTGAAGGGTGGACGTGGCGGATGAAACATCAGCGTGCTGCAAGATTTGACTTTTGTAATTAGCTCACATTTGGAGCAACTAGTTCTATGATGTTGCTATGATATTCATAGTGTATTTGTGTGGTTGATATTGCATGCTGATTACAAAATGGACTGTGTAGAGCTTTCAGAAGTGACATTTGTGGGCCTGTAATCACTTGAGAGAGGTTTAATTTGTGATTGGTGTCGATTATTATCCAATCTCTCTCAGAATTTCAGTCATAATCACTGTGAAAACCATTTGCTGGTTGATGTGGAGCAGATGTAATCAAATATGGTGTAAAATAAATAATACTGCAAGATTTAAAAAAATAAAATAAAGACAATAAAATATTTTTGAAAACACATTTTTCATTATTTGAGGCAAAGACGCCGACTCAAAATTATTTCAATTAGAAATGTATACGCCGAACAGGACGTAAAACTACATTACCCACAAACCGCAAATCTTACTTCCGGTGTTTAAGCATCCTGCGTTTTTCTGCGATGTTTTCTTTAACAATGGGCACTTAAATACTCAAATTCAGCACATAAAGGTTGTTAACGTGTTGACTGGTTTAGGTTAATCTGAGAAGAAACGCTGTAAAAATCGTTAATAATCCCACGTCCGGTTGTGTGGCTTCCGGTGTGAAGGTCGCTGGCGCTAGAGGGCAGTCGTCGCACTTTCGTCTTTGCCCGCGAGACTCGCTGGAGAGAGGAGGTAGGCCTTAACATTGAATTATTCACACAATTTCCAGCATAACTTTATTATTGCTGAACGCAAACTGTGCAAAAACTACATGACCCCCGTGTAAACCAGTGCACGTTTGCTAACTCCGCTTTTGAAGTAGTAAAGCTTATATCTTTTGCTCTTGCAATGTCCTTTCCTTGGCTAGTTAACCACGAAGGCTAAGCGATGCTACGCAAGTTAGCGTATCGAAAACTTTACGACTGAAGTATAATTTGCGTTTCAATACTCCATTTGTTTCATAGTCGTTACATGTACGGTATCAGTGATTAGTTATTACACCATAGTTAACGCGTGTTTAATTTGTAACACATGTTACCTTAAGCGCCAAATTAGCCTGTTAGCTTCGCGCTAAAGCTCCGCTGTGGGCGCCCGGAGTGAAGCGGCTTTGCAACTGTAGCTTAAAATCGCAAACTTTGCTGTTTTCTCGTTTAATTTCTACAGCAAATTGCGCTGAGACGCTCGCAAACAATAACCGCCATGAGTTTTGACGTCAAGAAACTGAAAGTGAACGAGCTGAAGGATGAGCTCCAGCGCCGCGGCCTGGAAACCAGAGGCCTGAAGGCGGACCTGGTAGAGCGGCTCAAGGCGGCTATGGAGGAGGAGGAAGCCCTGGCAGAATCCTCGGAGCAAGGCGGTCAGGGGGACGAGGGGGCCGAGTACCTTGACGACTTCACGGGCGGCGGCGGGGAGGATGGAGGAGACGATGGGGGGGATGAAGCGTTGGAGGATGGCGACGAAGCAGAGGAGCAACAAGGTAAACATTGCATTTACAACTTCTCACTCTACTCTCAAGTATCTTTGACGACATGCGCGTCTCGCCAATCACTACGGTGGCCGAGAGGGGCAAACGCGCAGCGTTGTCCAAACACACAAATGATGTGGTGTAATCCTAATCTTGTATAATTGACCATGTCGCATGTGTAATTTTAATGGTTGCCACAAGTAATAAATGAATGTGTGGAAACACTGGTGTTTGCTGCTCTCTGCGTACATCACTTACCTCATAAACTAGCTATCACTCTCACAAGAATGAGGCCAGCACTGAATTTCTGGTGCAAATTTAGAGTGACAAAGTATTGATAATATTCTAAGTGCTTGTATAAATATGTACTTTACTCAAGAAAAACGACTCTTAAAAAACACTTTACTAAATTTTTATGCAAAAATGAACAAGCATCACCAAATTATTTATGGGTGTGCTTTTCTCCACTGTGCATGTTTGCAGAGGCGGCAGAGGACTACGGCGAAGGCGCTGTGCTCCAAGAGGAAGACGAGGGCAGAGATTCGGGTGGGTACTACGAAGAAGAGGAGGCGGAGCAGGAGCCTGAAGTCGAGCCTTATGAGAGCCAGCCGGCATCCGACTCTGGTCACAGCGTGCCGGACTTCACCGCCGACGTCGACCTTCCCAAACCCGACGCCGTCTCGGAGAAAGCCATCAAATCCGAACCGGAGCCGAGCGACGATGTCAAACAAGGTGAAAGTTAATCTGTGGACACTTCCTGCTGTGCATTCTTTGCCGAAAGATGATTTGTTTTCCCGCTAGAACTTACTATTATTGTCTTTGGTTTCAGAAATTAAAGAGGAGATCAAAAAAGAAGACACCCCGGAGGCGGCCGGAGACTCCAGGCGGGAAGGCCGCGGGGCGGAACCGCAGCGTGGACGTGATGGCAGCGGTCATTCCGAACAAGTGAAGGTGGAATCGGACAGAGGACACTATGGCCGAAAGAGATCGTACGAGGAGAGCAGGGGCTACGGCTACTACGAGCACCGCGAGGAGAAAAGGTGTGACAGTAGAACCTGTTTCTGCCAACAACTCTTCTCATACCGTTGTGGCTCACTCTCTTGATCATGTTTTATTTACATACTCTCACATTTCTGACAAAAGTGTTATTTTTGAGGAGAATGCAGTGAAACACTGCGTTAACTAGTCAAAATTGTTATGAAGGGGACTCAAGTGACTGCACAGGTTTTGGCACTGTCTTTGAACCCGTTTGGTCTGACCCGTGACCTCCCGGGCCAAGCTACAGTGCTAAAGCAAAAGCAGGCTTGTTCATAACTGGGGCAGCCTGGCACTTTCCCCAGGCCGCTCTTTTAAAAGCAAGCCACAGCCTCGTTTAACGTCAACCTGTCATAAAATGCTGACAGTATCGGCCCAGCATACCAACGAATGCGTAGCGTGTTGCCGGCGTTCACAACTTATGCCCAATGCCAGTCTAACTTATGCAAACCGCACAGCAGTGTACGGCCGATGATCAGGTGCCGTAGCCTATAAAAAGGCTGCCACTTGATGACTCAAATCATAACCTCACTAGACATCGCAGTGTCAACGTCACCATCATGCCGACGAAAATTTCAAAGACCGCTGCCAAGAAGTATCAGGGCAGTGACGGAGGCCGAGGACGTGGACGTAAGAAGGATCCATCACCACCCACAGCCTCCCACTCTTACTCTGATGGAGATGACGCAGGTTCTAATGCCTCTCAGGCATCGTCAATGGTATCGGAAGCTGCTTCCCCAGTGGCCTCTATCTCCTCTCAGCCAACCCTTGCCAATAAGACACAGTTTTGTCTCGATGTCCAAGTGGAGCAGCTTATGTGTGATTTCCTTCGTGAGAACACCATCCTCTGGGACATCAAGAAGACTGACTACCAGAGAGTGGACAAGAAGGCAAAGCTCTGGGAGGATTAAGCCAAGTCCTGATGGGTTCCTCCTGCGAACCCCATTTTTTATACCCCAATTCCCCTAAACGCTGCCAACATGCCATCATATGGTAGCTCAACGTTAGCAGCACGTTCAGTAAGTTCTGGGGTCGTTCAGAACGCATCAAATACATGTCAAGTGCGTTAGAGGTACGTTCGATATAAGTTACACGTAGGTTCAAAGCACGTTAATCATAGGTTGAACAAACGTCTTGGGTACGCTTGATATTATCTTGACGTATTATATGACTTGTGCGTAACTTACAAATAGTGTGTGAACGGGCGCAACGATCGCATAACTTATTGCCCGCGTATGCGGGCCGTATGAATCATACGTTGACATACGTCAAAGTTTTGTGCATGCACAAAATTTTTGGACGACTTGGACGTACTACGACGTATGCCGGCGTGCTTCAGCATGCTCTTAACTTATTCAAAACTTACCCGTAATTTATTTGACGTATGCCAGCGTATTGGCCAAACTTTTCATACGTTGGCGTACGCTGGCTAAATCATCAAGGTGTGACAGGGCCTTAACACTGATGTCATTCTCTGCCGATTAGATCTCGCACGCCACAGCCACCTGCAGAGGACGAGGAAGAGAACATTGATGACACCCTCGTCACTATCGATACTTGTGAGTGTGGCGACGAGCCCTGTAAATGTTATGTCGCGCGGTGAAACTACATGTCGCTAAACAAACGTTGGCCCTGCTTTCAGACAACTGCGACCTGCACTTCAAAGTGTCCCGGGACCGCTACAGCGGCTATCCGCTGACCATCGAAGGCTTTGCTTACCTGTGGGCGGGGGCTCGAGCCACCCATGGGGTCACCAGTGGCCGCGTGTGCTATGAGATGAAGGTAATGTAACGACAAGCTACTCACAGGTAGTCCCGTTGTAATCTGTTTATGAGAGAGGGTGAAGTGGTAGCTCCAAATCTGTTAAATAAATACATGTATGGGAAACGCCGGTTCATACAGTTCCCATGTGACATAATAGTCCCTGGAAAACCAATCGAATCCAATCTTCTCCTTCAGATCAACGAGGAAATTCCTGTGAAGCACCTGCCCAGTTCCGAACCGGACCCCCACGTCGTCCGTATCGGCTGGTCCATCAACCACAGTAGCACACAGCTTGGTGAGAGCAAGTAAACAAAAAAGAAACCGTTTACTGTGGCATCAATGCTCAAAACTTTCTTCTTAACGATGTTGTCGTAGGAGAGGAGCCCTTTTCTTTCGGATACGGAGGAACTGGGAAGAAATCGTCTGACTGTAAATTTGCTGACTTTGGGGAGAGATTTGGTGAAAACGACGTCATTGGATGTTACATCGTAAGTAATAGTAGAACTTTTTAAATGAATTTGAGTTTGGACACCAGCTTTAGTCTGCGCAAAGAGAGTAAATTAAATACACTTAAATGATGCACAGTTTGGTTCATTGTGCAAGCGTGAAGCTTATTGCAAAAGCTAAAGCGCACTGTGATGACCCCAGGACTTTGACCAAGGTGATGAGGTGGAGATGGGCTTCTCCAAGAACGGGGTGCCCCTGGGTGTGGCCTTCCAGGCGTCCAAGGAGGCTTTGGCGGGTCGCGCACTCTTCCCTCATGTGCTGGTGAAGAACTGCGCCGTGGAGTTCAACTTTGGACAGAAGCAGCCTTACTTCCCCCCGCCTGAGGGCTTCACCTACATCCACAGTGTTGCCCTGGAGGACAAGGTCAGAGGCACCAAGGGACCTGCCAGCAAAGCCGAATGCGAGGTAAAGTAGTGCAAAAATGACACAGCCTTCTCCATAACCTGTTTCATTTTGTCGTTTCTTTTCACAAGTTTTTTTTTTTTTTTTTAATCCGTAATTCATTTTGGGTCACTGTCAAAATGTTTGGTGGTCTTTGATCTGGAATGCCCCCACACAGCGAGCTTCAGCTTAACAGATGCCACATGTGCTCTACAGGCACTGTTTTGTCTAAGTCAGATCTTTCAAGTGCTGCCCGGGGGTTATTTATGCCCAGCAGCTCATCTTTTTCTGGCATATTTTGCAGATGAAATTAAACGAATTCAATGAAACCATATCCGGACATGGCCCAAAAAAATGCAGTATTAAATCAAAATGGCCAACTGCCATTGTAATCTTCTGATAATTTTTATGTGTCTTGTCATGACGTGTGTGTGTGTGTGTATGTATGTATATATATGTGTGTGTGTGTGTGTGTATATATGTATATATATGTGTGTGTGTGTGTGTATATATGTATATATATGTGTGTGTGTGTGTGTATATATGTGTATATATATGTGTGTGTGTGTGTGTATATATGTATATATATGTGTGTGTGTATATATATATATGTATATATATATATATGTGTATATGTGTATATATATATGTATGTGTGTGTGTGTGTGTGTGTGTATATATATGTGTATATATATGTGTGTGTGTGTGTGTGTGTATATATGTGTATATATGTATATATATATGTGTATATATGTATATATATATGTATATATATATATATATATATATGTATATATATATATATACAGTACATATATACACAGTCAAACCTGTCTTAGCGGCCACCTTTATAGAAGGGCCACCTGCCTATAGCAGCCACTGAAAAAAAATCCCCCCCCCCCCCAGCATATTTACATGTTATAGACCCTGTGTATAGCAGTCACCTGTCCAACGCAGCCAGCAGCCACCCATTTTGTCTCCCTTGGTCAATATCTGACCTGCATATAGCAGCCAAATTACCAACTCAAGTAGAAGCTTCATGCACGAAAAAGTTTTGTTTTTCAATCAATGAAGCGGCAACTAGAGGGAGTCTGCAAAAGTGGCCGCTATAGACAGGTGGCCTCTATAGACAGGTTGGCGTCCAGTTTGAATGTTGACCAGTAGAGGGGAAAAAAGGGGAAAAAATAATAATAATAATAATAATGTTGACCAGTAGAGGGCACTGCGGACTGTGGATAAAAGTTGTACAACACTACTAGGCTTGTTATTATCATGGTTCATGGTTTTAATCCTGAACATGCATGAGTCAAACAGTAGCACATCACATAGTACAATTCACAATTTTGCATGTTCAAAAAGGAGTAGGAAGAAACAAAGCTTATTTAATCCTACCCTTCATCAGTTTCAATACACTTATTCACCTCTTGTTCTTCCAAGTGTACTTTGTAGGTCTACATGACAATGTAGTGCAATCATAGCCAAGGTTTTTACTTACTAAAAGGAAGCTAGAGGCTTAATAATAACTGAATATATCCACGACCCACAGAACAAAGCTGTGCTAGTAATGTCTTACGCTTGTTTTTAATATTTTACTTTTTTTACGGCAAAGTGTGTATATATATATATATATGTGTATATATGTGTGTGTGTGTGTGTATATATATATATATATGTGTGTGTATGTATATATGTATATATATATATATATATGTATGTGTGTGTGTGTGTGTGTATATCACACACACATACATACATATATATATATATATATATGTGTGTGTGTGTGTGTGTGTGTGTTGGAACAACAATAATAATAGTAATAATTAGTAGTAGTAAGAAGAATTTCAAAATGGTCCCTATGTCACCTGTATCACAAAGCTGAGATGTAGGCTGTTTTAAAAGAAATCTACAGCAATCCCTTGTCAGTTCGCGCTTCGAATTTCACAGCTTTACTCTCATGGTTTTTAAAAAATATATATAAATAAATCATGCTCTTTTGTGGTTGAATCCTACCCATTATTACTCCAAAAATATGCATGTTTAAGCAAATTTTAATTATTATTATTTTTGCCTAAATGAAGCATTTTCAATCATAAAAATGTCTAAATTAAGTAAAATACAATAATAAGTCATTCATAAGATGCATTCAACCACGTGACAATATGAAGTATTTTATACCCTAGGTGTCAGTAATGTTGGTTGAGACACACAAGCACCAGACTTGATGGCCGGAACAACAGGCTTTTATTGCAGGTTTGAATGGCCTCACAACAGGCACAATAATCCGTTGCAGCTGTAACCCAGGCCAAGCTAAAGGGTTCAGTCAACTCTGAACCCTCAACGTCTTATCTGCCGGTAGCACCGGAACACATTTACAGTATGTCTTATGTTTTATTTTCTCTTATTAATGTCTACTATATTGGGTAATGGCACTGTAAAGGTGACTACAGGAGTGTTATATCATGTGTAGATGGTTCTAATAATAACTGCATTTTGGAGGTTATAAACAGGTTTTCTATGCTCTAACTACCAAAATCTTTCATTTATAAATATGGAATCTTACTTTGCGGAAATGTACTGTATTTAATTGCTTAGCATATCTGTGCTTTAAATAAATAAAAATGAGAAGATTGTGCAAGTCACCCCCACACCGTTTGATATTTGTAGATGTGACCCTCAGCGGAAAAAGTTTGGTGGTAGAAATGGAGGACACACCCACCTTGGGCATGTTGCATATTAGACAAGTGGGCAATATTAGAGGCACTGAAGAGAAGTTTAGAATCGAGCAGTTGTGTTGTTGTTTCAGATTCTGGTGATGGTGGGCCTGCCCGCCTGTGGAAAGACCACCTGGGCTGTGAAGCACTCGGAGGCCAACCCTGAGAAAAAGTACAACATCCTGGGCACCAACGCCATCATGGACAAGATGAAGGTAAGGTGTGACACACCTAGGACAACCAAAACAAAAACAGTTGTCGTCCTGATTGGCTCACAAGAGCGCGTGTCGCGCAGCTGATGGGACTGCGCCGCCAGAGGAACTACGCAGGCCGCTGGGACGTCCTGATCCAACAGGCCACTCAGTGTCTGAACCGGCTGATCGAGATCGCCGCGCGCAAGAGACGCAACTACATCCTGGACCAGGTAGCGTAGAGGCGTCCTCGCACACTCAGCACCGTCAGTCAATGATCACTCTCTCTAATGGACTATATCTATTTATCTTTCAGGTGTGTATTAGTAGTAGAAGCAGCATTGATCACCCTCTTGTCACTTTGCTTTTGTCTTGTATTGTAAAGGAAAATGATGAAAGTGACAGAACATTTAATCCATGTTGTCATCCCTCGCTATACTCGCACTTGCTATCTCTTGTCATAATGCAGTACTGTTTGTCTTGTGAACTGCGACAATGTACAAGTAGGCCATGACTTTGTAAAGATGTTGAGAAACAAGTAAGCTCTGACTCTGGTGAGTAAGAAAACACCTTCTGTTGCTAATTTCTAAGAGAGAGCTTTTTTCTTTAAAAGCTATATTTTTTTAAAAAGTGAGATACGTGGAACTTTTGAGTGTGTGTTTTAATGAATTGACCCCCCCAAGGTAAGTAGCGACTAACGGCGCTTTAGATTTTCAGCTCTTTGGGGAGGGGAAAAGAGGTAGGTGGGTCTTGGCGGGGACGTTGCCATGGAGACGTGAGTATGCACAGGTGAGTTGTAACTGTTGTCGTGTCAGTTGGGACCAGAGCTCCTTTTGAAAAGCAGGTAAGTTAAGGTAAGTGTCAAGGGGGGGGCCCAGCTTTATGATTTCAATAACTAGCTGTATACTGAACAGAAACTAGCGTACTGACTTTGCGGTCGAATCAGTTTGTGAGCCTAATATAACTTGCACGTCATTGCTGCCACTAACTTATTTGGGGGTTAAAAAAAGGTTTCCTGGTGTGATCACTACTTGGGTCAGTTGATATTTTAAAATCATTGGGCTTCACGTGTGTAGTAAATGATGAGGAATCGTTGACGTGGATAGCACAATGGCCCAGTGTCATCTGGTACAGAGTTCCAAGTCGTTGCAGGAAGTTTTGCCAAGCAGTGCGTTCTGCAGAAAGTCCACCAACGCTTGTTCAGTGCTACCAATACATTCTTTTGTTTGTGCTGGCGCGCCATGAATACATTTGGACCACCACAGATGGCTTTTCCCTCGCTCACAAGCACATTATAACGTAACTATGTGTAAATTGTCTTTCCAACTCCGTACAGTAGGTGGTACCGTAGCTCTGCTGCTTAACACACACCATACGCCCACAGCGCAGCTGACTTGGTCTCACATTATAACGCAGCTGTTGGTCAATAGAGTGAGATATTGGATGTACAGTCATCCCTCGCTACATCGGGGTTCAAACATCACACCCTCACGCTTTCGCATTTTTCACAATTAATAAACAATCGCTGTTTTGTAGTTGAATATGGCCTATTAGGGGAAAAAAAGACTGGATATTTAAGCAAATTATACTTATTCTTGGCCTAAATGAAGCATTTTCAAGCATAAAATGGCTAAGTGAACTTATACAAGGCATAAGAAGCGTTGTAATTGTGAATGTAGTATTGTAAATTGGCCACTAAGTGTCATTCTGGGGACGTGTTCCCCAGAAAAGGCATTTATTGCAAGTTTAAATGATATCATACCATGCACCATAATAATCATGATAATATCTCAGTCTACTGTTGTGGCTATAAACCCCAACATGCTAAAACTCAACTGTGAACCTCCGATGTCACTTCCTGGCCACCACACAGCTGTCCCCCCACCACTGAGGTCCGCTAGGGAACATATTTACTACGACACACACGAACAGGAGTTTTATTTACGTCTTAAATGGATTATTTACTCTTATGTCTACTATATTGGGTAACGCGAGTGTAAAGCTGCTATTATAATGCCACCTCAGGAAGTACGCTGTCTTATTTACATCTAGTATGTCTTTTATTATCTCATAGCTACTATATTATTATAATATTATTACTATATAAACATTATAATGCCACCTCAGGAAGTACGCTGTCTTATTTACATCTACTATGTCTTTTATGATCTCATATCTACTATATTGCTAATAGGAGTGTAAAGATCACGATGGGGGGTTATTTCATGTGTAGAGGGCTCTAATGTTAAAAACCATAATTAGAAGATCGTCAACAGGGTTTCTTTGCCATAACTATGGAAATATTCCAGTTATTAATATTGAATCCTTTGTGGTCTGGAACCAATGAACTGTGATAAATGAGGGATGACTGTACAATGATGCGTTTTTGAATGTTTTTGAATCGCCGGTGTGCGTTGGAAGGCACACGCAGCTACCTGAAATCGGTTGTTAAGGTTTAAAAACAGAACAATGTTGCCCATATCTTATGACACAAACCAAAAAGCTCAGTTTCAGCCGTCCAAACGCAGAGTTGGACTTTTGCGTCATGGCCAGTAATGCAAATGACAGGATGGCCGCAACCCAACACCACAGGTAGATCGCAGTCCTGTGAGAAACACTGCTGCTTGATCCTGCCAGACGCAAAGAATGTTGCGCCCGCCGTTTGCCTTGCTAGTCACAGACCTACCTCAATATATATGTAACGACCCATGTTAATACTGTAACAACGATGTTGCTGCTCTAAATGACGACACTCTGACAGCTTTCTTGATCCTCCGATGAGTCAAAGCGGTGTAATATGCATGCCATGCCACTAGTTGGCGATGTAAAGGAACTCCGCGTCCTGCCGCGTCTCATTTGTCTTGTTGACAGCGCCTCTTCGTGCAGTGAAGGAGCGTTCCATGCGTAAAGACCGTAGGATACGCCGCACACTTAACACGCGCACCATTTTCATTGACAACATTAACATTGCCATGTCAACGTGCGCTTTAAAATTCATTTTTTGTGACATGCAGATTGAGCAGAACAGCAATTTACATATTTTATTTCTATGATGGAATTAAGTCATAAATTTTCACCAATGTGAAATAACACTGCACAAAAAAATTGTCATAATTATCACAGCAAAACCAGCAGCAATACACAGCACAGGGAATGTACAATAAAAACAGGACTTTAAGTGCATACGTTCCTCACAATTGGAGCAGAAATTGATCATCGATGCACAATTGCGCCATTTTAGACTAGCGGTGTTTGATAGTTAATCCTACATGTATAAGTCGTGCATTGATTCAGCACAATGAAGTTACTTACATGATGTTACTTGCTCAATATCACCTTCAAGTACTTGCTGCAGGTGGCTGAGTTAGCGTCTTTTGAGATGAAGCACAACCAAACTTTCCAGCATTTGGGACGTGAGCCTTTTAGCTCGATGCTGCGAAGGTGAAAAACTCATGAAACAGTCGCGATAGTGTTCCATTTTCAATCCTTTGCATCTTTATGGCGCTTGTGCTTGGAATACATTGAAGTCTTAAAAGCCTTCAGATGGCGACGTTGGACAAGACTGAAACTCACGTCATCTTACTGTGCAACGTTAAGATGGATGCGTACTCTTATTTTGTACATTTTCGTGCTGGTCGAAAAATTTAAGCCGTTTACGGCTTCATGATTAATACGCTATGTTGAAAGTGTTTATTTTAACTTGGAAAAATAAAGTGATTATTTTGCTTAAAAAATAACAGTTTCTGTTTTCAAAACAAATCAAATGGAGTTATAAAAAGTTTTGTAAAATAAAACATTAAAATAAAGTATTTATTTTGCACAAAAAAAAGAATTCAATACAAAAATAAAGAACAATTTTTGCAAAGAATGAATAACATAAGAGTGATTATTGTGCTTTTGAAAAAATAACATACAAAACCAATACAAAATGAAAATGTGTTCATTTTGTTTAAAAATAAATTACAAGTTTATTTTGTAAAAGAAAAAATCAAATGGTTAAAAAAAATACTGTGTGTTGCAAAAAACAAGTTTAAAAAATGTATGTTTTGATGGAAAAAAAACAAACAAATAAGAATGTAATACAGAAATTAAGGGAAAATGCATTTTGCTTGAACAAAATAAAAAGTTTATTTTGCTAAAAAAAAATTAATATAAAAATATAATTAAAAATATTATACAAAAAAAATAAAGGACAAAAGTTTGTTTAGCTAAAAACAAAGGAAAGAAACGAGTTTATTTTGGTTTAAAAAAATAGAATGGAGCAAAATAATTTCAAGTGTTTTAAAAAGGAAGTAGTAATTTTGCCTTTAAAAAAATTGAGTAAAAAAAAAGTGTGTTTTGCTAATGTATCTCCTTGGTTCATGTGTCTACAAGAATAGCTCCTGACTTGCTCCACCTTGGCTAAAATGTTGACTTCTTGAGGCACCACACTGCTGCTAGCTTTAATTTCATGCTTGCAATGGCAAACACATTTGCATGTTTTAACCTTTGACCCCATAGCAGCCAATCTGCACTGCTTACTCGCTAACATTGCCTTGTACTTAAGACAGCAGCAATCAGTTGTTCACTTTGGGTCCCCCGCCCTCTCTGTTAGCCCACAGTGGTCGCCCAGCAGCCGTCCAGCTGATGCCAAGGTGAGTGTGCGAGTGACGAGGCCTTTTAGCAGCTAACGCGTAGTCTGCCATCAAACCCCCAAAAACCTCTGTCACTTGATTGCAGGGTTCCAGCTTCCCTTCCAGTGGAACGCCTTTGCAAGTAAACAATAACAAACAAGCTTCTACCTCTTTCTTGTCACCATTGCTAGACAAATGTTTATGGATCAGCCAGGAGACGAAAAATGCGTCCTTTTGAAGGTTTTCAACGCAAGGCTATTGTAATTTGTCCCACGGACGAGGATTTAAAAGAGCGAACATTAAAGCAAACCAATGAGCAGGGGAAGGATGTGCCCGATCATGCTGTGTTAGAAATGAAAGGTAGGAACGCTGTGGACTCCAGCAACTCAACACCAGATCTACTTTTTCTTTATCTTTTATTTTTGACCTTTTTTCTATGTGTTGTGTCTTTTAAAAATAAAAAATAATAATGAAAACTTGGAAGATGACCCACCCCCACCCCACCCCGCCTTTCCTCCCCACCATTGACCAGTTATCAGCCCCGGACTTTTATTTTGAAGCAGTCCACGTGATTCTTTTTGTAATTTGCCCCCTCCTCATGCACTGCAAACTGAGGCGGCATGCTCTTATCATCCTAACGCTATTTTATTTTTGCCATCCTTGGTTTGCAGTGCCCTTTCCTAGTCTTAAAAACAAAAAAAAACTGCACCCCCACCCCTTCCCCTCCCCCTCCTGTGTCTGCTTACACAAATGTTGCCTCCATGGAGGAAGCGTTTGTTTTTGTAACTGCTTCATCTTTATGCTCTTGAATTGTTCCTACTCCTCTGTGTGACACTAATTGTCATCTTATTTTGTCCTCTGGTGGTGTGGCTGCTCTGGTCCTCACTACTCCTCCCCACCCTCCCCCCCTCCTCTCTGTCCATCCATCTCCATCCCTGGCTCGCACACCCCACCCCACCCAAGCCAACTTCACTCTCCCGGAGGTGTGCGACTTCCTGGAGGAGGTGAACTTCGGCGAGCTGCAGCGCGACGACGCCGAGAAGCTGCTGAAGCAGTACAACGAGGAGGGGCGCAAGGCCGGCCCGCCCCCTGAAAAGCGCTTTGACAACAGGCAGGGCGGTTATCGTGGCCGCGGCAGCTTCCCGCGCTACGACAGCCGCGACACACCCCGCGGTGGATACCAGAACCGCAGCGGCGACGGGGGAGGGTACAGAGGTCAGTCAGCACTCAAGCATTATAACATTACCCTCACATTTAGAAGACCTCCATACTGCATTTTAAGATGTGTAGTGAAGCCTTTTTTTTTTTTTTTTTTTTTTGCTATTGTGCTCTTCATCCATTTTTTTAAATATACACTAACTGCATAGTAGTGTCATCCTGCATCTAACGTTAGCAACACGAGCATAGCTATGTGATGCTAAAGTGATAACATTACATTCACATTTTAACATCAACATGCAAGGTTAGCCTATTTGCTGAAGAGAAACTAAAAAACGTAGAGTGCCCATGTCTCCAGCTGACAGATAGTTGGCTTAATTTTAAGATGTGTAGCGAAGCCTGCTTTTTATACAAAGTGGTGGACATATACATATACACGGTGGGCTCATCTTGTTAGGGGTGGGTTAGAGGTGGTCTTTTGTCCATGATGTCGCAACTTCCAATTTAGCACCTTGCCTCTTGAAAGTAAAGCAAACAAGTAAGGGAGATAATAGATTGGATCATTTTTGGTGCTGATAAACAGGCTCTAAGGACACATTACTCTTAGATCATTGCTAAAAAGTTTGCTGTTTATTTATTGAATTGATGTATCTCGTGGTGGCAGGCTACAATCGTGGAAACTACAACCAGAACCGCTGGGGCAACAACTACAACCGTGAGGGCGGCTCAGACTCCCGCTCTGGATACCGCAGCCAGTCGTCTGGATCCAGCTACAACAGACCGGCTCCTTACAACAAGGGAGGATACAACCAAGTGAGTTCACATCTGCTCTTGTGGCGGCCCCAGACACATCCCAGTGCACTCACGCTTTGCCCATCCACCCCCCCACCCGCAGGGCTACAGCCACAATTATAACCAAGGAGGGTACAACCAAGGAGGCTACAACCAGAGCAGCTACAACCAGAGTTACTATGGCAACTACAGCCAGTACCCGGGCTACAGTCAGAGCTACAGCCAGCCGGCCGCCAGCGCACAGACGTACAACCACCAGCAGCCCCCGCCTCAGCATCAGCCCCCCGCTCAGCAGCAGCAGCAGCAACAACAGCAGCAGCAGCAGACGCAGCAGAGCTACAACCAGCAGTACCAGCAGGTAACGCCCCCTTCAGGGCAGACTCATTCCACACCTGACTTTGCTTCAACATCACGATGTCTCTCCTTCAGTACGCACAGCAGTGGCAGCAGTACTACCAGAACCAGAACCAGTGGAACCAGTATTACAGCCAGTACGGTGGCTACCCTGGACAGGGCAGCCAAGGCTCCACCTCTGGCTCCCAGTAGCCCCACCCCCTTCACCATCTACCCCCATATCCCTTCCCGGTGTCGCCTGCCAGAAAGAACGGAGTCGGGTTCTAACGCCGTGGTCTTCATTCCTCACCAGTCCATGTGTCGTTCCCCCCCCCCCCCCCCCCAAAAAAAAAATCTGTCTTATGTAAGGCGGTGGCGGCGAGGTGGTAGATGCTAGCAAGCTAGACGCTAACCTGACGATGCTTTGTTTGTGTCTGTGAATGAGAGGAGAGCTTCAGTGTATGAAAAGTCAACACTAGAAATACGTCAACACGAACAAAAGCATGCTTTTTGCTTTTATTTCAACTTCTTTTTCTGTTTTGGTTCTGGATGATTTACTCCCACAACATTTTAGAAGTGTTCATGCTGTCGTATTTAAGCGTTCATGCCACTTTTCAGTAGATGTATAATGCTTTTTTTTTTCCTTTTTTTTAATCCCTTTGTGCTTGCTGTAGTTAAAAAAAAAATTGTTTCTTTTGTACCGGTGTGGTTAAACTAATTATGATCCGAGCTGTTTCTTGTCTTTGTACAATAAAAGCCGTTGTATACACCTGGATGGAACCTGGGGGCTTTTTCTTGACCGTTTCACACACTTCAAGGGACTTAAATGTCATTTTTATTGTTGTGCTTTAACACAATAATGCAAGTCAAAGTCATCATGAGGCACTTTTGAGGTGCTTGGTGCTGAATCAGCTCTGAAATCAAATAAAAGCAAAGTTTGAAAAGACAAACTGGAGTTCCAATCAAACAAAGCCAACAACAAACCTTGACTTCTTTGAGCAGGCTTTGTGGACTTAGCTGCCAAGGTTATGTCAATGCCAACTTTGCTGGGGGAGATGGGGGGTTAGTGTTCATTTCCCTCCATGGACTCATCCTGGATCAGGAAACTGGTCACATGACATTCCCAAGAATCTTAGCACCAGAAACTACATGAGTAATGGAAATATTTAAAACAGTCCATTGTGGAAATGTGCTGGGAAAAAGGTCACAAATAATGAAGGCGTCTCAGGTTTGGGAAAGTTTGGTCTTTTTTGGGGAGCGGGTTTGGATCAGTCTGGCTCCCGGCTCTTTTCCTTGGAGAGCTGCAGCTCCTCCAGCTTCTCCTGCAGGAAGGAGACAGGCATGGAGCTGACTCGACTTCTCTCAGCAGGCAGCGTGTTGGCCTGCGACACACACACACTTTTATTAACTCAAGTCTTCTATATGTCTTCAGTTAACTGGCCACTCTAAATTGTCCATGTCCATATGAATGTGAGTGCGAATGATTGTCTATATGTGTCCTGTGATTGGCTCGCAACCAGTCCAGGGTGTACCCCGCCTCTCGCCCGAAGTCACCTGGGATAGGCGCCAGCACACCCCCGCGACCCGAGTGAGGATAAGTGGTATAGAAAACAGATGGATGGGTGGATGGATTGCTGGCTGGTCTGGAATCAGTAGTGACTTTAAAGATGATAATCATTTAAAAAACCGAGATAATCAAAATAAATCAAGTAAATGTTGTTTTGACCTGTCTGGGGTGGTGAATCCTGCGCTCCTTCTTCTCAGGGGTCCACATTCCAGGGTCCGTCTGAGTGGAGCGGTCCGACAGCGCTGAGTCTGTAGTCTTCCTGATGGGGGCGCCCTTGTTGTGTTCCACATCATTGCTGTGGGAGAAGATGAAGGCCTCCTCCTCCGTACCTGATGGACACAATACAATAAGTTCTGGATGGCTGTATATGGATGGACAGATGGAGTAATGCTGAGTGGATGGACGTAGGGTAGACTTACTCCACGCGGTCCCCTTCGCTCGAGAGTCCGGGGCGGGTGTGCACGGGCAGGATCCGCTGGTGTTTTTGTGTTTCTTCACGCACTCCATTCCCACCAGATCCCTGCAGTGTTTGTGGCAATTCATCCCGCAGCCTGACAGGGCAAGGAAAGAGGTCGTACGATCACACTCGGCAGCAACTTCACTCACACTTGTGTTTGAGATCAAAACAAAGCATGTTCTGTATTAACAAAAACCCTACTGATTTTTAATTCACGCAAACGCAGCATAGTAGAGGCCTCACTTCTATTTTTCCACCAAAATGTATCTCGCCCATAGGGATTAAAACAAGCAAGCACACCAAGATCAGCAGTGTACTTGTTTGACTGAGGAAAAATTTACTTCTTTAAATGTGGACACATATTACATAATGGTCAACAATGTTAAATAAACTGTGATATAATTTGACATACAATAGCTATGCATCGTAAATGTTACAAATATGTAACAATAATTTCATACATTGTGATTATTTTTGCGTCTCAAATCACTTCCGTGTTTTTTGCGGCCAAATCTCATCAAGACTATGCAAATGACGACCAAATCTCGCGCGATTTTCAGCGACGGCGTCATGGCGGAAGTAGCGCTAACTACATGTTCCGATGAAAATGCAATCAATAAGTTTAATGAATGTGAATACGGCGTGATGCTCTAAACAACAACTTCAATGAAGTAAACACATAGCGAGTGATCTACAGGTACAGGTGAGCAAAGTACCACTACAATACTTTTTAGCTATTTTGCTAACACTGTTACCCATTAGTGTCATTACAGTATGTACAGTATGTATGTACAGTATGTATGTATAGTATATTCAGTGTAGACACTTGACAACCGTTTGTAACCGCTTGTACACATGAAAAAATAAAATGTATTTTGAAAGATGAAAGAAACCGCACACATGACTGAAAAAGTTGACAATAAAAGTATTTTCGTGTATTCTTATAGTGAGCGCTGTACCAACACGAGCATCTGTTCACTAACAGAGACTTGACGCAGTACTTAGACTGACCTGTGAGAGGCAGTAATGAGACGTAGACATTATTTTGAGTTTTTCCATTTCATTTGTGTTAAAGAAGTTCTCTGTCAACTGTCCCACTGTAGATGGACATACTGGCCCTATATTTTTAAAGGATTTTTCTAGCACAGTATTTTCTTCATTTGTCAAGATTAAGATTGTCGATTATATCAGCGCTGCTTACCTTTGCAGTGGTAGCCTTGTTTGATGACGCCCCACAGCTGCAAGACACAACACAACACGTCACGTGACTGACAGGTGACGACGAGACAGACGCGCGCACTCACAAAGCCCCCGCAGGTGTCGCAGAAGGTGGGTCTCTTGTAGGTGGTCTCGTGGAAGTTGTGAGGGTCGTTGAAGCTGTAGCCCAGCTTGGCGCACACCGACATCCCCCGCATGAAGTAGGACGTGATCTCCTCGCGGCTGATTTGACCCTGCCTGGGTGTCAAAGATGTCACACGCATTTTAAAGCCGGCAAGGTTGCATGGTGTCTGGGATCTGCTGTGATGTGTTCACCATCAAAATGTCTCACTGTTGACACTCAATTTTGAGTTTTCCTTAAAGGTGCCTTATGATGCCAAAGTGAATTTTGTTCCCAGTAGGGCTTCTTAAAAAGCACTTTTCGTTAGTGTGACTCATGTGACTTTGTGGCATCCTCACCTGTCAGTTTCCTGCGTGCAGAAGGAGAAGGGGAAGTTGGCAGCTATTTTCTCAAAGTCTTCCAGTGAGATGTAGCCGTCCTGCTTGTGGTCGTAGTTCTTCATGATGGACTAAAGGGGGCGACAGAGCAAGCAGAGCAAAGGACCAGTTCTGCTTTGTCCTACTGGGTAATGAGGAAGTGAAAATCAGGGGACGGGAGGGGTAAGCGGGGGGAATCATACTCACATCCACTGTCTGTTTGACGTGTTTCGATATGGTGTTGGGGTCCAGGCGGGGTGTGACCCCTGACCCCCATTCTGCCACCACTGGCGGTTTAACTGGAGTGATGGGCTGCAGTGAAGACAGACAATCAAGTAAATAACACACACGTACACACACACCCCAACCACAAGGTGCAGCACTTTGATGTGGCTGAGTGATGGTTGTTGATGGCTTTTCTTGTGAAGAGGTCACGCCCACGCTGGTAACACAAACATGCATGTGCTTGTTGTTCGCCCAGGGTGGAAAGCATACAAAATATTATGATACACGACTAGCCTGCATTTCTTTTCAAAGTGACTCAAACCATAAAAACAGAACATCAGCTCCTCTCTCTGCACCTTTATCCTGATCCGCACCGTAATGTTTCATTGCTTCCTTCATGTATCCTAACTAACTAGCTAACCAACAAAATTCAAACCAAACATAAGCTCTAGTCTTGACAAATAGATACAGTAATAGAAATATCACTATTTGATGCTGGCATGCACTGAATGAGGTCATTCATTCATTCATTCATTCATTTTGTGGCTATGTTCCACTAAATGAAGCGCTAGTTTTCATACATTTCTGTACATATTCTGTATTTCACTTTCTGCATATTATAGGAGCGCTTTGCTGTTTTTTTTAGAAACCCCTGGAAAAAACACCAAAGCTCTTCCATAGGAAAGGGGCACTCGGCTTTTTTTAAGGACCTACTGCAAAAAATGTTAGTCAAAGGTCCTCCAAATGACAGGAGCACCCTGCTGTTTTTAAGGACCTACTATAAAAATACGCACCAAAGATCCTTTACATGACAGGAGGGGACTGCTGTTTTGAAGAACTTATTGCAAAAATGCTAGTCAGAGATCCTTTAGATCAGATGTCCTCAACCCCCGGGCCGCGGCCCGGTATCGTACCGCACAGAATTTTTTTTTTCCATTTTCATTTTTTTTTATGTTTTATTTTTGAAAAGTGGCCAGATTCTTTCTGTTACATCCGCCTCACGCATGTCCATTGTGCGTGTGCTAACTTTATCTCATGCTGCACAGATAGACTACTCCTGTATTTGGTCTCAAATGCTGATACTATGTGGGAACACATAAAGGTAAGTTTTCATGACTTATTGAGTGTTAATGTGCACATTTGTCTCATGCTAGCGCACTGCCTTTTACCACACACGTCAAACAGTGATGTAATCATCTCTCTGGAAACACTTGGCTGGAACTTGAACTGGTGGATGGTGGGTCGGCATTCATTTTGTACTTTTAATTTGATGTTATTCATGTCTTAGTTTTACACAGTACATAATAAATAAGATAAATTAGATCACTATAATGTACGAACACTGCCCCCCACCCCCCGTGGGTCAAAAAAGGTTAGGGACCAGTGCTTTACATGACAGGAGGGCATTGCTGTTTTTTTGGAATCGACTGCAAAAATGCTGGTATGACAGGAGTACTTTGCTGTTTTGAAGGATCCAATACAAAAATCCTCTATATCTGGGGTGTCCAAACTTTTTCCACCGAGGGCTGCATATGGAAAAGTGAAAGGATGCCGTGGCCATTTTAATTAAAAAAAAAAATGTTTTTAGTATTTTTTTTTATTTAGTAAAAAGGTGGAAAATAATGTTTATATGTAGTTAAAGACAAAACTTTGTGTTAGCTTTGTGTTTAGGTGACAATGTGTACGCCTACGTGTCGCGGGCCCATAATAAAGAACCTGTGGGCTGCAATTAGCCTCCGAGCCGTAGTCTGGACACCCGTGCTCTATGTAATGATACTGGATTGTTGGGCGTGAGCGTGGCTGACCTGTATCTTGGGGTTCTTGGGTTCCTTGGCGTAAGAGAGTTCATAGATCTCGTCCTCGGTGTAGTAGAGATCTAGGGAGAGCTGAAGCATTCAGAAACATCATTGGAGGCGTTCCCGCAGCAGACTCCAGGCAGCATCGTTGGCCGCCGTCCTACCGTCAGCAGGTGCAGGAGGTCCTTGTTGGCCTCAAAGGGCGGCGTGCAGCTGTGCAGCGCCAGAAGCTCATTGATGTTGCTGTAGATGTGCTGCAGCTTGCTCAGGTTGATCTTGTCCTTGTCCATGTAGTCGGGCAGGGCCTCGTTGAGGGAGATCAGGTCCTTGAGGTGCACGCCCAGGATGGGCACCTTGAAGCCGCTGCACTCGCTGTAGAGCCGCCGGTAGTTGCTGTAGTTGCTGCGTGATGACAGCAGATCTGTCATCTCACTCAGGACCTGGCAGGACCATGGAGGACCGACATCATCGTGATGTAATATCCTGTATCGTTGTGGATCATGTGACAGTTGTCTTTGAAGAACATGAACATGGCTAAGGTAGTGTTCGTAGCTGGTTAGCTCAGGTAGAGCTCGTCAGAGAGAACTGTAGCATCAGAAGAACTTGAGAATACCTTGGTGATGTCGGGAGGCAGCAGGTTGTACGTGTCTTTGAGGCGGGAGATGGAGCTGTGGCAGAGGCCTCCAGTGACGGCCATCAGTGTGTTGAAGTTCTGCAGAGCTCGAAGCCTCTGAGCAGCAAACAAAACAGCAAATGAAAAAGCCAGCAAAGACGGAAGTGAAGCAGGTTGGGTTCCTTGGCGTACCTGAGCCACATGGATGAACTTGGTGAAGACCTGCGCCCTCTGCTGGGCCGTATGCCTGCTGAGGATCATCAGCTGGACCCACTGGGACACACCGTTGCACATCATGACCGAGCGCTCCAGCGCCGGGTTGTCCCTCACCGAGCCCCGCACCACGTAGCTGCGGTAGTCCAGGAACTGAACGACCAGTCGGAGAACGGAGGGACGTTGTTAACGGAACAAACGCTTCAACAGTACACGCTGAGCTCACCGAAACGTTGCAGAAGTTCTTGAACTCCAAGTAGCTGAGATGCTCGGCCATCTCATCCGCCTCCATGTGGTCGAAGATGAGAGACACTTTCCTCTTCTTCACTGAGGGTGAAGGAGCCTGTGACACGTTCGCGTGAGGACTTCTGGAAGAAAAACAACACTGCTATCAATTCATCCATCTTCCATTCCGTGCATCTAGCTCATCACGACCAGCTCGGCCATGGGGACGTTTACAGCGAGAGGCGGGCCATCCTACATTGATCACCTGCCAATCACATGACTGACACTCACACTTACACTAGTGAACCGGACCTTGTAAGATATTTTAATGACACCCTTATTTTGTTTACACAATTACAACAATGACAAACATGACAAAGAGCGCTCTTATTTTGTGTTGTGTGTGTTGAGATTGGCAGCTGACGGTTGGTACGCGCCACGTGCAAGACAAACGTGCCTCTCGTTTTTTTTCACTCAGAACCTGCACGTCGTCAGTGGGAAATGTAAAATGGTCCTTGCATTAAAGCAGTAAAACACAACACAGTGAAAATACACCCGCCCAGCATCAAAGACGATTTAATCATTTGTAAATCTAAATGTTAGCATCTAAACCAATTTTTGTACCAATACGAGTGTAAAATAACAAACAGCAGCTATTTTAACATCTACCCACAATGCATTACTGCCAGAAGAGCAGTTCATTGGAGGACAAGCAACATAGATTGATGGTGCTGCAATGTTGCTTCTGTCCACCAGAGGGAGGCTGACATCATTGCGGT
This sequence comes from Dunckerocampus dactyliophorus, assembly GCF_027744805.1. Classification (NCBI taxonomy): domain Eukaryota; kingdom Metazoa; phylum Chordata; class Actinopteri; order Syngnathiformes; family Syngnathidae; genus Dunckerocampus; species Dunckerocampus dactyliophorus. The sequence goes on from NC_072830.1 coordinate 3,755,547, forward strand.
GCCCCAATGAATGCGTTGCTCAGACGCAATGCCTTATGGGAAAACTTTAAAATGTTGTGTTTTTTTCATTTTAAACTCATATTGGTGCATGTTTCTATATTTCTGAGGTATACTTTTTGAATGTTCGGTTGCTGTGTGATGAATTTAGCGTTGTTCTCAGTAAGACGACACCGTGAGTCAGACTGTTATGTTCTTGTGTTGTTATATATAATGACCTTCTTCGGCTTCCATTGGGTTGACAAGCTTGTTGTGATTGCACTGATAGCTTGTGATTGGCTTCTGCCAAACAAAGCGCTACCGTCTCCTCACTGACTGGCAAGCGGCGCAGTATTTAAACAATTAGTAGTAGTTCTGAAGTAAAGGAGATGTCACGAGATTAGAATGTAGCCATAGATTAGCTGCACCGCTGTATAAGACGCAGGGTTCAAAGTTTAAGAAAAAAGTAGCAGCGTATACACCGGAATTTACGGTAGACGCAGAAAACAACACACATTAAGGTTTTCTTAGACGAAGAAACAGTTCTTGAATGAAGCTGAATGTTTTGGTAAATAACAAAGACAATTCTTTGATATGTTTAACATTTTTAAACAATTGAGTTGTTAACAAAGCTAATGAACATCTTTCAAAGATCATTTAAAGAATTTGACTTACATTTTTTCATAAACACTGAAGACAATTCATAAACGAACAAATATAAGGTCGGTATTTTCCTACGTCTGAAAGACAATTAGAGTCTTCAGGGACTAAAATGTTTGTGAAACAATGAGCAGGAGAGACGACACAAAAGGAAACTCCTGACAGAAGGACACACAAACTGAGATTGAAAGTAAAACCTTCAAGCTGCGAGGCGGCAGCACAATGTTGTTTTCAAGACAAGGCCATCCACAGGCCAAGTAGGGAAAAAGCTCACAAGCAGGAGGTGTCGATGAGCTGCGTCTCCTCCCCGTCTGAGCGGACCAGCGCCCACAGGTCCCCCATGGTCTGCTCCAGAAGGGGGTCGGCCTCAAACACGGCAGGGAACTGGCCGATCCAGGTCCTGTTGAGCGTGCACGACAGAGAGCCTGTTTAGTAAGCACAAGCGGACCGGGAGAACCGGTTCTGTCTCACAGACTCACCTGACCAGGTGGCACACTTGACCCCGCCTCAGTCCTCTTTTGTCGGGTGGGCAGGCCTTGTACGTGAGAGACAGTCAAGGAGCAGAAGACAGTGTGGACATGTGGGTCAACATTACAGAGCCTGCCCTGAGAGTGGAATCACGGCAGCTAACGCTCGGCTGAGCTGATTACACAGCGCCATCATGTGACCACGAGCAGGGGCAGGATATAAGGCCAGGAGCTTCTGTGCGAACGTCTGGGACGGGACCACCCAGCTGTGCATCATCAGGGTCATGTGGACCGTTTGGGAGCCTCGGGGGCTGCATAGCTTTCCCTCAGAATCTGCTGGAGCAGCGTAGAAGCACAACACATAGAGCATTGATATGCTGAGGCTCAACATTACCTCCACCAAGGAGGTTTTGGATTGTAAAAGTGGAAGTGGAAGGAAGAACTGTTTTTATTGGATTTTGGTTTGGATGGAGGTGATGGAGGTGGGGATGAAGAATTTTGTATTGTAAACATAAAAATAATGTATGGATTTTGGTAACACAATTCTGATATATGCAGGCAGTGCTGATTCCATCCATCCATTTTCTATGCCACTAATCCTCATTAGGGTCACGGGGGTATGCTGGAGCCTATCCCAGGCAGTGCTGATTCAAATAATGATTGATGTAAACACCAGGCTTGCACGACGTTGGGCCCCACCACAGAACGTACTATTTTCTAGGGCCCGTGTCAGTCATGAGCTTTTGGAATCGTCATCACTTTCCTCCCCGTCACGCCGTCTCCACTACGCTACACGATTGTGTCACTTGTTGCTCTAAAAGGGACAAAAATAATTGTCCAGTCACATGAAACCCCGCCCCCATTAAAAAACGTGCATTATTTTGTGTTTCAGGCCGAAAGAAGATATTCACACACATCAGCTTTGAATATTAAAGACATTATTTTTTAAAGTCAGAATATTATGAGAAAACAAATTATTAATTATTACTGCAATCATTTTGGAAAATGATGTTTTTTGGAAAAAGTTAGAATATGGGACTAAAGTCATAATTTTATACGAGCATAACTTATAAGAAGAAAGTTGAAATCGGTGAGAAAAAACAACAGCTGAAATGAAAAATACAGCTGTAAGTCAAAATATTAAGAGAAAAAAAGCCATACTTTAATGAGATAAAAAGCCACAATTTTATGCGTTTAAACGAAAATAAATTTCATTTTAGTAGCATAGAATTGAAATATTGAAGATTTTAAATGTTTCTTTTTTTTAAGTCATATTATGAGAAACTACGACGGAGTATTAGGGATTTTGAGAATAAAGTCCAAATGAGAATGAAGTTGTACATTTCCATCCATCCGTCTTCTACGCCGCTTATCCTCACTAGGGTCGCGGGTATGCTGGAGCCTGTCCCAGCTGACTTCAGGTGAGAGGCGGGGTACACCCTGGACTGGTGGCCAGCCAATGGCAGGGCACATATAGACAAACAAGCATTCACACTCACATTCATACCTATGGACAATTTAGAGTCGCTAATTAACCTAACATGCATGCTTTTGGATGTGGGAGGAAACCGGAGTACCCGGAGAAAACCCACGCATGCACGGGGAGAACATGCAAACTCCACACAGAAATGCCCAATGGAGATTTGAACCCAGATCTTCCTGTGTGGCCAACATGCTAACCACTAGGCCACCGTGCGGCCCAAGTTGTAAAACTACAAGAAAAAACTCATAATTTTACGAGAATAAAGTAATATATTTATGTGTCATCGTGTCTTACGCGTCAGAGGGAAAATAGCGCATAGCTCGTCAGGGAGGAAGGAAACTTTTCTTGCTTCAGGCAAGCTTTCATTTATAACGTGGCAGCAAAACAGAGCAGTTGCGCACAAACAGATTAGCATGCCTTAGCGCTTCTCATGTCTGCCTTCCTTACCCCGCCCCCTCCACACACCCAGGCCAAAGGTCACATAAGTCTTTTCATAGCTGTCTCAGGCAATGCCTGACATACATTTCTCTTGGAGATAAAAAGTGTCTATCTATCATAAAGTTACGAGATTTTTCTCGTAGATTTACGACTTTTTCTCGTAAATTTATGACTTTATTCTCAAAATCTTTTGAAAAATGAGGTTGGAGAAAAATGTATAATATGGGAATAAAGTCAAAATCCATTTATTCATTCATGAATGAATGAAATAAGTCAAAATATTATTGGAATAAAGTCATAATATCACGAGAAGAAAATATTTGGGAAATTAAAAAAAAACAAAAAAAAAAGCAAAAATGGGGAAAAGAAGGAGCAAAGAGTCAAGTTGTTGCTTTTTCACCTGTATGACAAAGCTCTTTTCCTGAGATTTATATAACTTCTAACTTCTGGCAAAGTTGCATCCTCTCATTTTTCACTATGTAGCCCGGGCTGGAAAAAGTTTGGACCCCCCCGGCATAGGGCCTAACCGATTACTCAATTCATCCAAACTATAAGCTTCCGATGAATCGGCGAGGACAGTCATGGCTGTTTGCAGCCCCAGCCAGTGTGTATGAATGTGACTTTCAAATGTAAATGATCATAAATGTCAGTTTTGCATGATCGGTGGGGAAAACCCAAAAGCGTCTTCTCGAGTTGCGAGTGGCTCAACATCACACAGACTTTGATCAGATTTGGTTTGTGAAAGCAAAAAGTGTCAAGTGATTTTCGGGCACAGATAAAGAGGCGAGCAAGATGTTAGATGTTGGCTCTCTGCAGCCCAGCACAACAAAGCTCCATTGTGTGACTCCCCCCTCGCCCCCTTCATTTACATAAGCAGGTTATGATCAATGCGTGCAAACTGACCGAAGCAGTTGAGGCAGCGTAGTATGAGCTCATCCAGGCTGGCCGCACTGGCGCTGGGGGTGGAAGGGGGGCCCTGCAGGGCCCGGGTGATGTCCTGAGGACTGGGACATGTGTTCCTCCTCCTCTGGACCTGCTTCCTGCTCTGCAGCACGTTGGGGCTCTCACAGTTGGGCTTCCTGCGAGAAGGCAAAGAAGTAGAGCAGAATGTGGTGAGGTCAGCGCGCCACAACACACACCAAGTATGTCATTTCACAACTGCGGTGCACTGAAAAGATGGCGGGGCAGTGCCTCGGGGGCACTGACTGCATTTTACACCAGTTTACTAGGCACACCTGCTGTCGAAGTGTTGATGCAGCTCCTGTCCCTAGCGTCCCTAATCAAGTGTCTAATAGCTGCCCGCCCGCCTTCTTATGTGTGTTTCTGTGTGGCTGTTCTGTTTGTGCATTCTGCATGTGTAGAAACAGTATGTACTTGTGTGTGTGTGTGTGTGTGTGTGTGTGTGTGTGTGCAATGCTACCACGCTGCTGCTAATATTGTGACATTACCAGGGAACTGTGCGAGTTCAGAGAAGTGACGACAAGTTCCCTGAATGGCCAGACCTACATCCCCTTCTCTTAACCTGTGTTTGTGTGTGTGTGTGTGCGTGTCTGAGGGATCGGGGGTGGGTGTGGGCGCACACCCACACACACACACACACACACACACTTCCACACACTTACGCACAGTTACACAAGCACTGAACTAACACAACTTCCTGGTGTGGTAGCGTCTACTGTTATTATTGTGTTTATGTGTATCTAATGATGAGTAACTTATCTTTTCCTTAAATTAGCATTGGATTAAAACACGCTCAAACGATCCAGTGTAGGTCGACTGACACTCAGCTGTCTATCTTGGCTTTGTCTTATAGCTGGCAAAGCAAACTGGTGTAATATCTAATAATATATCTAATCAGTAATGAATTCATTCTGTTTTTGCAATACAGAAGTCCCTTTGCGGCTTCACTCTATCAGGGCTTTTCAAAATATTTTAAATCATAAATAATCTCTGTTTCTGTTATGGAGCATTGTCATGCATAAAAATGGCTAAAGGAAGTAAAATACAAATATAAGGCATTCAGAAGACGCATTTAAAGACATTGTGATATGTAGTATTCTACACTAGTCACGAGGTGTCAGTAATGTTACATTGATGAGAAAATAACCACCACACGAAAAAAAAAAAGAAAAAGAGCAACAAGGAGCTCTTCCAATGCTTAGAGTCTATATTATGTCTACTGTATTGAGTAATAGGAGTGTAAAGGTGACTATAGGTGTGTTATTTCATGTCTCGGGCTTAATAGTATTAAAACCATATTTACAAGGTCGTTTTCTATGCTCGAACTACAAAAATATTCCATTTATACATCAGGAACCCTACTTGGAACCAATTAACCGCGATAAATGAGGGATTACTGTATGCCGTGGGCCAATCAAAAACAGAGCTGCGGGACGAAAATGGCCCCTGGTCCGCACTTCGGACAACCCTGCTTTATTTACAGTGGTGTGAAAACGTTTTTTCCCCTTTTCCTGATTTCTCATTTTCTTCGCTTGTCACACTTCAATGTTTCAGATCAAACAAAGTAATTAGCAATAGTAAAATATGGTGGTGGTAGTGTGATGGCCCGGGGCTGTTTTGCTGCTTCAGGACCTGGAAGACTTGCTGTGATAAATGAAACCGTGAATCCTGCTGTCTACCAAAAAATCCTGAAGGAGATGATCTGAACACTTTTTCCCACCACTGTATGTTAACAAGTATGACTCCTGGCTGGTAATGTGAATATTTGCCCAGCAGATGGCACTAACTTTTCCCATTCAAAGCATGCAGCAAAATGCTTCACCTTTTCTTGTTTTCTGAAAAAACATAACAAAATATGATTCATATTTGATATGTATTTTTTCAAGTTGAAGTTGTTTAAAAAGACTGATTCGCTTAAGGATGGGGAAGATATGAATGTGTGATATTTTATTGTATTTTGGTCGTGCGAGTGAAACGTGTGAGCGGATTTAAAAGATGTATTATTAAAGAACCTCGAGCAGGGGTGTCCAAGGTGCGGCCCGGGGGTCATTTGCGGCCCACGGTTGTTTTTTTATTGGCCCTAAGCACATTCGAAAAAAACAGCAATAGCAAAAATAGAAAAGTCAGCAGTAATTTTGAAAAAGTCAAAATATTAAGAGAAAAAAGTTGTAATTTTGCAAGAATGTCATAATATTATGAGAAAAAAACAACGTGATTTTAGTAGTATAAAGTTTAAGTATTGAAGAAAAGGCATCCCAATACGAGAAGAAAATCTACAAGAAAAAGTTGAAATAAATTAACAAAATCAACAGCAGAAATTGAAAAAACAGTTGTAATTTTACGAGAATAAAGTCAAAATATTAAAGAGAAAAAAGTTGTATTCTAATGAGAAAAAAGCTGCAATTTTACGAGAACCATCTCATAATATATATTTACTAGCACAGACTTTTAAATTTTAAAGAAAAAAATACAAAATAAAAAAAAGTATGAATTTTTGGAAAATTGGGTTAGGGAAATGCATATTATTTGAATAAAGTAAAAAATTATGGGAATGAAGTCATTATTTTATGAGAAGAACATTTACATATATTATTTATTACGAAAGTTAAACTATTTGGAAAATAAAACAACAACAGCAAAAATGGGGGAAAAAAAGAGCAAAGAGTGAAGTTGCTACTAATAGGCTTTTTCACCTATAACACAAAGCTGAGACGCATTCTTTTCTTGAAATATTTATATATATGAAATATATATATATAACTTCGTAGCATGTCTAGTAGGGCTGTCAATCGATTGAAATATTAAATCGTGATTAATCTTATTTTGTGCATAGTTAACTCATAAATAATCGCAAAATGAGTTTTTATTTATAATAGGTAGGGATGTAAATCTCTTTATGGTAAACGATTCAATACGCAACTACAAGGGTAACCGGAATAAAATTTTATGTAAAGGGGCACCAATTTTGAAAATACGGGCCATTATTTTATTTAAAAAATAATAGTACAGTTAGAACTGCCCCAGTTTTTGCATGTTTGTTCAATGGTCCTTGAATGCACCTTCTGATGCACATGCTGTGCTGTGCAACTTTGTGCTGTCAACGTAATTAATGCCTCAAGTCGGTGCAAGTTCAGACTAACACTTGGTGACGCCTTCTGACGCATCACGCTCTCATTGGCTGATTTTCGGGGCACCGCCTGCGCTCTCATCTCATTGGCTGATTATCGGGGCACCGCCTACGCTCTCATCTCATTGGCTGAGTTATACAGCGCGTACGTGAGTTTGTGTGAGAGACAGGCTTGTCCCTTCAACCTCCTTCCTCTTCGTAGTCGCCCTGAAACTAACTTAAACAATTAAGTTAAGCTACAAATTAAAATTTGGCACACAGCATTATCGTGTAGTGCGTGTGCGTTTGTCTGTGAGACCATCTGACTCTTAGACTCTTTGAGTCGCGTTTCGACTCAGGCTAGTCCTCCTCCTCCTTCCTGCCTCCACTTGCGCTCCTGATCAAGACATCTCGTGAACGGTAGGATTGTTTTTGTTTTTCAGTTTTATTCATTTACAGTAATCTTATTTATTACCTTATTTTATATATATTGGAATGTTACTCTACTATGTTTATGCTAACGTTTTCTTATATTTTCCTACATATTTGGTGGACTTTGAATATTTTGAAGGGCCAAAGGGGTGAGTTTGGGAAGATCTTGGAACGGATTAGGCTATTTACATGTATTTTACTCTTCGTATAACATAAAACCCTATAACATAAAGGTTCTCGGAACAGATTATTTACGTTGTAGGGGCGTCTACTGTACTGTATTTTTACCCTTTTTCTTTCACCTCATATTCGTTTCCAAATGCTGATAGTATGTGGGAATGCAAAAAGTTAAGATTTGATGACCTTATTGAGTGCTAATGTGCATATTTGTGTGGTGCACCTCTGAAAAACAAACTCCAGGCTGCTACTGGTGGATGGTGGCTCTGTATTCATTTAGTGCTTTTAATTTGATGTTGTTCCTGTCGTAGTTTTACACAATTCATAATAAATTAGATTGCTATACAGTAATGTACGTATGTTTTACTGATGTGTTGAAAATCTTTCCCGGTGACTAGCTAGTGCGCCGCTAATGCTGTTTACATCCATTCTCGTCTTCCACCAAATAGCTGTCCTGGGCTATGCCTGCCAGTAAATAGCAGCTCTTAACCCAGATTTCAGGTCGCAGTTCAAAGCAAAACATCAGCGGAGAGAAAGTTTGCATCTAAAAAACATTTGTTAGTTGCGCCACTCGAATGCCAAGGTACCACTGCATAAATGATAATTTAAAAAAATACCAGCTGATACAAATAACTGTGGTCTTGTTGCGAGGAGCCATCTGGCAGGGCTTTGAAGCAAAATTTGCCAATCAAAATACCCGTTTCTTTCTCCATTTCTGCTCAATATTTGCTCCCGCTTCTCGCTCCACAGTCACTGCTCCGTTTCCTCAAAGTATGGTGTGGGCCGCGGGTCAAACAGGACGTGAGCACTTTCATCGCGCGTCGAGAAAAATAGTATCATTAAAGTTAATTGACAGCCCTAATGGAACCAAGTTGCTTTACAAAATATCAAAGTGGCAAAGTTGCATCCTTTCATTTTTGGCCAAGCTTTCAGGCCTACAGTTACAGTATAAGACTATTTGGCCTAATATTATGTGGATGAATACAACAATTAATCAAATGTGCATGTCTGATCTTTATTTTTTTGATTATTAATGTAATTGAATTACATTTCATGACTACTTCAGAATATTTCAACATGTATGAATATGAATATTGCTTTGCATGGATTTAATAAGCTCATAAAAAGCTCGATTTGACCTTTTCTTCTGACTTTTAGTGTTTTCTTTGTGACTCAGAATGAATGTCAGCAATAGAAATTATAATTTTTTTTGTACAACAAAAAATCTTATTGACGTTGACTTGGGGAATCCCCCCCCCCACCACCACCCAGCTGTGTCTGATAATGTGGAAATCCAACAAGTAGACTATTTGCGTTGTTACTGTGTGCACAAAGCCCGTCAATGAACTTGTGAATCATAAGCGCAGCGCACTTTCTGCTGTAGGAACTCATTCGCCTTTTCCTCGCCGAGACGTCTTTCCTCTTTCTTCATCCTCGCTCTATTGGAGTCGCAAAGCTGCTTCCCCCTTTTCTTTCCCTTTTGGAAACCCCCCTCTTGTTCCCATCTAAAGTCAGGACCCCTGCCGCCCACCACCTACCCCTCCTGCTTCCACGGGATATGCAAATTCCTCCCTTTCTTCCCTTAATTGATTAATTGAAGCGCTCAAGGCCTAGATTGTGTGCTGCTCTCTTTGCCCCATTCCCCCCCGCATCCACCCTCCTGACAACATGCATGAAGGCCACTCTTCTCAGCCTTTCACCCGTTTGCTTTCACAGGTCTTGGGATGAGAAGAAGTAAAGTACTACGCATCTTTTCACGGCGCCGACTTTACATTGTCTTCATTATATCATTAATGCCAGTGTTTCTCATGCATTCATTTATATAAACACATTATAACGGGACTGTCTGTGAACCTAGTTTGTCGTTCCAACTGCGCACTGTAAATGGCATCGTAACTCTGCCTCACACGCAACTGTTCTGCCGGAGAATAAGAAGACGTAGCAGGAGCGTTATATTTTAGTGTTCCGACCCCTCAAAAAAAGCGTCTAGCGACTTTTTCCTGGTCTTATCGGACACACGCATGTATGTCACTCTTCTCAGCGAGCAGCGGGTGATGCTGTGGTGCCCCGCCCCCATAAGCGGCTCTGTCTTGCTTGTGACATTTAAAAAAATAAAAAAAATAACACACAAAAAGAAGACAGAAGAAACTTAATTTGTACTGACCAACATATTTGTTTTGCTTTTCATGTTTTTTTGCTTTTTCGTCCATTAAAATGATACGCAAATGCCTCATTGCCTGTTATGCCACTTAGACTATGATGACAGTCCTGAAATAGTACTTTTACACCTTACTTTAATCTTAGTTTTCATCCTATTTGTCTTTATTGTTACTTTTGAATTGATCTTATGTTGCCTAACTTACTTACCTGGAATTTCAATATAGTTTTAGTTTTCGTCTATTGTAGTAATATTATATAATATTAATAAAAACGAATTCATTATAATAAAATACTAAATATATATTTAATATATCTATATATATAGATAACTAAATGCAATGACAGTAATAATAACAATTATTTACTAATAATATTCATTTAGTCTATTTTAAGACACAAGGGTAAAGTAATGTAGATGTTTCTCACAATGCACAAGACATTTTTAAAATGTATAAATAATAATCTATAAATACAAATCAGTTTATATAATTAAATAGTAACATTGATATCATTATTATGTAATTGTATTATATTATAATATATTCCCATAAAATAATAATAAAAGATATAAAAATGCAAATAAATGAAAAGATGATTGCGAATATGTCCAAGGAAGTGAGATACAGCCTGACCTTTAACCCTTCAGGACACTCACAGAAACCCCAGATATCCCAAGGCTTTTTTCCAACTTGACTTACTTTTTCAAAACGTTTCAGATCAAAATATCAAATGATTTTGGAAGAAATCACTCTATTTTCATTTTCCTAATGCACGCATTAATATATGACGTGTGAGTGTGTGCTTTATTGCACGTTAAAGGCTTCTTTTGACCACCTTAACACCGCATCATCCCACACCATCCGATAAAGGACAGCAGCAAGCAAAAGGGCTTTAAAAATGCATAGAAACAACTGTAAAAAACAAATAGACATGAGACTTAAATCTTCCAAAAGAAGGACTTAAAGGTGAGCTAGTGTTGAATGTTGAACCTGCCGTGTGTGTACACATATTGTGACATGTTGATATGCAGGTCAGATAAATTAGCTGTGACCGTGTGTGTGTGTGTGTGTGTGTAACCTTTTCCTATGATACTTTCTCACCACAAGACAAATCACTGATGCTAAGCAACAGCTTCTTATTTCCTTGCGTGTACACAAAGCACTGGATGTGACCTATGACCTCATAGGTGACTCATCTGTCCCACACACACACACACACAAACAGTTGCACTAATGCACTCTCTCCTCTTTGTTTTTCATTACCTCTTGGTCCTGTTCATCTCAGCCGCCGCACGCCTCCTCCTCCTCAGGCGTCCGCATGGGCATCTGAGCGCGGGCGCCCCTACAGCTCCATGCTTGACCCCTGCTCCTCCTCCTCCGCCTCCTCCTGTCTGGCCCCTGTAGTGCTCACCTACCGGCCACCCACAGCGCTCCCACGTCCCGCCTTCGCCTCAGACTTCATACACCTGCCGTCGAGGACGTGAGTGAGGAGAGGACGGCAGAACCACTCGTCCTTACTTCATAAACAAGTCAGCATCTTAAATGGAGGAACTGGCTCTGACAGATAGGGGAACTTGCATCAGTTTCTGAGCGTGTGCGTGCATGCACAAGGGGGAGGGGTGAGGCCATGGAGAGAATTGTCAACAGCGGCTGCATAGGAAGGAGGAGGCAACAATCATCGTAGCGCCCCAGGAAGCAGCACTTCTTGTCCTATAAGCAAGAAACCTTAGCAAGAGCCGGCTCGTTTAACCACAGCATGATGAAGTACTGCAGAGAAGCCGTTCACGTTCGGTGAGGATCTGGGTAAAGGTGCGGATACAGGACTTTCTTTGCACTTCAAGTGTCCACCCCCCACAGTCACGACAGAGCAGCGATGCAAGAGTAGAGGCAGACTGTCTTTCACACAGAAACTCTTTCATGGTTGAATGCGGCCTATTTTTAGTGCAAAAATAGGCGTTTTTAAGCATATTTTATGTATTTTTTTACCTAAATTAAGCATGTTTAAGCATAAAAATGGCTAAATGAAGTAAAATACAAATATAAGGCATTCAGAAGACTCATTCAAAGACGTGATGATATGTAGTAGTCTACACTGGTCACTAGGGGTCAGTAATGTTACTGTAATGTTGGGTGAGGCACACGAGCATCTGACTTGATCAACAACAGGCTTTTATTGCAGGCACGATAATCCCTAACATGGGCTACTGTTGCAGCCGTAGCTCACGCCAAGCTAAAACTCAACTTTGAACCCCCAACGTGACTTCCTGTCCACTCCCCCACTCAGCTCTCCTAGCACCGGAACACATTTACAGCAACACACGAGCACAAGTCTTATTTATGTCTTATTTTCTCTTATTATGTTTACTATGTTGGGTAATAGGAATGTAAAGGTGACTATAGGGATGTTATTTCATGTCTAGAGGGCTCTAATAATTTTAAAGAGTGTATTTAGATGGTCGTGAACAGGTTTTCTATGCTCAAACTATTCCTTTTATAAATAAGGAATCCTACTTTGCAGAAATTCACTCATCACGGTTGGGTCTGAAACCAATATAACGGCGATAAACGAAGGATTACTGTACTGATAATTCCAGATGAGGTCATCAGTGTTTGTCCTGTCCTCCATTTCATTTGGTTTTGCAATTGTGTGCTTTCTTGGCGATGTCGTCGTCGAGTTTCGTCAGATGCTCATTGATGTAGACGTTTGTTCCCTTCAGCGTGCTTCTCTGCCCCAGCAATGCCACCTTTGGTTATTTCTTGGTTCATGTATGATGATAGCAGGTGCGGTGTTGTTATTCCTGCTTAAACACAACAGGGGAGGGAGAGGTTAGCTTTCCGCCATTCCCCTTTCACACAGTGTCCTGCCTCTGGTGCACTTTTGATACCACAGCCGGCAAATTTGCGAGCTGGCTTTGACCCGCCGTTGTCTGTGACCTCATCCTCCTTGAACCAGGAAGTAGTCTGCGAAAACAGATAACACAAATACAAAACACCACTGCTTGCGTTTTCAGTTTTGGTGGAGGTCTCTACTCATCTATCCAAGACTAGATGTGGGGGCACATCTAGTCTATGATGCTGATTTTGTCTTCCTTGTCCTCCCTATGTCGTGTGAGGGTGGCAAGCGATCACACAGGGCACATAGTGTTTGCACTTGTGAATGTGGCTGTGCAGCTGGACGGGGGGGTCTCAATAGCATCCTTGTTTGAACAGCACACCGGGAGGAAGAGGCAACCATACAGGGGGGACATGAATGCGCCTCGAGTGTGCAGAGGTGGCCTCTTTTGCTGCAGGAAGCTGACTGGCTGGCACAGAGGGCGATATGGCATCGAGAAGCAGGCAAAGATGCAGAGCAGAGCGAGGTGTCCTACAGTCCGTGCATGCAAAGTCGAGTGTGCAATGACGGATGCATGCGTGGAACTGGCGCTAACAGGGTTATGTATGCTATCGCTATGTAGCAATTTTGCAGTAATCTTAAGCAACAGGAAGAGATGTAATCAGCACTGCTGGTAAATCCAATGATTGTATAGAAAAAACGTTCAACATTATATGTTCCTATTTTTTTTAGAGATACAAAATTAAACATGTATTGCATCATCATTGTGAGTTTGGTTTCAAATACTGTATTGTTATTATTATTAGTCTGCGCTGTGGGACTTTATTCTTGTCAAAGCAGAAAAGAAGGAAATGACAGTTCTTACCTGACGAAAAGAAAGTTCGCTCACGAATGTCATAATAATCTTTCACTGTTAAGTAGCGACTTTAAAAGAGAGACTGCTCCATGTTACTTTTGGGAGTCAGACGTTCTCTTTTCATTATGTGACAAGCCTTCAATCGTTAGTTACATAACTGTCTCAGCTAGGCAGTGGTCGACGTTAGCTTAAAATGACCCAGAGGTACTTTTCTCCCTGGCTAGTGTCTGCTTCCAAAATCTACTTGCAAGGTGCTTGTTGCTTCACGACTACTCCAAATATTAGCACAGAGTCGCCACACCGCGGCTTCACAACGCAACTGCAAAAGAAGCGGATGCCACGTCATGATCTTGGGGAGAACCAAGTGACAGGCGGGACTACATTTCCCAGAAATCACGGCGGGCTTCAGCGGCGTGCCACCTCCTAAGCGTCCTCCTCCTCCGTTTTACCGGCTGTTGCGAGTTGTGCTTCCCGGAGAGCAGCGTCCCCTAAACGCCTTCCTGCTGCAGCCACAGGCAGATGGAGGAGAGGATGACGGATGCCAGATGGATGCTGAGCAGGTAAGGATGTGAGTGTGTGTGTATGTGCTTGTCCAAGCTTGTATTATGTGATGCATCTTCATGATGGGCTTTCTCAATGACACTCATGCAGTCCACCTTCCTCTTCATGAAGACCAAAGGTTTTATAGCACCCACCTCTGATTTGACTCCAGGGAATCTTAATAGAAATAATCTGTTCCAGGGTCAAACTGTCACCATCATAAAGCCTCTGTTAACTCTGCAGGCAATGTTTGAAGTAACGTCTTAACATTCGCATCGTAAGCGTCCACAGCGCTTGTCCTCATTAGGGGTCATGGGTGAGCTGGAGCCTATCCCATCTGATCCCACGTAGAGATTCAGACACGAGGCCACCGCGTGGCTGCCATACAAGTGTAAAAGGAAGTTAACTGCTGTTACCATTGAAGCAACACAATGTGCACTCACGCTTAACTTTGAGGGATCTGTGCTTGGGAGGTGTGTCTCTTCCCATTAACGCATCCTATTATTCTTTTGATGTCCATCAATTTTGACTATGGCCATATTGTACTGAGCAGCCAGCACAGGGATGTGTATAAATTCAATTTCTAGTTGTCTTCAGTAATCCCTCACCACATCACTCTATCAAAGTTTTTCAAAAATATGTTAATTAACAAAACAACACTGTTTCGTGCTTGAATACGGCCTATTATTAGTCAAAACATATGCATATTTGAGAAAATTTGACACATTTTGACCTAAAGGAAGCATAAAAATTAGCTAAATGAAGTAAAATACAAACGTAAGGCATACGGAAGCATTCAAAGACGTTGCGATGGTATGTAGTATTCAACACCGGTCACTAGGTGTCAGTAATGCTACATTGATGAGTCAATAGCCACTGCAAGGTGTACTGTACAGAAAAGGCAGTAAAAAAAGGAACAACAAGGAACTCTCCCAATGCTAACATGTGTGAGTCTTATGTATATGTATGTCTTACTTTCCCTTTTTATGTCTACTAAATTGGGTAACACAATTGTAAAGGTGACTGTAGGGGTGTTACATGTCTAGAAGGCTCTAATAATGCGAAAACTATATTTAAAAGGTCATAAGGTTTTCTATGCTCTAACTCCGAAAATATGAAAGTCAAAGTGGGGTGCACTACTTTTTTGCAATCAGCAGAGGCGCTAACTTATCTGTTTAGTGGAATGCCCATCCCTACTGTGTCTTCACCCCCCACCATCGCTCCCCCACGCTCCTTTTATAGCCCCAGATATGACAAAGGAGAGGAGGGAGGACGGCCAAGGTGGGAGGGGGGCCGGGCCGGGCCCTCCCCTCACACACCCGATCTGGAGGATGCACGCGGAGAGTGGAAGGTAGTCACCGTGGGAGGGTTTGGGGGGGGATCACTCGCTCGCACAACACTGTGAGAGTCCACAGGACGGGTGCTGTCCTCCAGCACACCCACACACACTCGAGGGCGAGGGAGCAGGGAGGAGATAAAAGAAAGAGAAAACTAAAGGATCTTGTCTTGCTTCTGGAGGTGGTGCCAGTAACCCTCGGTGAAGGATGGCGGAAGGCGGCGAGGGAGAGGAGGAGATCCAGTTCCTGCGAACGGTGAGTCCTGCTCACTTGGCTTATTTTGGTGTGATGATGTTTTTGGATCAGGCCGGGACAAGTTCTCTGATGTTTAGATGTTCGGCATCAACTTCACGGCAGGTTCTTCGGCACAACACAAGTCCAATCAGCAGCTGAGCTTGCTGGTGCCCCAAATGTGGTTTTATTTTTGAGTTGGTGACCTGCCTGCTGCTTGCTCTCTTTAAACTTGGCACCTGATTAGTGCCCTGTCTTGTGAAGCTGTCAATTTCCACTGACATGCTCACATTCTGCTCCTCTGTGCACGTGCACGTGCATGTACGTGCACAGACAGACAGTGCATCTGTTTGCATCGTTATCTATTTTTATCCGAGGAAAGTAGAGCCCGAGCAGGCTTGAGGAGTCAGAGCTAGCCGCTAGCAAGCGCCTGCAGGAGACAGCTGCTGCTCCGAGACAGCATGACAGAGTGGACGGGTCCACTCCACACTTCAGTGGGGGAAGAACCCCACCCCCCACACCTCCCCCTAAAAAAGACCTGAAACTGCTGACCTGGTCGGTGCTTTCCAAAAGCTGAGGATAGGGAGAGATGGCAAGCAGAGGAAGTGTTTCTCTCAGATGTTTCCAGATGTTGCCACTAATCCACTCATCCATCACCGCCCTCACTGCGCCTGGTCTGCCGGAGAATAAGAAGATGGAACAAGAGGGATCAGTGTTGCCAACTTAGCAACTTTATTGCGTTGTAGGTAGTAGATTGGGGGTGTCCACCCACGCCTTTTCCAGTGAGGGCCACATAGCGACCAATGAAAGGATGCGAGGCCAACTTTGATGTTTTGTAAAGATATGCTAAGAAATTAGCGGTTCAAGAAAAAAACTGCAGCTCAGCCTTGCGATCGAGGTGAAAAACTGTATTATTACAAGTAGTGTGAACTTTGCTCTTTTTTCCCTCATTTTTGCTGTTGTTGTTGTTGTTTTTTACAGTTTCCAAGTATTTCAACTTTCTTCTTGTAAATGTTCTTTTCGTAATATTATGACTTTATTCCCATAATATTATGACTTTATTCCCATAATATTATAACTTTATTCCCATAATATTAGGACTTTATTCCCATAATATTATGACTTTATTCTCATAATATTATAACTTTATTCCCATAATATTATGACTTTATTCCCATAATATTATAACTTTATTCCCATAATATTAGGACTTTATTCCCATAATATTATAACTTTATTCCCATAATATTAGGACTTTATTCCCATAATATTATGACTTTATTCCCATAATATTATAACTTTATTCCCATAATATTATAACTTTATTCCCATAATATTATAACTTTATTCCCATAATATTATGACTTTATTCCCAGAATATTATAAACTTTATTCCCATAATATTAGGACTTTATTGCCATAATATTATGACTTTATTCTCATACATTATAACTTTTTCTGCAACAAATTTTCAGAAACTTCCAACAAATTCAATGTTTTGTTTGTTTTTCATAATATTGCGACTTTAACGAAATAATGTCTTTCGTTAATATTTCAACTTCATGCTACTAAAATGACATTATTTTTTACACTCATAAAATTACATATTTCTGTCGTTAGATTACAACTTTTTGCGCTTAATTTTTTGACTTCACTCCTGTAAAATGACTGCTGACTTTGTGTAGCTTAGGATACCCCTGTACTAGATACCCTTTTTCTAAAAATCAACCAGTGACAAGTCTAGTGAAGTGAATTTTTGGAGAGTCTGACATGACAACGCAGATCAGCTCTTCTCAACGAGCAGCGGGTGCTGCAGTGGGCCCCTCCCCCACCCAAAAGCACTTGCAGTAAATAATATATAACAGTTGACAAGGTTTCTTTTTAGTAAAGTGTCAGGATGTAGAGAAATGCTTTGTCTTATGGCCTTGAATTTGAGCGTTAAGTATTTCACTGAGAAGGCCAAATGTTCCCAAACAGGAGACTTTAACCACTGAAGAGGGTTTTCAAGCTCTGGATGCCCCTTGGCACTGTTGCTGTAGCCATGACTTCTGCTAGAAGGTTGGACTGCGCTGTATTTGTTTACTTTGTGGACAAGTGGTGCCATCAACACCTCCGGTCCCTCGTTCAATCAGTACGCCATCTATCCCAAACTCAATGTTTCGTACCCAAAAAATCTGTTTGCCAATACAGTAACTTCAAATGCACCAAATCATTTGCCAACGACGTTTGATTTGGAAGATTATTTTGCATTTTGTACTTTGATTTGATATGTAATCCAGTGTTGCCCTTACACTTATTTATTTGTGGCGGCCCACGAATTTGGAGCTGCTTTAAAATTTGCATTTGCATTTGCATTATAGCGCATCTGTTCATCAACACAGTGAGATATTAGATCAGTGGTGTCCGAAGTGCGGCCCGGGGTGTTTTTATTGGCCCATGGCACATCCTAAAATATAATTTAACAAGAAAGAAAAAGGAGGAAAAAAACCCAACAGAAAAAATGAAAAAATCTGCAGTAATTTTACAAGAATAAAGTCAAAATATGAATGTTGTAATCTAAGAAAGCTTTAATTTTACAAAGAATAATGTCATATTATTATGAGAAAACAGCATTTTAGTAGCATAGAGTTGAAATATTAAAGAATTAAAAAAAAGTTTATTTATAATATTACGTAAAGCAAACAGAACAACGAATAAAGTTGGATTTTTGGGAAATTAAGTTGCAGAGTTTAATTTTATGAAAATAAAATCTAAATGTTATGGGAATAAATTCATAATTATCAGAAGAAAATTTATAAGAAGAAAGTTGGAAAACAACAGTTTTAATTTTAAGAGAATACATTAAAATATTAGGAGAAAAAAGTCGTATTCTGACGAGAACATTTGTTTATGAGAAAACACTAACTAAATATTACGAGGAAAAATAATGTCATTTTAGAAGCACAGAGATGAAATCGTAAAGAAAAATTGCTCATTTTTTAAAAGTTGTAGTATCACGAGAAACCAAAAGATAAAGTTGTAATTTTTGGAAAATTAGGTTGGGGGGGGGGGGTGGGAAAAGTTATAATATTAATGGGAATAAAGTTACAAAAAAAATATACAAAGATTATTTAAGAAGAAAGTTGAAATATTTGGGAAAAAAACAAAAACAAAAAAACAGTAAGACTGAAGTTCATACTAATAATGTGCTTTTTCACCAGTACTATATATCACTTCTTTGCCGGACCCCCCCCGTATGAGCTGCTTGGATGTACAAGGATGTCTTTATAATGCGTGCATGCATGCGTGGCATCCGGGACACATCAACTGTAGGTTGGATCTTGTGTTTATACTTTTTGTCTTGTGATGTCACCGGTCAGCTGCTCCAATTGCCTTTTGCGGGTCTCCTGATGCTCTCCACGAGACTGGCCCAGGATGAAAGTACAAGCGCGGCTTTATGTGAATTATTAATAGGCGGCGCGCTTCAATGACATGGCGGGGGTCAGGGTTCAAGGGTCGGCTCCTCATGCACAGACACGCAGGGCGAAACGTGCCTGTGCTGCTTGGATGAAAATGTTTGCCTTATCAGCGTGATAATTGCAGGAAAATGGGGGGTGGGGGGTCGTTTGTCAGCTGTTTGTCTCCGAGTGATGACACCCACAGTCCTGAGGGTTCCATACTGTTCCACAAGTCACTTTGAGGGAACACGAGTGGTTTATTTAGCCAAATACAGGTCTTTTTTTATACAGGGGGGAGTGGCCTTTGCTTCCAAATGCTAATGAATAAAAGCACAAAGAAAGGACATGAGCACTTCCCGCTTTGCATCCCAATAACTCCGGCATCAAATCAGCCAGATTTCGTACAACAGCACCGTCTGCTGAACGTGCAAGCTTCATGTCACCGTTCGTGTGTGTGTGTGTGTGTGTGTGTGTGTGCATCACACAGACAGGAACGACACTTTCATGTTGCATTTGAGTTTCAGTCTATAATTGCAGCTTCCTTTTATAGTGTGTCACTATAAGTGTGCACTCTGGGGGGGGGGAGAAGCCAGAGCAGCCACTGTCCTACTTGCTAGCATCCTTTGGGATGTGTGTGTGTGTGTGTGTGTGTGTGTGTGTGTGTGTAGCAAGCGGACGTTTTATTCATGGTTGTAGCACGTGCGCACCTCATGGTTATACTGTTTGGAAAGTGACTCCCCATCCCACAATAAAAGCATGTTGAATCGGTGCCACGTCTGATATTAAAGTGTGTCCGGCTACTTGTTGTGGTTGTCGTTTGCAGTGGAGTACAACAGTATTGCATCAAACATAATCAGCATTTAAAAAAAATCACACTAAAATACGATCTAATTTCTAGATAACGTAAAACGATTTGCAAACAAACACTTCTTTTTGCTGAAGAGCTCATGCTGCCCCAGCCAGCCTCGCCGCCAAGGCGTGTTGGCTCCACTGCCCCGGTTTGAGGCTCACTGGCGATCATTCATCAACATGCAGGAGGAGTGATCGCAGTCACGAATGGACTTTTTTTGGTCTTATCTTTGTTACATGCTTGAATGTACCATCGAGTGAACGAGCACGCCATGTTTCTGACTTTATGGGTTATTTTCAGTCTTCATTTCTATCAAAAAAGTCTCCCGTCAGCTGTCCTTCCGGGACCTCCCATGAAGGACAACAGAAAGACCACCGGAAGTTTCTTTAAAGCAGAACAAGACAACAAGGAGTGTAAAAACAATGATAATGATAATAAAAATAGTAAAGAGAGCACGTGGCCCTGAACATGGTGTGTGCATTTGTGTGTAAGTGTGTGAAAAAACGGATCTAGAGAATCACAAATCTAAGTAAAAAAAATCCTCATGCGCATTTTTGAAGAATCGTGCATCCCTAAAACTGGGATGGCTTTAAATATTATTATTATTACCTTAGTTGATGCAGTGCAGTTCTACATAAAATACAATTATTTTTACCCGAATACCTTACCTCTGAACACCTTAAAGCAGGGGTGTCCAAACTTTTCCCAGCAAGGGCCGCATACAGTAAAATCAAGGAGCAACTGGGGGTTCAGCATCTTTCCCAAGGAGACTTCGACACGATCACGGGAGGACGGAGGATCGACTCCACGACCTTCAGATTGGGAGACGGCCACTCTTCCTCCTGAGCCATTTTGTGCCCAGCATGAGCTTTTTCTCCACTCTTTGCTTCCCATTTTTGTTGTTGTTGTTTTTCAAGTTTATACATTTTTTATTTCATTTTGTGTGACGTAATTCACATATTCTGACTTTGTTTTTGTAATATTACATTTTTTCCCCCCCCAGTTTAATTTCCCGCAAAATTGCAACTTTATTCAATTATTTGTTTGCAATATTCCAACTTTAAAATGGGTTTAATATTTCAACTTTATGCTTCAAAAATTAAATTTTGTTCTCATAGTAGTGACACTTTATGCTCGGGGAAAAAAACCTTTTTTCTCCTACGACTTTATTAAAATATTTTTTGAAATTACTGCTATTTTTTCCACTTTTGTTGTTTTTGTTTGTTGTCTTTAGTAGTTGCATTTTTAAAATGTGCCAAGGGCCAATAAAAGAATCAGCCCTGGGCCACACTTTGGACACCACTGCCTTAACGTGAGCGTCTTAACCTGTGTAGAGGTGGAACTTTGGATCCAGCTGTTGTAGTGGATCTCATTAGATTGTGTCTCATGTCTGAGGTGCTTTTTGCAGCGGACAATGGCGGGATAACGCGTGTGTGTGCGGTCGCTGTCTGGCTATGTTGTGATCCACTTTGAGCAATAAATACTTTTGCTAATCTCCCCCATCAAACCCCCCTCTGCCCATCGTGCGACGATTTGACACTCAGACGCTCACTTTAGCCGCGGTTCTTCTCGTTCTAAGATCCCATAAAGTCATTTTGGGGTTTAACTTCACCGAGATGCCCAATCTGGCCTCATCCCGAGGATCGCGCGGGCAAAGCCGGGCTTTAGACGTGTTGAGCCCGGGAGATGAACACGTCTAAAGACACGCATGCACGCTGCACCTGTTGTTGCGTCTGTGCCGGGAGTTTGCACAATAAACAGGTGCTCGTCTCTTGTCTGCCACCAGGGTGACGGGGTGGCAACCCGCCAAAGCCACAGTACGTGCGATCCAAACCTGCTCCAACAAGTCATTGTAATCAGCCGCCAGTTGTTTACTTGTCTCTCTGATGGAATGAATGTGAGAACAACAGGAATGTATCTCTAGAAAATGACGTTAAAGGCAAACAGGAATAACTGAGATTTGCAGCTGGATACATTTGCGTTGTGAGTGCTGGCTGATTAGCTTTAGGCCCAGTTCTCAAAACAAGTTTGGTCGTCCTGCTGCCGGCTCTCCTGAAGCGAGAGCCCAAGTATCTGCTGGTCAGCAGAAGGAGGGAACGTGATAGCGACAGGTGCAGTCACCCAAAATAGGAGTGGAGTGAGGGGCTGTGAGGCCCATAACACAGCGGAAGAACCGATGGAGCAAAGAGAGGGCAGAACACAGCATGCTGGCAGATGACTCGTTTTGAAAGAGAAACATTTGTCATTGTTGAGCTCCATCGTGAGTATGATGCAGTGCAGTTGTACACCATTGCGGACCACGCTCATAAACACCTTTAATGGGACGCTCTATGTAACTTCGCTTGTTAGCACACCTGGTCTGCCAGAGGATAAGAAGATGTAGCAGGAGGGATCAGTGCTGCCAACTTATATTTAGCGAGTGCTCAGACCCCTGGAGATGCTCCTTTTCAGTCAAAGCACCTCGGGTGGGTTGTATTGGATTTTGGTGAGATGTCTCCTGGAATTGAAGTGGAAAAGTATAGATGGGTGTGTCCAAGCTAAAGAACACGGCAGTTTGTCTTCTCTTTGGTGGGTTTATTATGCTGTGGCAGCGTCGGAGGAAGTTATGTGCAGGGCTCACTTTGGCGTCTCATCGCACCTAACGGTGGTGCGTTGAAGGACGGCGGAACAAAGTGCGAAATATCAATGCTTGACGAACAACACTATCAACTAGATCAGCGCTTCCCCAACTTTTCACAGTGGCGTACCCCTTCAGACATTTGACCTGAAGCCATGTACCCCCTGCTCCTTTTTGAATCTTCATTAACTTCAAATATAGAACACGATGATTTGGTTCATTAATTTTATAGGAAGTAATTCGGGTTCAAATTTGATAAGAGTTTTGGAAGAGCACTGATAAACAGATAAGATGTGAATGTCTCTTGGAGATGAACAAAGTATGGAAGTGTTGGTCCTACATATCTTTTATTTCAGCCGGATGTTGGGATCCTTGGGATCCTTGAATGGGTTGAACAGAGCTTCCCTTTTGTCGACTTGCAATCGTTGCATATTCATTTGATACCAAATTGAAAGGGAAAGTAGAACAAACACGATAAAGAAGTGTCCCAAGTACAAAAATACTTACAAGCAGCGATAAAGCCTCATTTTCGGGGGAATCTCCACTCTCTCATCCTGACACGCACATACATTGACTTACATTGGAACACCACCGTTATAAATGACGTCTTCAAGATGAAACACTCTTAATGCGCAACGTAATCATCAAACTTACTTCCTTGTTCATAAAAGTCACGCAGCACAATGAAGAACTTCATGCCGTGTCTCCTTCCTTGTCTCTGCTCCGACTGAATGAGGCGTTCAGGTGCACTCACAATTGTGAGTGTTAGGGGCTAACTGTTTGTAATTTTTATTCACGTACCCCCTATGACAATATGCGTACCCCAGAGGGTATGCGTACCCCACTTTGGGAACCTAGGAATTAGATGAAGCCATTTCAGTCGAAATTGCCCGTGAATGCTGAAACGCTAACGCTGAACGGAAATGAAGAATGACTGTTGGAATGTGCTAGAAGTGTGTTCACAGCTATTCAACAATCGAGGATTGAACTAGCAACCATCAGTTTGGGAGTCAACCACTCTACAAAAAAGCAGAATGTAACGTTAAATGGAAAATATATTTCCTCCAAAAGATTGAAATCGTCCTCTCGTGTTCAATGGGAGCAGTGTCACACAACATTTGTCATTGTGCAAAACGTGGGAATTTTTAGAAAAGTCCTGACAGCCTGCATGTCTTGACTAAAAACGGTGGGATTTGAAATGTTGGAAAGTAAAAATGCAGGCTGAATGTGGAAATGATGACAGCAGGATTGAGGCTCGAACCAGCAACACCGGGTTGAGAAACAAGCGCGCTACTTCCTGAGCCATGTCACCCTGTAGAATGTTGAATGAATGTTGAAATGTCCTGGAAATGTTTTAAAACGGCTGAGAATTGAACCAGCAACCATCAGGTCGGGAGTCGACCACTCTACGACTTGAGCCATCGTGCGCAGAGTAAGGTGAAAAATGTTGAATTATGGAAAATGTGGGAATTTTGAGAAAAGTCCTGATAGGTAGCCTTCATGTCTTGAGAGAGCTGTAAAGTAAAACTGCGGGCTGAATGTTATTATTTATTATCAATTACATCGGGATTGAGGATCGAACCAGCAACCATCAGGTTGGGAAACAACCGCTCTACCTCTTGAGCCATGTCACCCTGTCCTATAAGCGGATTGTTACAGTCATGTAGGGGGAGGCGCCAAATAAATTGGGAAGAACGTTTTTTATCGTCCTGATAGATAGCCATCGTGTCCTGAATGAGCTGAACATTCTGACGTTGGATTGGTTTGAATCGGTTGAGAATTGTGGGAGGAGCTAGCGGACAAAAATGAGGCAGAAGAAGAAGTAGGGGAATAAGATGACTGAAGTGCTGTACAATTTTAGACATAAACAAAGCACATACGGCTCTTCTCAACGAGCAGCGGGTGCTGCTGTTGGGCCTCGTCCCCATCTCAAAGCACTCACAGGCGGCTCCGTCTTGTTTGTAACATTTTTAAAAAATGACAAAAAGGAGCACAGAAAACAGTTGACTTGTAGTTCTAAGCATATTTGCTGTGTTTTTCTTTTTTGTCCCACTGCAAATACGTGCTGTATTAGGGCATCCATCCTATTTTTGTGGTTCAGTGTTGTGGTTAAAATGGTTTGAAAATGACTGATGTCAAAGCGTCCACTTCATCTTGTTCCCGTTGGTGGTAACGGTGAGATCCCCATAGTGTGTATTTACTATTTGGCCTCACTTCCTGTGTGTGGCGTTGAGTTCCATCTGTCTTCACACACACCATTAGATGGCTTTACATGGATTTAGATGTCAGTCCATCGAACCGAGCTCCCTCATGGTCCAGATGATGGAGTCCACAGATGCATCCACCATGTGTTGCTGGTGTAGGCCCAGTGGGTCAGCCGGGCGATAACCTGCACATCCTAACCTTCGCTGGGAGCCTTCGGCTCCGTTAAACGTGGCGAGATTATCAAATAATCAGGGCGCGTGTTTGACCCCGCCGCGGAGTGTCAACCTTCAAATCGGAAGGCGGCTTCTATTAATAAAGCGATGAGTTAAGCTGCAGAGTTTGCGCAGCCTCTGTGCCAGCTTTCCACGTGGTCCACCTGGACCACATCGAAACATTTTGACCGCTGGAAGGTCGAAGCTTTGCGGATGCAGATGCGCCCGCCAAGGTGCTATTATTAGTCTTAGCAGGGAAACCATCAGCACCGGATCACGGCCTCATCCCTGGACCACATTGCGTGCGTCCAGGCTGGATGAGGTGGATGGGGTCATGTGTCATCTGTCACTGTTCTTACATGCCGTCCATTTTCTATACCGCTTCTCATGTTGAGGGTCACAGTCGGTCCCTCCCAAGTGACTAAGGATGAGAGGAGTTGTACACCCTAAACCAGACTACAGTCCCACGTTTATCGCGGTTATCGGGTTCCAGACCCGACCGTAATAAGTACATTTCCACAAAGTGGGATTCCTAATTTATAAACGGAAAATTTTACAGGTAGAGCGTAAAAAAACAGTTTCCGACCTGCTTAATACAGTTTTTAACATGATCAGAGCTCTCCAGACATGAAGTAACACCTCTATAGTCACTTACACTTCTATTACCAATATGTAGACGTGATAAGAGAAAATAAGACAACAATACAAATATAGACACACGCATGTTAGCAATGGGAGGGTTTGTAGTTCTTCCAGTTTTCTGACATTACTTCCTGCGGTATGTAGCATTACTGACGCCTAATGACCATTGTAGAATACTACATCTCATGTATCAATGCATTTTCTAACTGCCATGTATTTGGATTTTAGTTCATTTAGCCATTTTTATGCGTGAAAATGCTTAATTTAGGCCAGAAATGCGTACATTTGCTAGTAATAGGCCGTAGTCAACCAGCAAACAGCATGCCTTATTCATGAACATTTTTTGAAAACCCGTGATAGAGTGCAGCTGCAAATTCTCAGCATGATGTGTCGAGGGACGATTGTAAAGTCAATGAATTAAAATGGCACGAGTTAAAACAGAAGCCACGGTTATGCCAGTCAAAGATCCTCAAAAGATCCTCGCAGGTCGGTTCGATGTCATAGCCTCTTGCCTGAGCCAGATCACCTGTCAATCACAGGCCTGACAGATGGAGACACCCAACCATTCACATGCTGGTAGTGAGGGAACACTATTTGGCAAACAAAACACTCCGGAGGCCCGTGGGTACACGAGAGGCAGATCTTTTTTACGAGGTGACTGATCTGAGTCACTTTCCATTTTTCAGCTGTGCGTCACAAACGTGCAACACGTCCTCGACCTTGCTTTAAAGTGGCGGCGCAATACCCAAAACTCAGGACTCACAGGGGAGCGAGCGGGAGCGGGTCAAACACTCCAAGACCGAAATATCCTCAAGCCGTTAGACGAGAGCAGAGGGAAAAGTCACAAATGTGAGCAGAAGTGAGCGAGAGCAGCCATGAGTCAGGTTAAGTGGTGGATCCTCTTGCTTGTATAATCTTGCTGAGGGCAGGGAACAGCTGAGAATGCGGAGTGTCAGTTGGGAGAGTTGACAGGGGAGGGGGTGTTTATTGCCGTCTTTTGCACCAGGCTATGCAAGGCAGCAAATTAATGTTAGTTAGCGCTCTGCTAGGGTAGTGCACACACTGTTTCACACACGCAAAGAAACAAGAAACAAAAACAATTTACTCACAACACCGAACAGTAGGTGGCGGTATGCATCATCCTTCCACTTCTTCACACCTCATATGCACCTGGTCTGCCCGAGAATAAGAAGATGTAGCAGGAAGGATCAGTGTTGCCAACTTTGTCGTGGGTATTGAGACCCCTCCAGATACTCTTGGTCGAAGACGTTTGGAGACATAAATGCACGTATCGCTCTTCTCAGCGAGCAGCGGGTGCTGCTGTGGCCCCTCCGCCAATCTAGAATCACTCACAGGTGGCTCCGTCTTGTTTGTGACATTTACAAAAAACCCTGAAAAGAAGCAGCAGACGAAAGTTAATTTGTACTTTAAACATGTTTTGCTTTTCAGATTTTTTACTCCCTTTTTGTCTCTCCCACCATGTTATTCCTCACATGACCAATTATGCAAATTAGAATATGATGTCATCTTCTCCAAATCCCAAATTGAGCAAAGTAACCCCTCGTTTATCACAGTTGATTAGTTCCAGACCCGACCGTGATGAGGGAATTTCCACAAACTTCCTGATTTATAAATCAAGTTTTTGTAGTCAGAGCATAGAAAACCTGTTTACGACCTTCAAAAATACGGTTTTTAATATTTTTAGAGGCCTCTAGATATGAATTAACGCCCCTGTAGTCACCTTTACACTCCTATTGCCCAAAATAGTAGACATAATCACAGAAAACAAGGCCTGAATAAGACTTAGGTGTAAATGCTGTAAATGTGTTCCGGTTCTATGGGAGCTGAGTCGAGGGAGAACAGGAAGTGGCGTTGGGGGTCCAGAGTTGAGTTTTAGCTTGGCGTAACAGTGGCCCGTGTTAGGGATTATTGTGCCTGTTGTGAGATGATTCAAACGTGAAATAAAAGTCTAGTTCTTGTGTGTGCAGTAACATTACTGACACCTAGTGACCAGTGTAGAATGCTACATAGCATCATAACCTCTTTGACTCTTATCTTCTGAATGCCTTCCTGTATATTTGTATTTTACTTCATTTATCCATTTTGATGCTTGAAAATGCTTAAATTAGGCAAAAATATATAAAATATTACACAAATTCAAAAGCGCGAATTGGCAAGGATTACTGTATTAGTATTTACATTTCAACCTTTTCTTGTTACATAGCGTCTTTTTTTAATTTAAAAAATGTCTTGTTGAACTTTGTTTTCAGAATGTGCTCGGACCAATGAGAAACAAGCTGTGGGCTGCAAATGGCCCCTGGGCCACGCTTTGGACACCCCTGCCGTAACGCAATAAAAGAGTCTGTGTTAACTTTGGTTACAGTTAAAAAAGAAAGGAAAGGCCAAAGAAAAAGCAAAACAAAGACGTTGACGTCTACCTTGAGATCACGTATGACAAGGTTTCCTCCAACTTAAGAAGTTGTGTTTATTTGTGTGTGCAGGATGACCAGGTGGTTCTGCAGTGCACCGCCTCCATCCTGAAGGAGCAGCAGATTAAACTTTGTCTGTCCTGCGAGGGCTTTGGGAACCGCCTCTGCTTCCTGGAGACCACGTCCAACGCCCAGGTACAACAACTGGACATCCACCTTGACGCCTCTCTGGCCATTCCTACCTTCCTCCATCTTCCAAACCCTTGGCTTTTTTTTGTTTGTTTTTTTGCAGAACGTGCCTCCAGACTTGGCGATATGCAACTTCATTCTGGAGCAGTCCTTGTCGGTGCGCGCCCTGCAGGAGATGCTGGCCAACACGGTGGAGATGACCGAGGTAGGACGTTGAGAACATGGATTGGAATGGATGGAAAAAGGATTAGTACCATAGACGTGTTATTTGCATGTATTTTACATTGTTTTTTATGATATCTGGACCCCCTCCCTTCCTCCTCATGCTCAAGCAGGCAGTCGATTTGGACAAATGGGTATGTCCGTGAGCATATAACTGTCTGTTTACACTTCCCGTATCGCGCATCTGTCTCCAGCGTGACTGATGGACCAATCTGACAGTTGTCCTGCTTCATGTCCTGTGTCTTAGATGTGTCTCAGACCTCATTTATGCACTTCATTTCATTACAATCAGGTACTGGGGTTGGAAATATCATCAGCACCTCGTCCTGCCTGATGTTGTTTCAGATGTTAGCATTGTTTTGCACATCCATTGTCTCCTTACAATCACGTCTGGCTATTGTGTGATACCCTTCCTACCAACTGTGGTTTAACATGAAAACAAATTGATGTTTTTGCAACGCAAGCTCCTTGTTTGCACCATTAGCTCCGCGTCAAGCGTCACAGACGAGGATTAGCAAGGCGAGCCGGAGGATGAGAATAGCATGGCATGCAGCCCAGCGGGGTGTCCCACCCACCTCTGTCAGAGGTAGAGGGGTAACTGGACACCCCCGAGCTCTGGCCACACACACACATGCAGTACTTAGAAAGACAAGCACCACCACCTGTCCTAATGCAGCGCTAATGTGTAGCGGAGCTAACAGTGTAGCACTAGCGCTACATACCTGTTGCTGTGTGATCCCAGTGGATCACGACTACTTAACCCTGCATTAAGGTCTATTGTTGACACCCAGGTGGTGGGGCCAAATAGTTTTTTTTGGCAGTGCATTGTTGGTTCGTCATCCCTCCTGTAGTCCAGATATGTTTGCACTATAAGTTTGCTTTTTGCACTCCATTTTTTTAGCAAGTTCTGGTTATTTGTAATAATAATATAGCAGTATAGTGCCTGTGAATATTCTCATTCACCCATATCATTGTACTCTTAGGGCACTGAATCCATCGCAACATTTTTCCTCTCATCCCAGCAGGTTTTGTTAAGTTCACGCTCAAAGACTAGATAGGACAGCTCTTGTCTATCTCGTCTTTGAACTTTATCACTCGAGCAGGCTTCATCAGCCCATGCTTCAAGACTAGCTAGGCTAGAGCTGTCCTGTCTACTCTTTGAGCATGAATTTATGAAGCCTGCTCCAATGAGAGCGCTCAAAGACTAGATAGAAGAGACTAGATGGACTAGAGTTGTCCTATTTAGTCTTTGAGCATGAACTGATGAAGCCTGCTTGGATGAGAGCGCTCAAAGACTAGATAGAAGAGACTAGATGGACTAGAGTTGTCCTATTTAGTCTTTGAGCATGAACTGATGAAGCCTGCTCCAATGAGAGCGCTCAAAGACTAGATAGACGAGACTAAATAGACTAGAGCCGTTCTATCTAGTCGTTCAGCAAGAACTGATAACGAGTTTAGTCTTATCGATCTAGTCTTTGAGCCTGAACTAATCAAATGTGGATAGTCTAGACCTGTCCTATGTAGTCATTGAGTGTGAATTGATTAAGCCTGCTCGGAAGACAGCGTTCAAAGACTAAATAGAAAAGACTAGACAGACTAGAACTGTCCTATCTAGTCCTCAAGCATGAACTGATGAAACCTGCTTGAATAAGAGAGCTCAAAGACCATATAGACTATTGCTGTCCTATCTAGTCTTTGAACCTGAACTGATGAAGCTCTAGATGGCAGGTGCTGTCCTCTCAAGTCTTTGAGCATGAACCAATGAAGCCTGCTCCGATGAGGGAGCTCAAAGACTATATATAGACTATTGCTGTCCTATCTAGTCTTTGAACCTGAACTGATGAAGAGCTAGATAGACTAGAGGTGTCATATCAAGTCTTTGAGCATGAACTGATGAAGCCTGCTCGGAAGAGAGAGCTGAAAGACTAGATAGAAAATAATGTTCAGATGAGCGAGCTCAAAGACTACATAGAAAAATTGCTGTCCTAACTAGTCTTTCAACTTGAACTGATGAAGATCTAGACAAACTAGAGCTGTCCTATGTAGTTTTTGAGCATGAACTGATCAAGCCTGCTTGGAAGAGAGAGCTCAAAGGCCAAATAGACCAGAGCTGTCCTATCTAGTCTTTTAGCCTGAACTGACGAAGCCTGTTGGAATGAGAGGTGAAATGTCTTCAAAGACAAGCTGAACAGTCCTGCTGTGATGGATTCAATGCGCTGAGAGTACCAGTACACGTATTGCTGTCTTTTATTATATCTTGGATTACTCATTCGTCTCTTTACTGATTGGCTGGGAGAAATCACATGATTCTACTGCCTTATAGTGACTACCCATCTAAAGGGCTACGTGGAAGCCGTGTGTTGTTTGTTTATGAGGATTGTTTATATTCTAAGTTTAGATGTAATGCTGATCTGTGATCTTGCGTGTACTTCCACCAGTCCTCCCAAGGCGGCGGCCACCGCACCTTACTGTACGGCCACGCCATCCTCCTGAGACACAACCACTCGGGCATGGTAAGATGAATATGGTTGAATATCACTGGGTACAAAAGTTCTAAATATGGGCTTTCTCACCAGTACCTGAGCTGCTTGACTACATCTCGCTCGCTCACAGACAAGTTGGCCTTCGACGTGGGGCTACAGGAAGACTCCACTGGTGAACTTCTCCACGCTTAAGACTTTGTGCCTTCTGGTGTCTCGTAAAAGACGCCCTGACTCAGCACTCTTGTCCTTCCAGGTGAGGCATGCTGGTGGACCATTCATCCAGCCTCCAAGCAAAGGTCAGAAGGTGAAAAGGTCAGGGTGGGCGATGACCTCATCCTGGTCAGCGTATCCTCTGAGAGATACCTGGTGAGACTCTTTGAATTCCTCCGACGTCACTATATGTTTACCTGACCCATTGTCCTCTCACTCTTGGTCCTCAGCACCTGTCCTACGCCAGTGGAGATTTGATGGTGGACGCCTCCTTCATGCAGACTCTGTGGAACATGAACCCCATTAGCTCAGGATGTGAACTAGCTGAAGGTGCCAACACGCTCGCCAATGTACATAGATGAGTGACACATGCAACTTCATGGTAGCGAGTGTCCCTCCTTTCAGGGTTTCTGACAGGCGGCCACGTTCTCCGGCTGTTTCACGGTCATATGGACGAGTGTCTGGCCATCGCCACGCCAGAGGAAGGAGAGGAGAAGCGCAGGTGAGGGGATAGAAGAGCAAAAACCTTTGTGCTGTGCAGCGTGGGTGCTTGCAGACAAGACTCAGCAAAAAGCTCCATCATTGTAATTGCTGTGGACTACTAATGCAAACATGGACAATGACATGCTGCCTTGGAGGAATTCAGCAGGGCATAGAAAGCCCTTCTATAGCTGACATTAGCCTTTACAACTGCATTGAACTGTATTTTCCGTTCACAATCCTTTCCCCTCTCCATGTCTATGTTTGTATATTTGTGCTCAGGGTGGCTCACTACGAAGGTGGTGCTGTGTGCAGCCAGGCTCGTTCCCTGTGGAGGCTGGAGCCTTTAAGGATCAGGTGATTTTATCCTCAAGTGCATCTCAGTGCTAATGTGGCTCGGTAGTTGTATGTGTTACATTACAAGTGTGCCACAGCAATTTGCATAATAAAGTGCAGTGGAACCTGGGCCTTTGTCATGAATCCGCTCCAAAAGGTCTCATGAAAATGGAAACGTACCAAAACTGAAAACATGTTTCCCATGGGAAATAATGCAAATCCAATGAATCCATACCAGGCACCCAAAATATGAACACAAAACACATTTTGTAGAAAATCATTACAGTTTTAAATACAGAAAAGCATGCAAAATACATATAAATGAGGAATGAAATTGATAAATGCGTTGATGAGTGGAGGGGGAAGCGGAGGGGATAGAAGAGCCACGTGGATGCTGTTTTAGTCACTACAAACTTTACTTTAAAAAGTGGATAACTATAACTGTAAACTTGCTCACTTCAACTCAGTGCAATCATCATGACACACACTGACCCAGCTCACTTTCTGTAATGTGTCCTCCCTCTGCAAGCTGTGTTAACTAAGAACCTTTACATTACAATCAGCTACCTTTGTACTTCACTGAAATTAATAACCTTCCTCACCTTCTTTATCAAAGGTCTGGCACTTGCATTTTTTTGGCCCCATATTGGGTTACTTTGTAGCTGTACTCAACACTCCCAACAATGCAATTAACACAGCGCTATGCAGGAGGATGAAAGAAGACAAATAGGGTTCATCGTTCTGTGTGCGTTCTATGAATAAATAAACCACACACACACACACACACACACACACACACACACACACACACAATAAAGTAAGTCTATAGTCTCCCAACTGTAAAAGTACCAGTATCCATTCTTCACAGATACCGAGTCGCCAACACGTGGATGCTTTGTTTGGGCACTCGATTCTCCGGAATAAGACAGGGACTATTTTGTTAGTTGCAACGTTTGATGATAGTGTACGGCCAATGTTTTTGTGCAGTTGGAGCGGCAGCCACTTGAAGTGGGGGCAGTCTTTCCGCATCCGCCACATCACCACAGGCCGGTACCTGTGTCAGGATGAGGAGAAGGGCCTGCTGGTGGTGGACTCGGACAGGGCCAACACCAAACTGTCTGCTTTCTGCTTTCGCGCTTCAAAGGTCAGATTTACCTTGGCCGTGACCGTGCGCCCGTGTCGCTATGTCTCACCCGTGTGCTTTTGCACGAGCAGGAGAAGGTGGACGTGGCCCAGAAGCGAGATGTTGAGGGGATGGGCATCCCAGAGATAAAGTACGGAGAGTCCATGTGCTTTGTGCAGCATGTGTCCACCGGCCTGTGGCTTACCTACGCCGCGCTGGATGCCAAAGCTGCTCGCCTGGGAATGATGAAGAGGAAGGTGAGTTTAGAATGATCATGACCACCTGAGAGGAAATCAGCTCACTCAGTGATTTCGTCCGCGCTTCCAGGTCATGCTGCACCAAGAAGGCCATATGGACGACGCCCTCACTGTGTCCCGCTCCCAGACTGAAGAGTCTCAAGCCGCTCGTATGATTTATAGCACCATGGGTCTCTTTAGGCAGTTCATCAAGTAAGTCTTCATACATGCATTTTTTTAAAGACGTTAGTATTGATGGCAGTAAATGATAAATAGCTGCAAGCTCTGCAGGTTCACCTCAGGTCGGCTGTGAATTGATTTGCATTCTCTCAGGGGCTTGGACTCTCTGAGCGGGAAGAACAAATCTGCAGGAGCTGTGTCACTCCCTCTGGAGGGAGTCATCCTCTCCCTACAGGATCTCATCTTCTACTTTCGTCCCCCCGAGGAGGAGCTGGAGCACGAGGAGAAGCAGACCAAGCTCCGCTCCCTGCGCAACCGGCAGAATCTCTTTCAAGAGGAGGCACGTGTAGTCAGTGTAACATCACGTGCAACATGTGGCCATGGCATCTTAGTGATCTCCCGTGTGTCGCCGTGTTTCTGCATCAGGGAATGATCACCATCGTGCTGGAGTGCATCGACCGGCTCAACGTGTACAACACAGCCGCGCACTTCTCTGAGTTTGCAGGGGAGGAGGCTGCCGAGTCCTGGAAGGAGATTGTCAACCTCCTTTACGAGCTGCTGGGTACGAGAATCACAAGCATTCAGTCTGACAACGAAAAAGCTGCTTTCAGTATTTAGGAACTTTGACTTTGTCTCCCTGTCTTGCAAAGCTTCGCTCATCAGGGGCAACCGCTCCAACTGCGCCTTGTTCTGCGACAATCTGGACTGGCTGGTCAGCAAACTGGACCGTCTGGAGGCCTCGTCAGGTCGGGCATGAGCCCTCCAAGAGCCTCTCACAGGGCCTTGCATGAACACTCTATGAACAACCACTTTGTTGAAATATTTTTATATTCATGTTTTCTATTCATACTACTCTGCGATTGGCTGGTGACCAGTTCAGGGTGTACTCCGCCTCCCACCCGAAGTCAGCTGCGATAGGCTCCAGCATACTCCTGTGACCCGAATGAGGATTAGGCGGCATAGAAAAAGAATAAATCAATGAATATTCATAATACTTGGAAGGCACTTTTTCAAGTTCATATTGATATTGTGTCTTTTGTTAGGGTTTTGGGTTTATTCTTTATTTAATCCTATTTATTACTTAGACTATTTCTTATTGGTTCAGTTACCATTATAGAGGTCATTTCATATCTTTATTATGGGGACGCACTGTGGCCTAGTGGTTAGCATGTTGGCCTCATGGTCAGGAGATTATGTGTTTGCATGTCTGTTTGAACATCCCTGCACAAAGTTTGCATGTTCTTCCCGTGTGTGCATGGTTCTCTCCGGGTACTCCGGCTTTCCCTCACATTCCTAAAGTATACATGCTAGGTTAATATAGCGTGAATGTGAGTATGAATGGTTGTTTGACTACATGTGCCTTGTGAATGGCTGGCGACCAGTTCAGGGTGTACCCCGCCTCTCGCCCAAAGACAGCTGGGATAGGCTCTAGCATACCCACAACCCTAGTGAGGACAAGCGGTATAGAAAAGTGATGGATGGATCTTTATAATGCCAGCATGTGTCTTTGTCTAGTAGTGCATGTGTATGTGTCATTTGGTAGGCCACATTTGTGTCGGCGCGGCTCTCACATGCAATTAGCAGGGATTTGTGTGAAAAGTAAAAAAAAATGTCACATTTTCTCATGATTCAAAATCACCCATTTCAACAACCATTCTCCATTTTTACGTTCCAACATTTCAAATTGCGACGTTTTTTGTGGACAGATTCAGTGTCGCCACCCTTTTGGTGGGAACACATTTCACGTTTAACATTACATCACGTAACATTCTGCTTATTCTGTGCACGCTGGCATGGCTCAGGTCGTGGTCGTGAGTGGTGGTCTCCCAACCTGATGGTTGCTGGTTCCATCCTCAGTCAGTGAATGGATTTCAATACACTTCTAGGATGTTCATTCTACATTTCAGTTTAGCTTTGGCATTTCAGCATTCACACTCCATTTCTACTGAAATGTCTTCATACTGTATTGGTTTTGTAGTAATTTGGTTTCTTACCCAAACCACTTTGAAGTGCCTTTCTGTTGCTACGATGGACTCAGTGTGTACTTTCTTTAAACGTGTAGGTATCCTGGAGGTGCTCTACTGTGTGCTCATTGAAAGTCCTGAGGTTCTGAACATCATCCAGGAGAACCACATCAAGTCCATTATCTCTCTTCTGGACAAGCATGGAAGGAACCACAAGGTGTGTTTGATGCTCTCATTTTCCTACTTCATTCAAAAAAGGTCACTAAAAGTGCTTTCTTTAGGTTCTGGATGTCCTGCGCTCTCTGTGCGTGTGCAACGGCGTTGCTGTGAGGTCCAATCAGAACCTCATCACTGAAAACCTGCTGCCGGGTCGCGACCTCCTACTGCAGACCAACATTGTGAACTACGTGACTAGGTACTGGAAGAGCTGGTGCTGAAGATGTGGTGACGGTGATGATGATGATGACGATGTGTCGTGTTTGCTCAGTGTTCGACCAAACATCTTCCTGGGTACATGTGAGGGCTCCACGCAGTACAAGAAGTGGTACTATGAGATGATGGTGGACTACGTGGAGCCCTTTGTGACGGCACAGGCATCTCACCTGCGTGTGGGCTGGGCCATGACAGAAGGCTACAGCCCCTACCCTGGAGGCGGGGAGGGCTGGGGCGGTAACGGCGTGGGAGACGACCTGTACTCCTACGGCTTTGACGGTCTCCACTTGTGGTCAGGTAAGACGATTCCATCAGCTCCGTATTTAGGATCTTACCCGCCGGTGCCCTCTGTCCTTCAGGCACCGTCCCTCGCCAGGTGGCCTCGCCCAGTGCTCACACTCTGGCCGCCGACGATGTGGTCAGTTGTTGTTTGGATCTCAGCGTGCCCAGCATCTCCTTCCGCATAAACGGACACCCGGTTCAGGGCATGTTTGAGAACTTCAACGTGGACGGCCTGTTCTTCCCCGTCATCAGCTTCTCAGCTGGAGTCAAGTAAGAGCGAGATGTTTGTTAACTAACGTCAAGGAGCCCAATAAACCAAGATGTCACCCTCTTGTCTCTCCAGAGCTCGTTTCCTCTTGGGCGGTCGTCACGGAGACTTCAAGTTCATGCCCCCTCCTGGCTACGCCCCGTGCTACGAGGCGTTGCTGCCGAGGGAGAGGATGCGCATCGAGCCCATCAAGGAGTACAAGCATGACTTCAGCGGCGTGCGGAACCTGCTCGGGCCCACCCTGTCTCTCACACACACCTCCTTCACGCCCTGCCCCGTGGACACAGTCCAGGTAAACCCCTCCACAAGGGCAGCCCATCATATGCATCGTGCCAATACATTAGTTACCTTGTGTCTGTTGTGCACCCTCGTTGTAGATTGTGTTGCCTCCGCACCTTGAGAGAATTCGAGAGAAGCTGGCGGAGAATATTCACGAGCTCTGGGCCATCACCCGCATCGAGCAGGGCTGGACTTACGGGACCGTGAGTATGGAGTTAGGCAGCAACGCACATGCAAATGCAAACTTCTGGTCCATATTTATCCAAAGAAAAAAATCACTAAGTCCTCATGATGAGGTGTTATGGGAATATCTAGCAAGGAGGAGGCCTCAAGGCAGATCTAGAACATACTACAGGACTATGACAGCCTGCCTGGGAACGCCTCAGCGTCCCTCCTGGCAGACCTCGAGGAAGTGGTCAGGACTTGAAAAAGTGGAAGACAATGATTGTGAGAAATACATTTTTAAAGACAGTACAGTATTTTTTTTTTTTGCATCACAGTTCAGAGATGACAACAAGAAGCTTCATCCATGTTTGGTGGACTTCCAGAGTCTCCCTGAACCTGAGAGGAACTACAACCTGCAGATGTCCGGAGAGACTCTCAAGTGAGTTTCTATCTCTTTCTGAAAGGGAATGTTTGCAGCTGGCTCAAGATTCCATTTTGTCAACCAAAAAATATGACACCACCACCACCACCATCGTGGTTTAACAATTTCAACAAAAAAGTTTATATTTTTCTCAATTACAAATTAAACTGTATAAAAATTGCACTTAATTTCACACACACAGGGGTGTCCAAAGCAGGGGTGTCCAAAGTGCAGCCTGGGGGCCAACCGTTTTTTTATTGGCCTGCGGCACATTGTAGAAATAAAATCAAACCAAAAAAAACCCAACAAAAATGGAAAAAATAAATAGATCAAAAAGGCAAAATGTCAAGCGACAACTAATAATAAATTAATAATAATAATTAACTAATAACAAACTAATAATAAACTAACTAATAATAAAATAAAGCTTTGTCTTTAAGTACATACATAAACATTTTTTTAGCCCTTTTACTAAATTAAAAAATACATTAAAATATCTATCTACATCCTTTTATTTTCAGAGTATGTGGCCCTCTTTGGAAAAAGTTTGGACACCCCTGGACTATACATTCAGTGACATAAAGTGACAATACCTGTAGAGGTTTGGAAGTGTCTAGGAGAGGTGACAGTAGAGTTTCTGACTGGGTTGTTCAACAGGATCTTAGATCATGAAAAGATGCCTGAGGAATGGAGGAGAAGTGTGCTGGTGCCCATTTTGAAGAACAAGGGAGATGTGCAGAGCTGTGGCAACTACAGAGGAATAAAGCTGATGAGCCATACAATGAAGTTATGGGAAAGAGTAGTTCAAGCTAGACTAAGGGCACAAGTGAGCATTTATGAGCAGCAGTATGGTTTCATGCCAAAAAAGAGTACTACAGACGCAGTATTTGCTTTGAGGATGTTGATAGAGAAGTACAGAGAAGGCCAGACGGAGCTGCATTGTGTTTTTGTAGATGTGGAGAAAGCTTATGACAGGGTGCCCAGAGAGCAACTGTGCTATTGTATGAGGAAGTCTGGAGTGGCCAAGAAGTATGTTAGAGCGGTGAAGGACATGTATGAGGACTGGAAGACAGTGGTGAGGTGTGCTGTAGGTGTAACGGAGGAGTTCAAGGTGGAGGTGGGACTGCATCAGGGATCAGCTCTGAGCCCCTTCTTGTTCGCTGTGGTGATGGACAGACTGACAGACGAGGTTAGACAGGAATCTCCATGGACTATGATGTTTGCAGATGACATTGTGATCTGCAGTGAGAGCAGGGAACAGGTGGAGGAGAAGCTAGAGAGGTGGAGGTTTGCCCTGGAAAGGAGAGGAATGAAGGCTAGCCGCAGTAAGACAGAGTACATGTGTGGGAATGAGAGGGACCCAAGTGGAAGAGTGAGCTTACAGGGAGAAGAGATCAAGAAGGTGGAGGATTTGAAGTACTTAGGGTCAACAGTCCAGAGCAATGGAGAGTGTGGAAAAGAGGTGAAGAAGCGTGTACAGGCAGGATGGTACGGGTGGAGAAAAGTGTCAGGTGTGATGTGTGATAGAAGAGTTGTACAGCTGAAATGAAAGGAAAGGTGTACAAAACTGTGGTGCTGTTTGGTCTAGAGACAGTGTCCATGAGGAAAAGACAGGAGACAGAGCTGGAGGTAGCAGAGATGAAGATGCTGAGGTTCTCTCTGGGAGTGACCAGGAAGGATAGGATCAGGAATGAGTACATCAGAGGGACAGCACATGTTAGAGGTTTTGGAGATAAAGTCAGAGTGGCCAGACTGAGATGGTTTGGACATGTCCAGAGGAGAGATAGGGAATATATACTGTAGGTAGAAGGATGCTGAGTTTGGAACTGCCAGGCAGGAGGCCTAGAGGAAGACCAAAGAGGAGGTTTATGGATGCAGTGAAAGAGGACATGAAGGTAGCTGGTGTGAGAGAAGAGGATGCAGAAGACAGGCTTAGATGGAGACAATTGATTCGCTGTGGCGACCCCTGAAGGGAAAAGCCCAAAGGAAAAGAAGAAGAAGAAGAACAAGTTAGTGTATAAAAACACATTTCCGTAATGGATTTCAGGGTGCGCACACCGAAATTGATTTTTTTTTAAGGTTTTGCATGAAACTAGCTGCTACAAATGCAATGAGGGCTTTTATTGTATGTATATGCACCTTACCGCTGACTTATTTATTCTATCCAGAATTTGGATAATAACGACAAAAAATGCAGTTTTGCAACCGCTGATGTCAGATGACTGATGTCTACATCTGGATTACGGTATCGTTTGATTCGTAGTGATGTAGAACGGTTTGATACAGATAGAGGTATTGTTGCGCCCCTGGGCGGGATATAATGCTTGAAGCACGTGTGAAAGTTAGCACCCTCTTGTTGCAAACAGTCCCTTTAACCGGGACGTTGACGAGAGAAGATCCGCTCAGTGACTCCTTTTTACCTCCTCGTCATGTGACAGGACTCTCCTGGCGCTGGGCTGCCATGTGGGCATGGGTGACGAGAAGGCGGAGGAGAACCTCAAGAGGATCAAGCTGCCAAAGACGTACGTCCACCCATGTTTGTTTGTAACAAGTCTGATGCTTGGGTAAAAATGGATCGGTCCCTTCCTCAGCTATGTGATGAGCAACGGATACAAGCCTGCACCACTCGACCTCAGCCACGTCAAACTGACACCCAACCAGAACCAGCTTGTGGAGAAACTGGCAGAGAATGGGCATAACGTCTGGGCAAGGGACCGCGTACGGCAAGGATGGACTTACAGCATCGTGCAGGTAACACGTTTACTTTACTTTATTCAGAAATACACATACTGTATATCGCATGTTTGTAAATCCATACCCTTCTCAGGACATCCTCAATAAACGAAACCCTCGTCTGGTGCCTTACAACCTGCTGGACGAGAGAACCAAGAAAACCAACCGGGACAGCGTCAACAATGCAGTTCGCACCCTCATTGGCTACGGCTACAACATCGAGCCTCCAGATCAGGAGAGCAGTGAGTCCTCGTCAAACAGAAACACACTTTAAACCCACTCACGACACCTGCAAGACTTCACGCTTGCCTCCTCCGACTTCCTGCAGCCGGCCACGGCCTGGAGAACATCCGTGGAGACAAGGTTCGAATCTTTCGGGCCGAGAAGTCGTATGCTATCACTCAAGGGAAGTGGTACTTTGAGTTTGAGGCCGTCACCACGGGGGAGATGAGAGTGGGCTGGGCTCGTCCGAGTGTCCGATCAGATACTGAACTAGGAGCAGATGAACTTGCTTATGTCTTTAACGGCAATAAGGTCAGTCCACCTTCTTTGATTCCTCTAACAATCTGATAAGATGTACATGAGCAGATGACATGTGACTAAAAGCAAAGTACACATTATTTACATGTGCATTATTAAATGACAACTCTCTTACCAATATCCTATATCCGGATACCATCCAGCACTTAATTACACATACTGATATCAACTGATATATCAGAAAACGGAGATACAGTATAAACAACAACACATTTTTAGTCATAGCAGGGAAATTACATGTAGAATGAATTTTTCTGTGAACTCCAATTGCACTAAAAAAGAAGTCAAATTTACCTGAGGTTGTTTAGCAGTTTTTCTTTCACAACATGTTTTGTGTGATGTCTGCCAAAAGCCTCATCCCCGTATAAAGACGGCTATTCGGATAACGTCAGGAAAGTCGTTATTTGTTTTTTTTTAACTCTAGGCCAAACTTGGAAATAATTCCAGCAACATTACAACAACACATTTTTGTTGGTTTTGGGGGGGTTATGGGACCCTTAAATGGGAGAATTATATTCTACATTATTTGCATGTGCGTTATGAAATGACAACATTCTTACCAATATCCTATATAACGATACCATCCAGCCCTTCATTACACATACTGATATCAACTGATATATCAGAACACAACAGCAACAACAACAACACATTTTTGTTTGTTTTGAGGGTTATGGGACCCTCAAAACGGGGGAGAAATGGCGGGTGTTATATCGTAAAATGAAGTGTGATGTCTGCCAAAAGCCTCATTCCCGTAGAAGGAAGAATGTTCAGAAAGGAGTAACTTTTGATAAGGTTGTCATTTGTTATTATTTAGAACTCTAGGTCAAACCTGGAAATAATTCCAGCAACATTCCAACAACAACAACATTTTTTTGTTTTGTTTTGGGGGTTATAGGACCCCCAAAATGGGGGAGTTATATTGTAAAATGGAGTGTGATGTCTGCCAAAAGCCTCATTCCCATACTGTAGAAGTAAGGCTGTTCAGATAAGAGAAACTTCTGGTCAGGCCGCCATTTGTTGTTGTTTAGAAGTAATTCTAGGCCACAGATCTGCTGAGCTGGCAAGTTTGCTTGAGACTTGCGACTCAATCACTTACGTGCCGACATCATTATCAGCAGAAAAAAACAATACCGATATGAACCGTTTGAATCTCATTTTTAAGGCATGTGTGATCATTTTCAGGCACAAAGGTGGCACATTGGCAACGAGCCCTTCGGCCGCCAGTGGCAGTCAGGTGACGTGGTCGGTTGCATGATTGACCTGACGGAGATGAACATCATGTTCACGCTCAACGGCGAAATGCTGATCAGCGACTCTGGCTCGGAGATGGCCTTTAAAGACATTGAAATTGGGGAAGGTGAGGATGTTAGATGCTATTTGAATGGTTTGTTTGGTTCCCTTTGATGCAGTGTGCAAGTGTTTGTTGATGTGAGGGGTACCACAACAACAGCTTTGTCCTGTACCACTCTGTTAGGCCCGCTTGAATCCTTTCTTTGCTTGTCAGGTTTTATCCCAGTGTGTGCACTGGGCCTGTCCCAGGTTGGAAGGATTAATCTCGGTCAGAATGTCAGCAGCCTGCGCTTCTTTGCAATCTGTGGCCTTCAGGAGGGATTTGAACCCTTCGCCATCAACATGAAGCGAGACATCACCATGTGGTTCAGTAAAAGTTTGCCTCAGTTTGGCCCCGTCCCCACCGATCACAACCACCTGGAGGTAACCGTCCTATAACGATTATAAGAATAAAAAATAAGCAACTCCTCTATCTTGTTATCTGTCCTGAAGGTGTCCCGTGTGGATGGGACCGTGGACAGCGCCCCCTGTCTCAAGCTGACCCACAAGACCTTTGGGTCGCAGAACGCCAACACGGACATGATGTTCCTCAGGCTGAGCATGCCCGTGCAGTTCCACGAGACCTTCAAGATCCCAGCGGGCACCACGCTGCTCACCCGCGCACTTACCATACCCGAGGACGAAGTGCTGGTGGTGGAGCCGGACTCTGAGTTTGAGGTGCTGAAGAAGTCTGCCAGCCGTAAGGAGCAGGAGGAGGACAAGAAGGAGCCGTCGGTGCCGAAGGAGGTCTCTGTGGAAAATGAGAAGGACACAATGTCCGAGAAAGGAAAGAAACGAGGGTATGCTTGAGTCGGGTCATCCTGAATGGTCTTAAAGAAAGCACAGCTGAATAATGTCCTCTCTGTCCCAGATTTTTTTTCAAAGCCAAAAAAGCAGCCATGACACCACTCGCCCCTCCTCCCGCCCCTCCCACTGTGCCGCGCTTGGTGGAAGATGTGGTCCCAGATGACCGAGATGACCCTGAGATCATTCTGAACACCACCACTGTGAGATGCAGCGACACGGTCATGTTTGGAGATGTCTGTCTTACACTTCCTGTCATTTCCCTTCCAGTATTACTATTCTGTGAGGATCTTTGCCGGGCAGGAGCCGTCTGGCGTGTGGGTCGGTTGGGTGACCCCTGACTACCACCAGTTTGATCCCAACTTTGACCTCAGCAAAGTGCGGAGTGTTACTGTCACTGTGGGAGATGATAAAGGCAACATACATGACAGGTTTGTTCACCTGGGAGTCACTGCTGCTGTATTTGCCGGCAGGACGTCTGTTGCCTTGGAAACACTGTTCTATCATCTGGCGTGAAATGATGTTTCCCCACAGTATGAAGCACAGTAACTGTTACATGGTTTGGGGAGGGGACCTCGTCAGCACTCAGCAGACCCGCTTCAGCCAGGAAGA
Organism: Dunckerocampus dactyliophorus; assembly: GCF_027744805.1. Taxonomy (NCBI): domain Eukaryota; kingdom Metazoa; phylum Chordata; class Actinopteri; order Syngnathiformes; family Syngnathidae; genus Dunckerocampus; species Dunckerocampus dactyliophorus. The sequence goes on from NC_072830.1 coordinate 3,798,885, forward strand.
CATGGTGGTCGGCTGCCTGGTCGACCTGGCAACAGGTCTCATGACCTTCACGGCCAATGGCAAGGAAATTAACACCTTCTACCAAGTAGGGAGACGCCTGCGCCGATTAAGTCCTGATCGTCCGCGGTGCCGGGAAGTAAAACCGTGTGTGTTTTGTCTCAGGTGGAACCCAACACCAAGCTGTTTCCCGCCGTCTTCATCCAGCCTTGCAGTCAGAACATGGTGCAGCTGGAGCTGGGAAAACTCAAGGTTGGATGCTGACTCTGGTCTTTTTCACTGCTCATTTCTTCTTCACATCAGAGCTCTGCTGTTTTTAAGGCCCTACTGCAAACACACGAGTCAAAGGTCCTCTACATGGCTGGCGTGCACTTTTTAAGTTTTTATGGACCTGCTGCAGAAACAATAGTCAAAGATTTTCTATATGACATTTATAAGGACCTACTGAACCCGCTCAAACACACTAGTCAAAGATCCTCTATAAGACAGGAGCGCCCTGCTGTTTAGACCTACTGCAAAGACACAATTCAGAGATCATCTACATGACAGGAATTCCCTGCTGTTTTTAAAGACCTACTGCAAAAACGCTAGTAAAAAATCCCCTACTGCACTGTGCTGTTTTCAAGAACCGATTGCAAAAATACGCATCAAAGATCCTTTATATGACAGGAGCACACTACCATTTTTAAGGACCTACTGGGAAAAAGAATCATGCTAATCAATGATTCTCTGTATGACAGGGACACTGTCATTTTTAAGAACTTACTGCAAAAACCCTATTCAGAGATCCTTTATACGACAAGAGTGTTCTGCTGTTTTTAGGAGTCTTTGCAAAGTTTTGAGGGTTTGGCCCGCAGGCCGCCAGTTGAATAGGGCCGGCCTAAACCTTCTCCCCTCTGTCCGCAGAACATCATGCCCATCTCGACAGCCATGTTCCGCAGCGAGCGCAAGAACCCAGTTCCCCAGTGCCCCCCGAGGCTGGACGTCCAGATGCTGACTCCGGTTATCTGGAGTCGTATGCCCAATCACTTCCTCAACCCCGAGGTGGGCAAAGTAAGCGAGAAGCTGGGTTGGATGGTGGAGTGCACCGAACCGCTCATCATGATGGCGCTGCACATCCCGGAGGAGAACAGGTGGGACGCAAACAACAAGCAGGCCTTCCCTCACGGTCCAAAATGTCTTGCTAAGACGAATAATTAAGGACCTCAGTTCATCTTCTGGTTGATTCATTTACTGATGAAGTGTGTCTCAATATGTTTGTTCTTATGGTGTACTTCCAGCTAAATGTAAAACGTGTTAGCTGACGTGCATATCTGTGTTCAGGTGCATTGACATCCTGGAACTGTCGGAACGTCAGGATCTCATGAAGTTTCACTACCACACGCTCATGCTCTACTGCGCCGTGTGTGCCCTCGGCAACAACCGAGTGGCTCACGCGCTATGCAGCCACGTGGACGAGTCCCAGCTCTTCTACGCCATCGAGAACACCTACCTGCCCGGGCCGCTCCGAAGCGGCTACTACGACCTTCTCATCAGCATCCACCTGGAGTCGGCTAAGCGGGCGCGCCTGGGCACCAACAAGGAGTTCATCGTGCCCATGACGGAGGACACGCTCAGCATCAAGCTCTATCCTGACGCCAAGAAGGCCCATTCCCTCCCGGGTGTCGGCCTCACCACTTGCTTACGACCGAAGCTGCATTTCTCATCCATCAACTTTGTGGGCATGGATCCTGACCTGTACACACTCAGCCCAATCTTCCCTCTGCAGGTAAGATACTGCTTTAGTTGCTTCTCATGCACAAGCATTGGCTGCCTATTTCTTTATTTTATTTTATTTAAAATAAAATATGTATTTATTTATTTTATTTATTTTGTATTTTTATTATTTTTTTCTTGATTTCCTCCCCACAGGAGCTGAAGACGCGGGCCATCAGCATGTTAACAGAGGCTGTGCTGGATGGCAGCCAGGCCATGCGCGACCCAGTGGGAGGAAGCGTGGAGTTTCACTTCGTCCCAATCCTGAAGCTGATCAGCACGCTGCTCATTATGGGCATTTTCAACGACGAAGACACCAAACACATCCTGAAGATGATCGACCCCAACGTGTTCAGTGGAAAGGAAGAAGACGATGAAGAAATGGGAACGGAGCAGGCAAAAGGGGAAGCCAACAGCGACGAGGCGAAGGAGGAGGCGGACGAGGCTGAGCTCGAGGACGAGGGTATGGGAGAGGAGGAGGAGGAGGAGCTAAAAGACCTGGTGAAAGGAGAGCATGAAGATGATGAAGAAACTGAGACGAAGAAGGAGGGACAAGACGAGGAGAAGGAGCAAGGAGAGGCCAAAGGTGGCAAGGTGGATGGAGAGAAGGCAGAAGAAGAGAAGGAAACCGAAATGGTGGAGGCTGAAGTCAAAGAAGAAGAAGAGGGTCTTGAGGAAGGATTACTCCAGATGAAGTTACCAGAATCTGTCAAACTTCAGGTTAGTCTGATGACAAACCACATTCATCTTGATTCTCTTATTATTTATTCCACACTCTTCTCCTTGCCAGATGTGTACGCTCCTGCAGTATTTCTGCGACTGCGAGCTGCGACACCGCGTGGAGGGCATTGTCGCCTACTCGGACAATTTTGTCCACGACATTCAGGACAACCAGCGCATTCGTTACAACCAGCTGATGAGAGCCTTCACCATGTCGGCGGCAGAGACCGCACGCAAGACTCGCGAGTTCCGCTCCCCGCCGCAAGACCAGGTAGAAGCCGCTTTTTATTTTCATCCATGCAGCATAACTTTGACCTCTTCAAAGCATACCTGCGCCTTTTTTTTTTACCTGCGCCTTCCCGTGTTAAGAGTATCCTGTACTTTAATTTTCATTAAAAAAAAAATCCTTTCCGGTTCTGCCGCAGCAACACATCTTCTGGTCCGCTGAAGTCAGGCTTTCAAAATAAAAGAATCTTGCCAGTACAATAACACGGTTGCACCATAACACCACAAAATTTCCACAGCCACACCCCCCAATTCTTGCGCCAGAGTGGTGCATTGAACGTGACTATAATGATTAGATTACTGTACATTAACCATGAACCCTCCCCCGTGTCTTTTAATTGTTTGCTTGTGACGAAGGAAGACAACAAGCTAGATACATAGAAGCACAATCCAAGCCCAAAATATGCTTCACACACTTCCATCCATCCAACCACTAGGGTTGCAAGTGTGCTGGAGCCTATCCCAGCTGACTTCAAGCGAGAGGCAGGATACACCCTTGACTGGTGGCCACTCAATGGCAGGGGCATCACACGCTTATTAAACACATTTTAAAGTAGGGGTTCTCAAATAATCTCAACCTGGGACCCACATATTCCAATGTTCTAACCCATTTTTATTTTTTATATTTATATTTGATAATATTTGGATTTATGTGTACAGGTATATATATTTTTCAATATTTTTATGTATTTTAAAAAAATCCTCTATACCATTTTTTGAAGCATTAATACACTTAAATACACATCCAAAGTGTATTTTAGAGGAATTTATTATGGCATTTTATCAAGGAAAAGAGGAAGAACATGATAACTGTGTGCGTACAAATGCATAAATGAAAATTAAACATAAAAATTGCACTAAATAAGACCAGAAAATCAGATATTTCACTTATAACTGTGTTATAACTGTGTTCACTTATAAATGTTGTTAAATTTTATTTTTATAAAAACAAAACAAGTCAGACATCATTTATATCCTATATACTGTATTTGAATATCATTTTTTGACTAGCTGTCTACGACCCACTTAGAATGGATCCATGCCCCACATGGGTTCTGACCCACCAGTTGAGAATCTCTGTTTTATAGTATCAAATGTACAGGTACTCACCACTAATGAATGATAATGTAAGATGATCTATCGAACAGATGAAATCGGATCCACGGTCTAGCCTTTAGCCTGGTCATACTTCCGTCTGTTGTGGGGCCACCTCCATCTCCCTCTTAAAGCGGATTTTTTAGCAAAAATCTGCAAATTTGTGGGGATGTGAATGCTGAACTGCGAATATGTGGAGATCCACACTACTGCAATGTTTGCCACTGTGAGCTTTATTTTTTGAAAGGATGTCAAATTCCCTCCAACATGCTGCCTTGTGTTCCCGTTAAGGTTCTTTTACTGACCAACTTTAAACACAGCCCAGAGGATGAGGATTGTCCCGTGCCCGAGGATGTGCGTGATACCCTGGCAGATTTTCACAACGATCTCCTGCTTCACTGTGGTGAGGGCATCTTGGAAGATCTGACCTCAGATTTACTCCGCTTTCTCGTTCTGAATCCCTGAATCTCTCTTGAAATGACCCAAAGGCATACATGTAGAGGAGGAGGCTGAGGAAGAGGAGGTGGACACCTCACTGAGAGGAAGACTCCTCAGTCTGGTGGATAAAGTGAAGAGCTTCCGTAAGAAGAACGAGGAGGAGAAGCCTGAGGCAGAGGAGGAACCAAAACCTAGTGAGATGACGCAAAGATATGCCAATTCAACAAGAACAGCTAATGTGTGTCACATTATTTGATCAAAACCGAGTTTGTGTCCCCTTCACAAAGGCACCCTTCAGGAGCTCATCTCCCACACCATGATCCACTGGGCCCAGGAGTCGTTCATCCAGAACCCGGAGCTGGTTCGCCTGATGTTCAGCCTGCTCCACAGGCAGTACGATGGGCTCGGCGAGCTGATCCGAGCGCTGCCCAAAGCCTACGCCATCAACGCTGTGTCTTATCAGGACACAATGGACCTGCTGGAGTGTCTGGGACAGATCCGCTCACTGCTCATCGTCCAGATGGGCCCGGAGGAGGAGCGCCTCATGATCCAGAGCATCGGGTCAGGATGTGTGCGCCTCTGTTCAAGTGACCACTGGAAGTGAAATCTGTCAAGTGCTTGAGATGAATTATGTCCTTTTTTTTTAGGAATATCATGAACAACAAGGTTTTCTACCAACACCCCAATTTGATGAGAGCTCTTGGAATGCATGAGACCGTCATGGAGGTGATGGTCAATGTGCTGGGCGGAGGAGGAGATTCCAAGGTAAAAAATGAAAACAGATTTAGTGTCAGTCCCTGCCTTACATAAAGCACATTTTCTCACCAGGAGATCCGATTCCCACAAATGGTGACCAACTGCTGCCGCTTCCTGTGTTACTTCTGTCGGATCAGCCGGCAGAACCAACGCTCCATGTTCGACCATCTGAGCTACCTGCTGCAGAACAGTGGCATCGGGTTAGGTCGGTGGCGAGAGAAGGCCTTCTTGAGCTGAATCTGAGCTAATAATTACCAAATGTTGATCCGAAATCGGAAGAGAAAGTCAAGCTAGCAGGAGGGTTTGGAGGCGCAGGAGCAAGCCGTCAAAAATGGACATTTTTATGGGGTCCAAGTTACTCACGTTTTTTTGCCAGTTACTGGTGGTCCCGGAGGGTAACCCACGCAAAAAGCTGGGCTCTACTGGACCCGGTGCATAACAGAGCACTGTTAAAAAAACATTCACATTAACAGTGATGGCAAGCATTATTCATTTCAGTATTACATTAGCTTGTACACCTGGACTAATGTTGTGGCGTGCATATTGATTGTGTGTTCAATCAAAAATAACCGTGCTTCTCTTCTTCGTTTCGCAGGTATGCGTGGCTCCACCCCTCTGGATGTGGCGGCGGCATCCTGCATTGACAACAATGAGCTGGCTTTGGCGCTGCAGGAGCAGGATCTAGAAATGGTTTGGGAACAGATTAAAAAAAAAAAATACAGTCGATCCCCCACTGGGTTACACCCAGAGACCACCTGGGAGTGGTGAACAACCGCAAGTATTGGAGATGCCCACAGATATATCTATTTTTGACATTCTCACACAAAACCAACAGGTAGTCATCAAACCAAAGGGGACAGCCAAAAATAACACAATAAGTAAGTGGACACAATATAATTGCACCACATGGACGCTCACACACTAATATCCACCCAAAACAATACTATTTGATACTAATTTGTATTTTTTATGTTGTTTATGTACGTGTGGGTTTCCCAGCATGCCTTGTGGGTTATCAGTTACTATAAAATAGTATTGTTTTGTGTATATTAGTGTGTAAGCATCTATTCCGATACCTGCATAGTCGGTGTGGTGCAGTTATGTTGTGTGTTCCACATGTCTTCCAAATGTGGGGCACGTGAGATGGGTTTTCTACCAATAAATGGCCTGAATATGAAGATTATGAGCACAAAATGGCTGTTTTTTCCACAAAAAAATCTGCGAAAATGCGGGGATCCACTGTATAAACAAAAAGAGAACGTCGTCCCTTGTCTAATCTATCCCGGTGTCTCGTATGTGAACGATAATGTAGGTGGTGACATACTTGGCCGGCTGTGGGCTGCAGATGTGTCCCATGCTACTGTCTAAGGGCTACCCTGACATTGGATGGAACCCCTGCGGAGGAGAGAGATATTTGGACTTCCTCCGCTTTGCTGTCTTTGTGAACGGTAACGGACATACGGTAGACTTGCTGCTCTTGCGCAATAGTTACTGACTTGCTGTTTGCGCCCCACAGGAGAGAGCGTGGAGGAGAACGCTAACGTCGTGGTGCGTCTTCTCATCCGCCGGCCTGAGTGTTTCGGCCCGGCGCTTCGGGGAGAGGGTGGGAACGGCCTGTTGGCCGCCATGGAGGAAGCCATTAAGATCTCAGAGGACCCAGCCAGGGATGGACCCACTGTCAAAAAAGACAGACGCTACATGTGGGTTTCATGTTCAAACCAATTCAGTCTCTCAGTTCTCTCCTACTTTATTGCATACATTTTCTGTATTATCAGGTTTGGTGGTGAGGAACAGCAGGAGGAGAACCGAGTGCACCTGGGAAACGCCATCATGTCCTTCTACTCGGCCCTTATTGACCTGCTGGGCCGCTGTGCACCTGAGATGCATGTGAGTGTCTCCAATGGTTTCTCTCAGGCCTTCAGGTGCAGAGATTGACCTCTAAACCTTCACGCCCACTAGCTGATCCAAGCAGGAAAGGGTGAAGCTCTGAGAATCCGAGCCATCCTGAGGTCTCTGGTGCCCATTGAGGATCTGGTGGGAGTCATCAGCCTGCCTGTGCAGATTCCTGCTCATGGCAAAGGTGAGTCTTGGCCAAATGTGGCTAAATATGTAGACATGCACGTTTGATGTGTCCTTTCCACGCCACAGACGGACAGATTGTTGAGCCCAAGATGTCTGCCAGCTTTGTTCCCGACCACAAAGCCTCCATGGTGCTTTTCCTGGACAGAGTGTACGGCATCGAAAACCAGGACTTTCTGCTTCACGTGCTGGAGGTCGGCTTCCTCCCCGACATGAGAGCCGCAGCTTCTCTGGACACTGTGAGTTGAGGAAAGGCAGGATGGGATTAAAAGTGCCCTTTCCTGCTCAATGATATTGGATCCCACACGATATTGGGGCACGATAATAAGTTCATTCTAACAAAATACTCTACACTTCTTTTTGGCTGAAACGCTCAGATTCGACAACCTCCTCTCCCAACCACGCCTACTCTGTGATGATTGGTTAGTGGTCCAGGGTTGGCCTCAGCCCACACCACTGAGAGCTGCATAGAGACACGCCCCCCTCAGGCGGTTACATTCTAACAGTAAAGAAAAAGTGGATATAATTGTTCACAAACCAACTGTCCATGAAGTGGCTAGAGTAAAGGAGCAGTGACTGTGAGGTCTTTAGCTCCCCAGAAAATGACAAATGTAGCCATTGCTGCCTTACTCCGAAGTGATGAAGCCTGCTGGGATTGAAGGCGAAACGTCTTCTAGGACAACTTGAACGTTCCGGTTGTGATGGAGTAAATGCCCTGACAATAAATTCAGTAGAACCTCTCTGGTTGTAGGTGGCGTTCAGCACGACTGAAATGGCGCTGGCGCTGAACCGCTACCTCTGCTCGGCCGTCCTGCCCCTGCTCACCAAGTGCGCCCCCTTGTTCGCCGGCACCGACCACCGCGCCATCATGATCGACTCCATGCTTCACACCATCTACCGCCTGTCCCGTGGACGAGCCCTCACCAAGGCCCAGAGGGACGTCATCGAGGAGTGCCTCATGTCGCTCTGCAAGTCAGTGCTTATCTTCTTGAATGGAAAACGTGAGGTCAGAGTGACATCTGTTTCTCACAACAGCCTCTTTGCAGGTACCTCCGGCCCTCCATGCTTCAGCACCTGCTCAGAAGGCTGGTGTTTGACGTGCCCATCCTCAATGAATACGCAAAGATGCCTCTCAAGGTTTGCCTCACATTTTATTTGTTCCAACGGTGTTAGTTCACAGAAAGTCGATGATTGTTCTTTAGCTTTTGACCAACCACTACGAGCGCTGCTGGAAGTACTACTGCTTGCCAAACGGCTGGGCCAACTTTGGGGTGACGTCAGAGGAGGAGCTCCATCTCTCTCGCAAACTCTTCTGGGGAATCTTTGAGTCTTTGGCTCACAAGGTGGTCGCGAAACCCTCTTTACCTCCTGCCTCCGTTATGTCCACCCTTGCTAACGCCGCTCCTCTGCTGCCTTCCCAAATGCCAGAAATTTGATGCAGAGCTCTTCAAGATCGCCATGCCGTGCCTGTGTGCCATAGCAGGAGCCATCCCGCCCGACTACGTGGATGCTAGCTACTCCTCCCACACTGAGAAGAAGGCATCGGTGGATGCTGAGGGCAACTTTGACCCCAAACCGGTGGAGACCACAAAGTGAGCTTATAGCGGGAAAGGCTGTAAATATGCAGCAGCAAAACCTCTTGGATGCTAACATGATCATTTCATGTATTAATGATCACTTAAGATGCTCCATAATGGCTTTCTTACTGATATCCAATATTGTCCAGTGCATTAGTACAGATATAAGTACCATATATGTGCTTAACATTTAGTCTCAACAATAGTCATGAGTAACAGTCAACTAAAATAACATGTTTACTACGATTAACAAGTAAAACAGGTCAGTCTTAATAACTTCACAAATAAGGATCCACAAAAATACAGCTGACACCGACCCAATTTGGAAAGCTGCACATTTCAATGTGGTACAAACATCCGTAAAGCACAAAGTATGAAACTCTAAAAGACTAATACAAACTATGAAATTATAAACTGGGCTCACTCGCGCGCCGATATCTTAATCGTCAGAAAAAACGTTACTGATATGATCCGATACCTAATTTTTATACCTCATTAATATCAGATATCCCTAATAATAACGTGAGCCCATTTCCTGACAGCACCATCATCCCTGAGAGGTTGGACGTCTTCATCAACAAGTATGCAGAGCACACGCATGACAAATGGGCCTTTGAGAAGGTCAGTCCTGTCAACTTTGAACCATCTTTTGCACGTCACCTCTGGTTTTGCACGCTCATGGCCTTGCTGTCATGGATTTACTCACAGATACAGAACAACTGGACCTACGGAGAGGTGTTAGACGAGAACGGCAAGACTCACCCAATGCTGCGGCCGTACAAAACCTTCTCTGAGAAGGTAAGAGCCTGATTCAGCATCAGCTCTGTGAACTAACCTCCAGGTGGCTTTGGATGCACGTGTTGACTGCTGTATGCCCTCTTGGCTATGCTTCTCAGGACAAGGAGATCTACCGTTGGCCAATAAAAGAGTCCATCAAAGCCATGCTGGCGTGGGAGTGGACCTTGGAGAAAGCCCGGGACGGCGAGGGAGAAGTGGAGAAGAAGGCCGCCACACGAAAGATCTCCCAAACTGCTCAGGTAGGCTGGTATTCTTAGTCAGAGCCTTTCTCCAGGATGATGATGATGACCATCCTCTCTGTCTCCAGGCCACGTATGATCCCAGCCATGGCTACAGCCCTCAGCCGATAGACATCACGGGAATGGCTCTGTCCAGAGAGCTGCAGGTTTGCATCCTACATCTCATCATACATGGCTTTCTCCAGAGCTTCACCAGCTTCTTCTGCTTCTCTGCTTTGTGCAGTCAATGGCCGAGCAGCTGGCGGAGAACTACCACAACACCTGGGGCCGGAAGAAGAAGTTGGAGCTGCAGTCCAAAGGTGGAAAAGAAAAGTCTGATGCAATGAGTTGCTAGTCGCTAGCAGCCTCTTCAAATCTGTAATGTCTTTTTTCAGGTGGCGGCACCCATCCTTTGCTGGTACCTTACGACACGCTGACCGCTAAGGAGAAGGCCAGAGACAGAGAAAAAGCTCAGGACCTCCTCAAGTTCCTTCAGCTCAACGGATACGCTGTGACGAGGTCAGACGCTTGTTTCCACCGTTTTAGTCCAAGTGATGCCAAATGACGCTTCTTCTCTCCATCCTCAGAGGCATGAAGGACATGGAGCAGGACATCTCGTCCATTGAGAAGCGTTTTGCCTACGGCTTCCTCCAGAAGCTCCTTAAATGGATGGACATTGCGCAGGAGTTCATTGCTCACCTTGGTGTGTTGGAGAGACACGCGCTTCACAACATGAGTGTTGCTTGAAGGTTAAAGGGTCTCTGACATGATTAATCAACTTTGCTTCAATATGTTATATATTGTTTGTAATTATGTTTTACATTATTCAGTTTTGAACGGTAAATTTGCAAAAATTACCTTTATAGTAGTTCATGGCACAAGCCATGACGAGCTAGCTCTTGTAGTTCAGCCTCATTTCCGGAACTGACGTCATCAGGGTGACACTTCTCAGCTAAAGCAGAGTAAACAAACGCTTCTCGAGGTAGATCGTCAACTTGGTTAAGTATATTTTTCATCAAAATAGCAGTCATGTCAAAAGTTGTGTTGCTGCTGGATGTTCATCGTGTCCGAGTGATACTATGTTTGTTTACTTTTCACTCACTGATGACCGCTATGAAGGAACACCTTTACAAGAAGCGTTTGGCTTGAAAGTAAAGTAAAAAACACACTTTGAAAAAGGATGCTTTTCCGCTGGTACAAAGGAAAAAAAGAAGAAAGACATTAAAGTTGCCACAGGACAGAGCAAGTCATATCTTGATTACATAATGTATTCTAAACACTATTCCATGATAGCGACAAGGCTGTAAAGTAGGTTTGGGCGATCATTTTTTTGATACCAATATGCTGGTACAAATTCTTCCAATGATGAGAAAATGACTTATACTCGTACAAATGATCATTTAAAACAGAAAAAATGCAAAGTTGATGACCTAGAGCTAATGATTCAAATATATGTTTACTGTGGGGGGCGGAGGCGGCCACAAAATAAAATAAATGAGTCTATAAAGACCCCTTTACGCTCATTAAGAAGCCCATTTAAAACAAGAATTGAAAGATAACCAACTCCAGAGTAATTTACATTTACCATTCTGTGTTTTGAAGGTGACCAATCTCCATCTCCGTGTCTTAATGCTTAAGTTCATGTTCTGCAAGTTATCTATTTCATCTTCAAATGTTTCTCCCTTCTTTTCTCCTTGAGAACTGTTGACACATCGTTCAAATCTTGGCTATAATCACTGTAAACATGTTTACCTGAGTGATAGCACTCCGACGGCGTCAATTCCTGAACAGCGAGAGCTAGCTCGTCATGGCTGCCGCCATGAACTATAAATGTAATTTTTGCAAATTTACTTTTCGCTTTTAAAAACTGAACAATGTCGAACATAATTACAAACAATATGGAACACATTGAAGAAAAGTTGATGAATCATCTCAGGGACCCTTTAAATCTTGAATCTTTGTTTATGCTGCGTCTTTTAACAGAGGCGGTGGTCAGCAGCGGTCGAGTGGAGAAATCGCCACACGAGCAGGAGATTAAATTCTTTGCCAAGGTGGGGTACTTCATATTCCACAACTGTTGCTCCATGTGGACTTTATTCAGTCATTTGTCTTTATTTGGTGATGCTAATGGTTGATTTGGAACATGCATAAACGGGTGACATTGAAATACATCTCATGTTTCCAGTTACACAATTAAGCATGTCCGAAAAGGAATAGGAAGACCTGCGCTTATTTAATCCTACAGCAATAACAGCAATAACTAATAATTAGAGATGCTCAATATTGGCTTTCTTACCGATAATGTCCAGCACTGATATCAGCCAATACCGATACAGGCAGCAGCTCTTTCCACTAACTAATGTCAGGGAATGAACACATGATGCTTCTTTTACTGTGATGCCGCTGGATGCATTAAAAGGAAGCATGAACATGAAATTGCAGTCTACTGGCAGGTAATTTTCCAATAAATAAAATTCAGAAATAAAAAATAAAGATATTGATATAGGATAAAATTTAAGAATGATCGGGCCACTTTAATGTGTACATTAAAGATGCTAAAAGCAATCCAATGTAGGACAGTATATTGTGCTATGAGATATATACGCCTTGTGGTATAGGTGACAAAGCAAATTAGCGTCACGTTTAGTAATATATCTCATGAGAAAGATCAAAGAACAAGCTACGGGCCAAAAATGGCCCCTGGGCAGCACTTTGGACACCCCTGGTTTACAGTGTTTAAATTTGGGAAGTTGCGAGTGCAATGGTTATTTTATTTTTGGTAAAGTTTCTTATATGAAGTGCAACGTTAATAATTTGTACCTTTATGGAGGTAAAGTGTTGAAAAGAAAAACAGGTGCACCGCACTGCAACTTCGGGCCCAGGAGGTGGGGGGCCCGACGGGAATGTAAATGAAGAGATCTGCCGTGCCCTATACCTGTCGCTGAATCCCTTGCCTTTTTGTTCACATTTAGGCAGACTGTCCCTCGCTTCAAATATGTACAGTGTAGGAAATGGGACATGATGTCACGGGTAGGACTTTTCACCATCCTGTACAGGCACACGCAGTGTTGCCAACTTGGCGACTGTGTTGCTACGTCTGGTGACATTCCAAACCCTTTTCCAATGCACTTTATTTATGTACTACATTTTATAAACACAGTTTCCAAAGTGCTGCACAAGCTACAACTAGTAAAAGAATAAATGATTAAAAGTAAAAGTACAAATGAACACAATAAAAGCTTGTAAATCAAATAAAAACAAGAACAGTTGCAACTAGAAAAACAATAAATGAAATACATAAAAAAAGGAAAAAAAAGAAAGCAATAAAAGAAACGGAGGACCACACAACTCACGCCGAGTTAAGTGGGTTTTTAGACGAGACGTAAAGCATTCAACTGCGGGGGCCGTTTTTAATTGAGTGGGGGAGAGTGTTTCACAGCTGGCGCCTTTGGACCTCAAAGTGCGCACTGGAGTGTAAATTTGGATGAGGTCCGAGATGTGTTGAGGGGCCTGTCCATTCAACGCCTTAAAAACAAACAATAAAATCTTAAAATCAATTCTAAAATGAAGAGGCAGCCCCTGCAGGAATGCGAGAATTGAATTGATATGCTCCCTTTTTTAGGTTCCTGTTAAAAGCTGTGCCGCAGAGTTCTGGACTAGCTGTGAGCGAGAGAGTTCATTGTGGCTTTTTCCAGAGTAATTGTAATGCATTACAGTAGTCCAGACGTGACGAAATAAAAGCGTGCATGACTTGTGCTAAGATAAAAATGATTTGATTTTAGGTAGAAGCCGAAGATGATAAAAGCAAGATCTATCATGACACCAAGGCTGGTGGCTGTAGGACGTACGTGGTTCTTGAGGCAGCCCAAGTCCATAAGGAGGCCGCTGTGATTGAGCAAAATAACCTCTGTCTTCCCCTAATTGAGCTTTAAGAAATTTTGAGCCGACCAGACCTTGATGTCGCTTAAGCACTCGAGAAGGGGTGTCAGGGGGGCATGGTCATTTTTTGTAAGTGTTAAGTAAATTTGGCAGTCATCTGCATAAAAATGATAGGGAATGCCATGCTTTCTAAATATTACACTAAGTGGGACCAAGTACAAAGCAAACAGGATGGGCCCAATAATTGATCCCTGGGGGACTCCACAGTCTATGACGACATATTTTCTCAAAAGCAACTACAAGTAACAATAACCTAGCGACCTTTTCGGGCGTTGTTGGAGAGTTTTCTGGTATTTGGGGACTTAAAAGTGAAAGCGCATATAGTTCTGCAGTTTCTGTTCTCACTGAGCAGCAGCAGCAGCCAGTTTTCAGTTTCCGCGGCACACTGAGAGCATAGTGGAGCTCCATGCATCCATGAATCACACATGTGCGAGGCGCGATGCCACCGGGGTGGATCTCGCCATGTTTTACAGAGCGGGATCTAAAACGTAAATGTTTTTTCATCTCCATGAAATTACTACTCATTACACTCAAGCCTCATTCGGACACGCTCAATTACCTGCCAGTGTGCCACGACGTGTGAAGGAAGAACAACGCGTGATAAACGAAACAAGTAGGCCTAACTGCAAGACAAAGGGTGGAGGGTGGAGGTGAGACCGGGTGTAATTCTTACGAGAGGGGCTGGCCGACATAAAATATTCACATTATTTTATTTTGATGAAGTGATGACAAACCAACTCAGTTTATTTATAGTTCTAAACGTGATTGAGGTGATTTACTCACTCTCCTATGAGGTTATGCTTTTTTGCTACAGCATCTGTTACAACACCATATGCAGATAATATGCAAATTAGCCAATGACATCATCTAGCTACTTCTAGGACACTACTTTTCTTACCACGGAGTTGGAAACAGTGGGCCCGCGCACGCACACACACACACACAGTGCAAAATATACCAGAAAGCTGCGGTCCGTAAGGCCGTATTGCCCTGAGCAAGGCGGTTTTAACATTGTATCATTGCCTTCCTACGAAGTACAGCTTGTTTCAACTTCTTTTTCCAGATTCTCTTGCCACTGGTAAATCAGTACTTCAAGAACCACTGTCTCTACTTCCTCTCCACTCCTGCCAAAGTCCTGGGTAGTGGAGGACATTCCTCCAACAAGGAGAAGGAAATGATAGCAAGGTATGTTCAGAGCAATCTTGCAATATAATTGGAACTTCAAAGCTGAAACTGTTGCAGGAAGTTTACTTATTTGACATGACATCCGTAGCATTTCCTTTATCTTCAGTAAAACAAAGTGTGTGTGACGGTGTCTGTCCTCTCCCTTTTTCACGCTCCTCCTAATGTTGGCTTTCCTCAAACATCTTTCCCTCCCTGGTTCTCCTCATCATCCTCTTCCTGTCGTTCTTATTTCCTCCTATGTCAGTATCTTCTGTAAGTTGGCTGCTTTGGTGAGGCACAGAGTTTCTCTTTTTGGTAAGCAACCTGCATGCTGGTAGTGTGTCTGTCCTCTGAGGATGCTCCTCCTTTCTGCCTCTTTCTGTTCTGATGCCGGTCACCCTCTCGTGCTTTCATTCCTCTCTCTCGCTTTCCTCACGCATCCGACGCTCCTCAGGCGTCCACGTTTGCAGAGTTGTCTTTTGCCGCTAACAGGCTGAGCGTGCTTTGAGCTGGAATGGGTAAACCTGCAATGCTTTTTCAGCCTGGCTTACATGAGACTGTACGCTTCTGTCCATCGCTGTCATGTGACATGTGGGTGTTAGCGGTCAGGTCATGTGCTCTTTGTCAATAAAGTTACAGTAGATATTACAGTCGTCCCTCGCAATATCGCAGTTCGATCATCACTCCCTCAGTTTATTGTGTTTTTTCAAAAAAATATGAATTAACACTCGAACTCCCAAGGCAGTCATTTTGACTGTTTTCAAAATTTGCAATGTCATAACTTGGTTTAAAAAAACCCCTATGTACCCAAAGGACCCTGACTTTTCCTAAATGTGTGTATATTTTATTCTAACATTGTTTTATCATTAAAATTTCAAAACACAAAAGAGATCTGAGTGTTACTACTTCGAATGACCATAGCAGTCAAATTCACTGCCTGCTTTTTACAGGGGGTGTCATATTTCACTATTTGCTACATTTTTCCCGCCCTTCCTCCTGCTTTATTGGCTGTTTGTTTTTTATGCTCTGTGATGCTAAAACCTAGCTGTAGTGTCACTCTAAACCCAAGGGAGACAAAAATGACAAGTAGAAAGAAGGTGACAGCTATGGAGGCTTTAGCCTTGCTTCAGAGAAAATGGTTGCAGTTCAAGTTTGCATGTGTAATTGCAGAGAAGTGTTGTTGTGTCAATTCAATCAAACACTCAATCACTATAGTTTTCATTTAGTGTCCTGATGTGTTTTTTACCTATTCCACCAATTTATTTTGAGATCTTTTTAATGATAATCCAAATTATATACAAAGAGTCAAAATGACAGCTATGGTCATTCTAGTAGTTGCAGAATTCTGGTAGACTGAGTGTTAATAAATGATCACTGTTTTTTGTGGTTGACTACGGCCTATTATTAGTCAAAAATATGCATATTTATTTAAATTGTGTGTTTTCCCCCCCAAATTAAGCATTTTCAAGCACAAAAATGGTTAAATGAGCTAAATGCAAATACTGTATAAGCCATTAAGACCACCATTCAACTTGTGAATGCAGTATTCTACATTGATCACTAGGTGTCAGTAATTGTTCGGTGAGACAAGCACCAGACTTGATCGCCAGAACAACAGGTTTTTATTGCAGGTTAAAATTATCCTGCACCGCACACAGTAATAATAACTAGGGCTGTCAAATGGTTACAATTTTTAATCAGCTTAATCTCTGTTTTCAAATCATGATTAATCACTATGTCACACTATGTGTAAAATATGCCAATTTTTGCGGTATTTTATTGAACAAAAGATAAATGACAGAGCAGGATTATATATACTGTACATTTGTATGTATTAACAGTGGCACATTAACTGAAAATGTAAATCAAGTTTAGAGATGGTACACATGTCTGAAAATCTTTTTACCTAACACTGGTTTCTTTAATAGCACAATATTTCAATCTTAAACTTAAACTGTGTTATTATGAGCAATGAGGAGTTGCGTTCAAAGACACCACGTAAGTTAAGTTGAATTCACAAGTTTTGAGTGAATTTTCTTGGCTTTCCGAGCATACATAAATAGCATCAAATTGAGTCACACAGTGATGAGAATATCCACCTATTGTTTTTCTTTGTATTTCTGTTTATTCAGGCCACACATGATAAAAATGTTGTTGTGATGCTTGGCGTGTCCGTGAATGCATCTCGCAGTCTGTCTAGTGACAATGCCGAAGGGTCGTGGCTTTATTACAGTACAAAAAAAATTTAACCTAATTAATGAAATAAATTAGTTACCGCCGTTAACGCGCTATTTTTGACAGCCCGAATTATAACATAATAATAATAACATGGGTTACTGTTGCAGCCATAGCCCACAACAAGATGAAAAACTCAACTCTCAAATCTGTCTTAAATGGTTTATTTTCTCTGATTATATTTAATATATTGGGGAACAAAAATGTAAAGGTGACTATCGGGGTGTTATTTCATGTACACTATTAATAATGTTAAAAAGCATTTACAAGATTGTAAACAGGTTTTCTATGCCATAACTATGAAAATATTCTATCTAGCGGGAAAAGAGTGGTCATATGTGCTTGGGACCCTTTTTAAGGAGCACTTTAATCATCTGGAGGTTGTTTTGCATTACCGCGTGCTAAAAATGGCAGGTTTTTACTGAATAAGACACTCAGAATGTACATGAATGTGGGATTTGAAATATGAACTATAAAATACCAACAGTATGTGAACGTCCGTCTTTGTTTACTTCTCTGTTCACTTCCACACAAACACATCAAAACAGAAACAAACAACACAAAATCGAAAGATTAAAAAACACACATCAAATTCAGTATAAAATATGACTTATTTGCAGAACGTTGTAATTGAAAAGCTTACTTTGCTGACCCTCTCCACCATACGGGCTAGAGCTGCTCTGTAAACAAACCCCCACTCTGCTTTGTAAACCCCACTCTGCTTTGTTTCAAAGCCTCGTCTTCCTGGAGCTGCTGTGACATATATGACATTGTCCCTATGATCGTAATGGCCCGTACATCACGAGATAACACAGACTCTCACTTCAGAAACCACTGGAATCATTTTGATAGTTCAAGATGTACAATCATTTAAGAATAGCGTTGCAAGCCTTATTGCTGGCAACAGCTTCCATGATAAAGGTTTAAAAATAATTTGGAAGCGTCCGGTGAGACAGATTGTCTATCTAGTTTAGATTGTTTTCAATGCAAATTCAATTATTTCTAGTCCACACTGTAGCAGAAGCTGATACAGGAGCTTTTTAGCACTGTAGTGTTTTAGGGATCGCGCTTTGTAACCTCTCCTCGTCCTGCTGCTCTTAGGAACGGACGCAGGCGCGGTGGTCAACTGCCTGCACATTCTGTCCCGCTCGCTGGATGCCAGGTGCGGCGCAGCCTTGCCCCCTCACATCGCCAGCATCCTTTGTCTACGCCTATTTTTAAGCATGTTCTTTCTGGTGTCGCCTTCCCAGGACTGTAATGAAGTCAGGGCCTGAGATCGTGAAGGCCGGCCTGCGCCAGTTCTTTGAGAGCGCCGCTGACGACATCGAGAAGATGGTGGAGAATCTCAAGCTGGGCAAAGTGTCCAGCCGCAACCAGGTCGGGAACGCGCCTGTTTTTAACATTCCTGCTGTTTTTAGCACGTGTAACCTGAACCCTCGTGTTGCTGCAGGTGAAAGGTGTGGCCCAAAACATCAACTACACCACCACCGCCCTGCTGCCGGTCCTCACCTCACTGTTTGACCACATCGCTCAGCACCAATTTGGAGATGATGTCATGAGTGAGTGAACAAATTATCTCCACACCGTCGTTCGCAGTAGCAAAAGTAACACGTTGCTTCTCCCTTGTGTGTCCTCAGTGGACGACTTGCAAATATCCTGTTATCGTATCATGTGCAGCATCTACTCTTTAGGCACTGTCAAGACACCACATGTTGAAAAGTAAGTGGAGACGTCTGCAGGTGAGAAGTTTTTACTTCAATTATAAGAGATTGTGTTAGAAAAATTGCTGTTATATTTGCATTTCTAAACTATTTCTGATAGTTAGAATGATATTCCTTATGATCATCTTTCTTTGTGTGTTGTCTAATATATACAGCGGTGTGAAAAAGTGTTTGCCCCCTTCCTGATTTCTTTTTTTTTGCATGTTTGTTACACTTAAATGTTTCAGATCGTCAAACAAATTGAAATATTAGTCAGTGACAACACAACTGAACTCAAAATGCAGTTTTTAAATGAAAGTTTTTATTAATAAGGGAGAAAAAAATTCAACCCTGTGAAAAAGTAATTGCACCCCTCAACCCCCCGTTAAAACATAACCTCACTGAGATTAATTGAGCTCTATCAGTGCGGGAAAGTTTATAAAGCCATTTCTCAAGCTTTGGGACTCTAGCGAGCCACAGCGAGACCAATTATTCACAAATGGTGAAAACATGGAACAGTAGTGAATCTTTCCAGGAGTGGCCGGCCTACCAAAATGACCCCAAGAATGCAGCGAGGACCCATCCAAGAGGTCCCAAAAAAACCCACAACAACATCCAAAGAACTGCAGTCCTCACTTGCCTCAGTTACGGTCAGTGTTCATGGAAGGTGTGTGTCCCATTACATCTGCCGTAAAAGAAACGCCGCATTTCAGAAAAAGAACATCATACCAACAGTAAAATATGGTGGTGGTAGTGGGATGGTCTGGGGCTGTTTTGCTGCTTCAGGACCTGGAAGACTTGCTGTGATAAATGGAAGCATGAATTCTGCTGTCGACCAAAAATCCTGAAGGAGAATGTCCGGCCATCTGTTGGTGACCTCAAGCTGAAAGCAACTTGGGTTCTGCAGCAGGACAATGATCCAAAACACACCAGCAAGTCCACCTCTGAATGGCTGAAGAAAAACAAAATGAAGACTTTGGAGTGGTTTAGTCAAAGTCCTGACCTGAATCCTATTGAGATGCTGTGGCATGACCTTAAAAAGGCACTTCATGCTGGAAAAGCCTCCAATGTGACTGAATGACAGCAATTCTGCAAAATTCCTCCACAGCGCTGGAAGAGACTCATTGCAAGTTATGGCAAACGCATGATTGCAGTTGTTGCTGCTAAGGAGGGCACAACCACTTATTAGCTTTAGGGGGCAATCACTTTATCACACAGGGACGTGTAAGTTTGGATTTTCTTTCTCCCTTGACAAATCGTTTTGGTATCTCCTCTTGTGCAGGCAGCGGCCGGCTCTCGGCGAGTGTTTGGCCCACTTAGCAGCCGCGATGCCCGTCGCCTTCCTGGAGCCGGTGTTGAATGAGTTCAATGCGTTTTCCGTTTACACCACCAAGACTCCCCGAGAAAGAACCAGTGAGTCCACCCACTGCCAACAGGACACAACCTTTAACATCTCAAACTTTCCTTTATTTCCTTCAGTTCTGGGTCTTCCCAGCCAAGTGGAGGAACTGTGCCCCGACATCCCAGAGCTGGAGATCCTGATGAAGGAGATCCACGATCTGGCCGAGTCCGGGGCCCGCTACACGGAAATGCCTCATGTGATCGAGATCACCCTGCCCATGCTCTGTAATTACCTGCCGCGCTGGTGGGAGAGGGGACTGGAGAACTTCCCAGAGCTGGAGGGCCAGATCTGCACCTCCGTTACCTCCGAGCATCTCAACCAGCTGCTGGGTAGCATCATGAAGATTGTGGTCAACAACCTGGGTATTGATGAGGCGTCCTGGATGAAGAGGTTGGCAGGTCGGTGAAACCCAGATGACTCGATGTGTACATTTGTACAGGCCGTCTTCGTGTTGCAATGTTTCGTACTTACATAAGCGCGTAAAAAAATAAGAAAACGAGTTAGTGTGCACAGCTCAAGAATACATAGTCGCGCTTGCTACCGTGAGGAAAGACAACGTCACTTTTGCCTTTTCTCGGAACTTTTTTCCCTTCGTTATGTCTCACAATCGTGAGGCAGACTCTTCTGACTGGAGTGTGTCAAAGAAAAGGAAAGTGAAAGTGAAAAGTGAAATGAAATCAGACAGTGATCAACATTGTTTGCATGAAGGTTCAAGTCGCTCTAACGACACGACTGTCACGAAAGATAACGATGGTATTCTTGAACATGTGAAAGGATCTGCTCCTATGAAAGGGACAGTGATAAATAAGCAGTGTATTGGCCTCAGTATTGAGACTTTTCTTGTATTCTTCTATTTAATCATTTTATAACTGCATTTTATATTTCCTGCATGTGTTCTGTGTACGTTGTGGATGACTTAGGTGTTCATTTAGGTATAAATTCCAACTTACATTAAAAT